>NC_092560.1:68588548-68891048 GCF_037038585.1 Patagioenas fasciata
ATAGGTAAAAGATCTGTCCCCTGCCGTGTAGTCACACAGCATATTGGTTAAAGAGGATGATCTGTACTCACATCTCTCTGCAGTCTCAAGGGACCCAAGTTTGGTCACCACCTCTGAGTGGTGTGTTCTCACCACCAGGATCAAGAATTGTCTGAGGGAGAGGAGCTGGAGGATTTTCTTATTGAAAGGCTCTCTCTTATTGAAGCTGACGGACTTAAATTGAGATTCAAAAGAGAACCAGGAGGAAGGAGAAAATGGTTGAGGGAACCTGATTCTCTGTGTCTGTTTAGTTGGTGCCTGCAGTGGGGAGTTATTGTTTGTCATCCCTATGCATAGTGCATGACTGGTTTTAGGTGACTTCTTAAATTGTGAACAATGTAAATTATGTGAAGAGTCTGAGGTGTGTAAAGCATCACAAGCATCTCATGGTTTAATCAGAATTTCATGTTGTTACCTGCAACTGGTGGTGAAGGCAGGTGTTGGACTTCTGCCTGTGAAGAGCACCTGTGTTTTGGCATCGGTGAAAGAAACTCTCTGGCCCAACAAAGAGCTGACTGCTGAGCTGTCAGTATTGTGAGGTGAGTGGGCAGGCTGGCTGCTGCCCCTTGTCTCATTAGGCTTGTATTTCAGAAACTAACTTCCTCCCAATTCTAATTTCAGGCGCCAGTATAAGCAACCTGATGTTAACTTTATACACCTAATTACCAGCTGTGTTTGAAAATTTCATTCACAGTATCACCAGAAAATGTGAATTATGCGGTATTTGCCAGTATGTTTTGGAAGTTTGTGATGTGATGTGATGTATCCTTTGTTTATTACCATGAGACATTCCTCATATTCAAGGCTTGATTATTTCCAAGGAGCTGAAAACCAATGGCCCCAGTAAAGATCAGTGGAGATGATGTACTGCTCACTGTCCCTGACTGCTTTTTGCCATAAATCAAAGGGAAATAATCTCGGATTTCTTAAATGTGCTAGGATTAAAGTTAAAATTTGTCTATTATCTAGTGTATCTTTTACTTTTGTACTTGCTTAAGAATGTTTACTTGGAGCTATGCTAATATATGTTAGTTTTTCCAAAGAGATTGTCAAAAATTAAGAATGCTTTCTGGTAGTTGAGAAGATGAGAATAATCCAGCAATTGACTTCAAATGTTTTGCCAGGTGAATTTTTCAGTGTTGTTGTCTTTTTTTTTTTTTTTTTTTTAAGTTTGATTGTAAAGACTTTAATTGAGAAAATAGGTTTAAATTAGTTTCTTAGATCACAAAGAATCAGCAATAGCATTCAGACCACTAGGTTCCTAGTCATAATTAAAGTGAACCTTAAAAAAGAAGTTACCTCATGTCTAAAAGTTGCCATTTGCTAGTGGCAATTGTGTGTATTTCCACATCAAAGGAAATGGGCTGCAAATATTTTTTTAAGGCTAACTAGCTTGTACTTTCTGCAGACTGTAAATGTTAATGTTTAAACACATGGAATTAAGGGGTTAACTTCTTCTTAAGTGATTATTCAGACTGGTTAAATATTTTGCCAATTAAGAAGCAGTAGATTTTGTGTCATCTTCTAGAGTGGGGTAGAGAATTGTTAGGGCTTGATCAATTGTAGGATATGCTTGATATAAGAGGCTAATGTTTATTGACTGAACCCTTGGGTTTAAGAGCACTTTTTCTGAAATGCTATGGGATCCAATTTTATTTCATGTTGCTAGAAAAGTCTTGTGGGTTTGGGTGTTTTTTGTTGTTTTGGGTTTTTTTTGGTGTGTGTTTTTGTTTTATTTGGTTGGGGTTTTTTGTCTCTTAAATACTTAGAAGAAACCCCAACTTTTAAGTTACTGATACAGTTAACTAAAGATTCCTGGAGCTTTTCTTGCTAGAGATGTACATGGCAGATGCACAGACACAGAAATACGTATGTGTTAGAAGTGAATTAATTTGATTTTAAACCAGCTTTTTTTGTGGAGGGGTTTAAAATCTGGAATATCCTGCATTTACTGAGAACTGAGTTTCACTGTATTTACTATGTAAGTAGTATACTGGCCATATGAGGAATAATTAAACATATGGGCCCCTTCACATTTTCTCTGCAACACCTGTAACAGGAGTTTGATATGGTGGGGAGAGCTAGAAAGAAAAGGATCAGGTTAATTTGGCCTCTGATCAGGAAAAGAAGCAGGGTTGTGGTTGGTTGGTTGATTTGTTTGTTTTGGTAGAGTTGGTTTATTTTTTGGTGAGGAGCCTGCTTGTATTCAGAAACCAAACCAAACCAAACAATTTTTCTGGGAAGCTAGGTATCACTGTGGTTGGGTAGGAGCAAAAAAGTGAGGCTCTGCTAAAGGCATACAGAATGGCCTTTTCTTGAGTGTTTATTCCATTTTGCGAAGAGGGGGATATTGACCATCTTGAAGGAACGTGGATTGCCTTCTGACCGAGTGAGCTGAAACATCCCACTGTTTTCAAGAGGATCCAGTGTAGACGGGTTTCAGGAAGGTTCATGTAGTCATCAGAGGGCCACTGAGCTACTTCTGCATGAGTTGTGACCAGTTTGCTTGTGGCATGTGTATTGCTGGAATGAATGCTGTTGTCCTGCTTACACTGTTCTGCCTGATGTGTCTGTTTTTCTGTGACTTTATTCATGTCTGTTACTCCCAGAATTACAAGAATCTTTTTGTGTCTTTATCTCATCTGTTACAAAAATTACTGTATTTATATTATCAACTTGCAGTAGAATTGTGATAACTAGGTGCTGTTCTTGAAAGCTTGGAAATTATTATTTATAAAAGGGTGAGTGTTGTGGGTTTTTTTGTTTTTGATGAGGTTTTTTTTGTGTTGTTTTGGGTTTTTTGTGATAAAGTCTTTGTCCTCGTAAGAGATGAGCTTGCCAATTCTCTAGCATGCAAATAAGGATGCAAATGCAACCTTATCTGAAAAAAATATTTATCTAGATTGGGGCAGGAGGTTCCTCCTCCAGTGTCACAGTTTACTTTGTTATCACTCACAAGGATAAAGGTCTGTTTTTCATAACGATCAGCTCTTGATGTTTCTTATCAGGAGAGAATTTAGCTTCAGAGGGTATCCACCCTTCTAGTAGTGAAGCTTGGGTATCAGGTTTACTCTGACATCATTTTGGCACTCTCCTTGAAGCAGAAGAGTTCAGATGGTACAAGGCAAATAATGTTTTGTTTACTTTTGTGGTCATTTGATCATTGAAGAGCTGCTGATGTTTAGAAGAGTGGCAAATGGGCAGGTTTTTTTAAGCATTATCTCTCTAGATTTAAAAATTGCACAACAGAAGTGGTTTATCCCTTCAAACATACCTCAAACGATGAGGTATGTGTTCAGATATCGTCAGATAAATTAGTTTAACTGGTGGGTAAGTTTAGGCCTTTTAAATTCCTGTTCTTTAATTAAGCTTGTAATTCTAAACGCTATTTAAATTACGTATGGTATTCTAGAAGATTGTGGATGCTCGCATTGCGGAAGTGAAAGAAGCAGGTTTGTGTTTTGTTGTACCATGAAGTATCCTAAAAAAGGTAGGTCAGTAAATCCTTAGCAGTTATTATTGTATACATTAAACTTAGTTTACTCAAACAAATGAAGAGAAGTGTCAGGCACTAGGTATAATATTCCATGAAAGCATTGTATTTTCTAAGTAAACTGTGAAATTGGATAATTTTATAGACACATTTGTAGGCTACGTTCATTTGTTGGTTACTGCACAAAATACTGTGAATATGTCTTTATTAAAATATTTAGGACACATAATGCTGGCCTGCCCTTATTACATAATTTACAGATGTTTTATTTTAATGGAAAAGTGTGCTACAAATGTAACAGCGTTTGTGTTACTCAATTAGAAAATTATTTTGTTTGTGTTAAACTGTCGTACCCTTCAGTCAGTTAAAACAAACAAGCAAGCTAATAACATTTTTAGGTAGGTCTCTCCTAAATCTGAAAGATTCTGTTTATCTTCTGACATGACTGCAGAAAGCCTTAGCATGAAAATCTGCCAGAGCCAAGTATTTGTTCACTACTACAGTCCTAATAGAAAGCAGAAGTGTCTGAAGTTAGCAGAAAAAAATAATGTGTGGCCTTGACTCATGTCAAAAGATACAAGAAAAAATATTACAGGCGGGGCAAGCTAGAGATGTTTTAAAATCTTGTAGGTGAAGCAACTTTTTCCAATGGTACCTGAAGAGGTCAATCTTAAGAGCGGCTCAGTGTTTAGATCCCCCAGACCAGAGTGAGTGCATACCCTGGCCCTGCTCCTGACTGGCTCAAGAGGAAAGAATATCCAGGCTTTTAAATGTACTGTCTTGTTAGGAGGGTCTGTCACATCCTGGTGTAATGGAGGGAATGAGATGGGACTGCGTGGCTAGGTGCAGGGCATTGGGAAGGAGCGCAGGAGGGGGACGGTCTCTATCGTGTTCCTATTTGGGTGGCAAGAAACCTTCAAACTGTTTCGGCTGCTCCTGAAACCACAGCCTTGGGGTTACATGCAGGCGTCTTTCTTCTACCAGATGCTTTCCTTTTGGGTGCAAAAGGGGCTACTCATCATTTTGATCAAAGGAGGTCAGTGGATACAGGAGACTATAAGATGTATGGAGTTTTAACAAAAGATCTCAGCCTTGGCTGCCTGTAAAGGCCGTGACATGACTGATATCGTGAAACCAGCCTTGCTGCACTTCAGATCAAAGCTTTGCAGTCTGCTGCCCATCTTATTTCTACTTTCAGATAATTGGGGACAAGCACAGCAGGACACTGTCTGTCTGACACATGTAAATAAATTCTTAATGCGGAGATTCCTCTTCAAAGCATTCCCCCTTTACCCTCCCAGTGGTTATGTTTCACAGATGGAAGGAAGCCATTTTGTTTTCACAACTTCTGTCGTTAGAGTTTGATTCTCCCCTGGGTATCTCTTTTTCCAGGATTACAGTAGTAGCAATGTTAGTTTTGGAAATAGGAAAATAATCTGGTCTGTTCCTGGAAAGTTTAAGTAGTGCTGTATGCAACAAGGAGAGCTGTGGTACTGTGCTGGCTGTACATGGTACTCTGGATTGAGGAGTGACTGGGAGATGTGGCACTGACGACTGTTTCCAGGTAAAAGTCTATGCCCTAGAAAAACATTAATTAATGGAAGGTGCAGTTGTTATCAGGAAAGAGTGAGGGATATCACAGAAACAAAGAATACCTCCTCCTAAGACCCATCAAGATGTTTGCTGTCTTGCAGAGACATTCAGTGGTTGAGTTACTTATCCAGTGACTGTGGATGTCTTCCTCTCCACATTCTCACCATCCATGGGGCAACCATCCACTTCTGTATCTGTTGGTGGCAGAGACCAACTTCTGTTTGAAGAGATCTTCCTAGAATCATAGAATCATTTAGGGTGCTAAAAGACCTTTAAGATCATCAAGTTCAACCATTAGCATAACACTGCCAAGTCTACCTCTAAACCATGTTCCTAAGAAGCTCATCTGCATTGTCTTTTAAACACCGCCAGGGATGGTGACTCCACCACTTCCCTGGGCAGCCTGTTCCAATGCCTGATAACTATTTTTGGTGGATAAATTTTTCCTAATATTCAATCTAAACCTCCCCTGGCACAACTTGAGGCTATTTCCTCTCCTCCTATCACTGTGACTTGAAAGAAGAGACTTACACCCACCCTACTACAACCTCCTTTCAGGTAGTTGTAGACAGTGATAATGTCTCACCTCAGCCTCCTTTTCTCCAGGCTAAACAGCCCCAGTTCCCTGAACCGCTGCTTGTTCTACAGACCTATCAGCAGCTTTGTCACCCTTCTCTGCACTCTCTCCAGTGCCTCAATATCTTTCTTGTAGTGAGGGGTGCAAAACTGAACACAGGATTTGGGGTGGGGCCTCACCAGTGCTAGGTACAGTGGCAGAATCACTTCCCTGGTGCTTGCTGGCCACACTGTTCCTGATACAAGCCAGGATGCTGTTGGCTTTTTTGGCCACCTGGGCACACTGCTGGCTCATGTTCAACTGACTGTCAGTCAACACCCCCAGATCAGTTTCTGCCAGGCAGCTTTCCAGCCACTCTTCCCTGAGCCTGTAGCGCTGCCTGGGGTTGTTGTGACCCAAGTGCAGGACCCGGCACTTGGCCTTTTTAAAGCTCATGCAATTGGACTCAGCCCAATGATCCAGCTGGTCTGGAGCCCCCTGTGTGGAACCTTCCTGCCCTCCAGCAGAGCAATACTCCCACCCAACTTGGTGTCATCTGCAAACTTATTGAGGGTGCACTCAAACCCCTCATCCAGATCATTGATAAAGATAATAAACAGAACTGGCACACGCACTGACCCCTGGGGAACACCACTCGTGACTGGCCGCCAGCTGGATTTTACTCCATTCAGCACAACTCTTTGGGCCCGACCATCCAGCCAGTTTTTTACCCAGCAAAGAGTACAGCCATCTGTCCAAGCCATGAGCAGCCAGCTTCTCCAGGAGAATGCTGTGGATTACGGTGTCAAAGGCTTTACTGAAGTCTAAGTACACTCATCCACTAAGCGGGTCACCTTGTCATAGAAGGAAATCAGGCTGGTCAAGGATCCTATGCCTTTCAAAACCCATGTTGACAGGGCCTGATCGCATGTTTTTCTTGTATGTACCGTGTGATAGCACTCAAGATGATGTGCTCCGTAACCTTCCCTGGCACCAAGGCCAGAGGGACAGGCCTGTATTTCCCTGGATTCTCTTTTCAAGTGTTCTGTATGGGTTTCACATTTGCCAACCTTCAGTCAATTGGGACCTCCCCAGTCACCCATGACTGCTGATAAATGATTGAAAGTGGCTCAGTGATCAAATCTGTCAGCTCCCTCAGCGACCTTGGATGGATCTCATCTGCCCCCATAGAATATAAATTGTGTAGCAGGTCACTAAGCATTTCTCCTTGGATTACGGGGCCTTCATTCTGGTCCATTTTCTCTCTTTTCCACCTCAGGTGCCTGAGTACCCAAAGAACAACTGATCTTACCATAAAAAACTGAACCAAATAAGGCATTAAGTATCTGAGGCTTTTTCTCATCTGTTGTCACTATGTTTTCCACCACATCCACCGAAGGATGGAGATTCTCCTTAGCACTCCTTTTGTGGCTACGGTATTTACAGAAACATTTTTAATTGTCTTTTGTGGCAGTATCCAGATTATGGTCCTGATTCAGTTCAGGCAAAGGGCATTCAAGGGTTTGCTCCATTACCTGCCACTGACCTGGAAACTGCTAATGATAAACCCATTCTACCAGTCAGTATGAGAGGAGACAGCAGGAACTGGGGTGGGGGGAGGTTGCCCCCCTTTTTTTTTTTTCCTAATTTTTGTTGGGGTTTTTTTAGGTTGTATTTGGATAAGATTTTAAAAATTTTATTCATAGTTTCAGTGATCACCCATAAAGGAAGAAAAGATAGGACTGAGACAGTGACTCTGACACTGTTTTTATACATTTCTGGATGGGGAACTGTTGCTCTTTGGGTTGTTTAACAAAACACAAAGGTTTTGGAAATGCTCCTTGGCAGAGGGAGTTTCCTGGTGAATAGCAGGCTTCCATCTGGGTTCATGTGGATTTAAAAGGAGTATTTGGATGATGTGGTATGTTACTGAGGTAAGCTTCAGAAGGACGTCAACAAGTGTTGTACTGGTTTATGTAAAGTCCAGCAGTTACATATAATATTAAATGTGAAACATAACCATGATGACTTTTTATGAGAGTTTTGGACAAAAGTATGATGATATTATACTTATGATATTAACACATGCAAGAAAAGTGTACTTTTTTCAAGGATCGCAGCATTATATTATTCCTTAAGGTACAAATTTTATTCTAGCCCTGCAGTTTGTAGATTTTGACTTAATTTCTCCCAATACTATACTAAAATGTCTTGCTGTATCTTGAGATCTACTGCATCACCACTGGGAGAATTTATTTGAATTTGAGAACTTTCCTAGGAAAAATAAATGTTTTTAAATCATGAAACTATTCCTTCTAACGGTCATGGCCATTCACTCTCTTGAATTAATTTGAAAACTGGTCTTCTTTCATTTTAGTATCAATAGTGAGTCCTTTAGGAGCTTACTGCCCTGAACAGTTGTACAACTTGAGTAAGGATCTATAATAGTTGCCTGTCCAGTGCTAGTTCAGTATTGCACACTTTTCTTTTTCAGTCTTGGTCCTTATTTACTGCAGATGTTATCAGTATATCTGATTTCTGAGTGAGAACAGGAGAGGGGAAAAGAGCAGGGGAAGGAGGGGGATGCTCATTTACAGTGTGCTGTATGTCCACACGGGAAAGCTATTTTTCTGCTCTCCTTCCTGGACACACAGGTCCCATTCTAATGGATCTGTAAACCTTGATGTAAGGAAAAAAGAAAAACTGTCATGTTTACCTGAAACTTTATTTTCTTTAAGGATAAGTTTGCGTCAACTAAGTCAGCTCAGTTAGTCTTGCTAAAAAGTGGAAATTGAGCTTTTATAGTTTGACTGTTTTAGTAAGTAGAACATAGGCTGTCTTGCAGAATGATAAATTAATTGAACCATGCATAAAACAATCTACTTTTTAGGAAAGCACCTCTTATTGGAAAATGCAGGGTTTATGTAGTATGATAGGGCTTCACAAAATGCAGTAATGTACAAGGAAGCTTACCAACCATATTAATAGATTGGGATACAAGTGAAAAGCAGGTATCTCAGATTAATTTTCCTTTGTGGCAGATTTAACTCTTGTTCCATTGCTTAACAGTGAGGAATTCTATTCACTGTTACCTTTTGACTTTTCCAGCTGCACTCCTACTCTTGCTCAATCTGTGCTATCCGTAGCTTCAGGCTGTTTCAGGCTTCAACACAGATGAGAAAGCAAACAACCCCTGCCATCCAAAACCAAACTAAAACAAAGCCCCTCTAAAAGAGTCTTGCCTGCCTTTCTCCCCCTTGCTGTGACATACATACTCTGTCTGGAGATTTGAGATATATTTTCCGTGTTCAGGTTTTACATACTCTTCCTACCCAGCAAACTTTAAAGGACTAAGAGTTAATGCATGATTAATTGCATTTGCTAGTTAGATGTGACTGAACTACATCTTTGTAAGATGTCAAAAGAAAGTGCATTTGCTTTATAGTTTCAAAAAGGGGAGTGATTTTGTTAAGGAGAACTTTACATCTAGTGCCTGGAAAATTCCCAGAAATATTTGAGAGGCATAGGTAAATTTTTGAAGCAAAATCTTGGAACTCAGATGTTGCATAAAGCACACTTTCTGTCAATAATATGCATGTACTTCCATTCCATCTTCATCTTATGAGCATTTTATTCTTCTTCCTTCCTAAGTTTGTTTTTTTTTTTTTTTCCTTTCCTAGCCTGTCAGCATTCTCTGTCCTTGTGGTTCTTGAAAAAAGGAAATGCAGATGATAGCATTCTTGAACAAAAACTGGTGATGTTTTTTACAGGGTAATGTGTCAGCCTTCATCTTGCAGAGTTTTGTCATGTTTGAGAGTCTTTGCGTAATTTGGGCCTTGCTTAGTTTAAAATCCCAACATTGACTTCTGAAGGCACTCCAAGGTATATATTTTCAGTGTGCCTTCAGTTACTAGCAGTCAAATTTGTTTTAGAAGCTTATTCTTAATGAGGCAAACTTTACAGTAGGGCACAGGACACCAGCACTATCCTATTGTTTAAAAGGCACCATTTGTTTACTTCTGGAAAATGTGGGAACTGTGATGGAGCCAGTGTTGCAAATTTGAATGTAACCAAAACCCAATGAGACTGACTGATTGTCAGGGAAAAAAACTATACATATACTACTGAAAGAGAAGTTTTTCAGATGAGCCTGGTGAGATTATTTTTAGACATGTAAACTGGTTGAGTGTTATCAGTAACACGTTCTTATACTTGAACTAAAACCAATGCTTTGCCAATTCTTCTGTTTAGTCACTTAAAGATTAAATTAGGGTGTATTACAAATAATAATTTTTCTGTTTAGAACTTGTGTTTCAATTTCTACAGATGTGAAATAAATCATTAAAAAATAAAAGTTGGTTTTTTTCTATGGTAGAGAAGCAATGCAATATACTGTCTGTTCAACAGATTTATGGACAAGATCATTGCAGGCTGCTAAGCATAGCTCTAGAAAATCATTATATTAAAACAAGGACAGTCTTTGTCAAGCTTTATGGATTAGCTACTTCAAAAATAGGCCCCAAGAGCAGAAAAATTGCAGATTAAAGAATAGTGTATTCTGTGCTTCTATGTCTTGAGTTCTTTTGCTTCTGAAATCTGATTTTCCCAAGGCTCTATAGAGATTACAAGCAGTAAACTGACTGTATTTTGGTTGCTATGAACAAGTGAGGAATTTGGAAAATACAGAAAGAAGAAAGCAGCAATTGATCCTGGTGTTACACAGGAACATCTGTCTGGAGTTTCAAAAGCAGCTAGCTATCAGCTAAGGCAGATTTTCTGTCTGGCTGTGTAAGGACTGTGTGAGCTTGTTGTGTCTATACTGAAGCTGCTATTGTTCTCCTGCTGTGAAATGACAGATGGATGTGTCTATCCTGAGAGATCTGCGACTTTTGGCTGACTTGTACTTTCTGAATTCATGCATAATAGAGCTTGCTCTAGTCCTTCAAGAGAGAAGAAAAACAAAACAGAAAAAAAAAAAAAAAACCACAACACAAATGAAACATATGGTGCCAGGCTGCACTGTGAAATCACCAGAAGTACAGTCCTTTCTTCTTTTTGAAGACAGATAGGTTATTTTTCTGAAGGGGAGCTATCAGCTTTTGGTGTATTTTTGTAAGGATATAACAAACGCACTGCTTATGTATGTGCATAGTTTCCTGTGCCTTAAATAGAACAAGTTTTGTTGCTGTTCTAGAGTATTCACATAGACAACCACTACTAAAACTTGGAGTCCTGAAAACATAATGATGGAGGAGACTGAATTTATTGACAGGTTGGGAGGGAAAGGTACTTGATTCAGAAATACATATTTTGTTTTCTAGTGACACAGAGGAACATGTCATTATAAACATGTTAATTAATTTTCTAATGACATGAGTTTGCATTACTTCATTTGTAGCATGAATGCATGGTAACTAGAGTAATAAACATACCATATGTGTCTGAAGGTAGGGTTTGGTTTGTCTGACAAAATCTTATTCAAAGCATTCCTCTCTGTTCAGCTCGGATTTTTTTTTTTTTTTCTCAAACTAAATGATCCTAGCATTAGAAAAGGAATTAGCACTGGTTTTAGACTGTCTATAGGAAAAGTGCTGTTGAACTCATTTGGATTACTGTTATAAAGTAGAACTAGATGCCAGTGTTGCTGTTGTTTTGTTCAAACGCTGGCTTTTTTGCTTCTATGATTTTGCTTCTATGCTTTCCTCTGCAAGTTTGCAAATTGTTAAGGTGTGCTAAGGCAATCCATTAGTCAAGTATGCACCACTATAATTGTTTAAACTGGAAACTATAAACCATCTCCATAGACTGAAGGATCTGTTTAAACAAGATGTTTATTTAAGTCCTGTGCAAACAAATACACAATAAAGAGCTGTGTATTGTAGAAGGGGAAAACATGGAATGGGCTATTGGTCAAGCACTGTTTTTCTTTTCCAGGGTATTTTGTTGTCCTGTGAATAGCAGGTGCAATTTTTAAATTACTAGAAAGATGGCTATTAATGTAGTTAAATATTTGGCTTGCTTTTCCTCACACTATGCTTTAGACAGGTGTGTTACAGCTCATCCCTGTGCTACCTTCACTTCTGTATAGAAAAGCTGAAGGAACCAGACAAGGCCATGTGACTCATATCCATCACATAGACACAGGGCGACGTTATCAAAGGATGCATATTGTTCTCGAACAAAGCATCAGTCAGAGTCAGCCAGTCAGTATGTCTCTCTTTTTCTTAAACTAGGAAGAGACTGTCCAATCTAATTCCTTCAGCTGCTATGTTCCGTGAAAAGTGATATCTTTCTGCTAATATGTAACTTTCCAAATAAAAAATAATTTGTTCAATCCAGTGCAGTGTATTTGTAGTCCAGTATAGGTATTATAACCTTGATCCTGTTCAGTAAAATTTTGATCCAAATCCCAGTGGAAGGATTCCTGCTTACCTAAATTGACGTTCGCCAATGTGGATGAAGAAGCAGCTGTTTCTGAATGATGCTAAGATGTTGTGATAAAGGCATGGCTGATTTCAGTCAAGTTTTTGTTGAATTATAAAGTAAAAATAGTTACTGCTGGCAAAAAACATTTCACATTCAGAACTTAATTAATGGAACATGGACATTTGTAATGAGTAAGAGATAAGAAAGGTGTTGATCTAGTCCTCCTTCATCTATGTGTGATATTGTGGTGTTCTCTAGTATGTTAGCATTCAATTCAGTTCTTCTCATTGGGTTTTGGATGAGTTCCTTCTCTAGCACTCTACTATCCGATGAGGTACACCACTGGATTGCCAGCATACAGGAGATGTGAGGCCTTGTACTTGCTTGAGTCCCATATATGCATTGAACACAGCAAACTGAAATTGTGCAGAAACTCTGCACAATATCAAGCTAAAATAGTAAGTATGGATATTTTACTGATGAGTGGGTGCCAGTAAAGTGAGTGACTCTACTAGTACATTTTCTGGGCTACAGATAGGTTTGAAGCTATAATGTATGTGTTGGCCTAACTCAGCATCTGTAGTGGCAGGTGGTATTGATGGAGAATGGAACCAGAGTGCATAAATGCTAGAAATTACCTATGCTGAGTAAACTGAAGAAACAGTTTTTGATTGCTATCTCTTGCTCTTTGTTTTCTCTTTTTTTAAACCTTCCTTCTCTTTAATTTTCTTTCTTTTTTTTTTTTTTTTTAAATACTAGGAGAGAGAGAAGCACTTTTTGATGTCTCTTGAAAGTTAGGTATGTTACTGTGACCAATATTTAAATTAGTGCACAAATGATAGGGGTGTTTCTGGCAGTACCGGCAGGCTGCTTTAACTGTTTAGTGTGTAAGAATACATATCAGTGGAGTAATGTCTTCTTCATAGCTGAATCCAGTGTTCAGCCTACCTTCTAGGTAACCAACATTTCCATTTACTTTAAGGCAGGTACAGAAAAATAGATTGCCTTCTTGCCATTCCTGCTGCGTTCTCTGTGTCCTGACAGCCTGCAGAATGGCTTGTGTCTCTCCTGTCCTTGGCAGGGCGAGCTGCCTCCCAGTCTCAGAGAGAATTTCTTTACAGGCTTTTTTAGGCACTCACATTTTGGGAAAACTGGGCAGGAGGGAGAGAGTTCGGACTGCAAGTGAAGACTAATGGGATTTCCATTAGCACGATAACCTCCTGCTATAGCAATAAGGAGTGCCTCAGACCGGAGCGATGGAGACAGGGGCTTCCTGCGCTTTCCCAGTAGTGCAGCTGAAGGCAATACACGAGCAGGTCCCAGCTTACCAGGCCTGGCCAAAGTGGTTTTACTAGGTTGCACAGAAGTGCATTGTTAAACATCTGTTGAAGCAGTCTGTTTTACTGCCCCTCAACAGGCTTTTGAAGGTAAGCAATTATGTTAGTGGCTTAGGCTATTTTTTGCTATTATCTCTGCTATTTAAAAACAAAGAAACAACATTTGAACCACTGACATCTCCTCAGGCAGCAAACTAGTGCATTTTTTTTTTAACTAGATGGTTAGGAGTCACGCTTTGTAAAGTCCATGTCTCACCATTTTTGTCTCTGTCCTCTTCAGAGACCTCAGCTTACTATTTAATCTCCTATGTGATTAACTTACCTTGCTCTTTCACTAATTTTAATAGATTACTGTGCTCAGATAAGAACTGTGAGGTTGCTAAACTAAAAAGTCAGCATTATCCTTCTCCTCTTTTTCAGGGACTCCTTAGTCTGACTCTTCAGAAAGTCTTTAGCAGGACAGGAGGAGATTCTTTAGAGGACTGAGGAAGGTCAAATGTAAAAGTATACTCCATACTTCTTTCTTTGTATGTATGTGTGTATATAGATATATATTTATTTTTTTTTAAAGGTGCTGGGGAAAACGGAGGGATTTGTAAGCCAGTCAATAAAACCTTAAAGATGAAAGGAATTATAAACTGGTCAATGAAACCTTAATCCCCACACAACTTTTTAACAAGTTATTAAACAGTTTCTTTTTAAGCACCTCTGGTATAGCAAAATGGATAAGCAACCAGCATAGATTTATCAGGATCAAACTCTGTCTGGCAATTTTGATTTCCTTCCTTGGCAGCATAGCTAGTCTGGTAGATAAAAGATGAGCGGTAGATGGATGAGGTATCTTGACTTCGTTACTTTTTTCATGCAGTGACTGAATGTGATATTCTTGACTCTCCCTCACAGGTCATTCATAGAAAACGGATGGGGAAGTCCACATGAAATCATTGTAAAGTGAACACACAATAGATTGAGAAAAGATCTCCAAGTGTCATTAATGGCACATTGACAACCGAGGGGGCATTTCAAATAGGTACAGTGCATCTTCTGTTTGGTTGTGTTCTGTATTTTTATTAGGCACTTGGCTAGTAGCATACAGAGAATGTATTTGTGGCAACAGCAAGCTGGGACGTTGCATTCGCATGTTGAAATTTAGACGGGTTCAGAGTCATGATGGTAAATGACTTTCAAGCTGTGGTCTGCAGGCCCTGTGAATCCACTTGTTGCTTATAAGGCATGATGAATGATAACTAACAAAAGCATGCCTGTTATCGTTAGGCCTAAATTCACTACACAGGGTCTTATGCCGCCACTGGAAAATTTAAAGCGGTTCCCATGTGGGAAAAAGGTTGGTTGAAAAGCAATTGTTTTCGTAATTTAGAGAGACAGTCCAAACATGAGTTGAAATTCCAAATGGTCAGCACAACTTGCTGTGTTTTGCATTGAGTGTTGAAAGAGAAATAAAAAGCTAAAGTAGTCTAGCCATCAAAAATCTGAGGTTTATAGTCCAAGGACAAATCTCATCTGAGATGTATGAACAAGGAATGTTTCATGCAAGGGGACACAGCTGTTATTCTTTGCTTAGTACTGATGAGGCCTCAGGTAGAGGACTGTATACAGTAGCTGTAATAAAGTGCTTTGATAATATGACCTGCAAGAAAATTTTGAAGGAAGCAACTTTGTTTCATCTCATTGAAAAAAAACCAACAGTTGTAGGAGAGACATCTCATGGGAAGTGAAAAGCTTTATCTGAGAACTGTCTTCTGTTAGAGGAGAGCAGAAAAAAAAAAAAACAACTTAGCACTGTGCCCTTGTGGCCAGGAAGGCCAATGGCATCCTGGGGTGTATTAGAAGGGGGGTGGTTAGTAGGTTGAGAGAGGTTCTCCTTCCCCTCTACTCTGCCCTGGTGAGACCACACCTGGAATATTGTGTCCAGTTCTGGGCCCCTCAGTTCAAAGACAGGGAACTGGTGGAGAGAATCCAGCGTAGGGCAACAAAGATGATGGAGGGAGTGGAGCATCTCCCTTATGAGGAAAGGCTGAGGGAGCTGGGTCTCTTTAGTTTGGAGGAGACTGAGGGATGACCTCATTAATGTTTATAAATATGTAAATTCTGAGTGTCATGAAGATGGAGCCAGGCTCTTCTCGGTGACAACCAATGATAAGACAAGGGGCAATGTGTATAAACTGGAACACAGGAGGTTCCACTTAAATATGAGAAGAAACTTCTCAGTGAGGGTGACAGACACTGGAACAGGCTGCCCAGGGAGTTTGTGGAGTCTCCTTCTCTGCAGACATTCAAAACCCGCCTGGACACATTCCTGTGTAACCTCATCTAGGTGTTCCTGCTCCAGCGGGGGGATTGGACTAGAGGATCTTTTGAGGTCCCTTCCAATCCCAAACATTCTGTGATTCTGTAGTATGACTTAGGATGGATAATAGAAAAATAAGAACTGCCTTAGGTGTGCAAGTTTCTGTGACAGGTGCCTAATACCCTGCCTCTGTTCTGTGATTTAGCCCTCTACATTTTTCAAATAACTTGTTTGTGTGCATAGGTAGGCACTGAAATAGATGGTTAAAGATGTTGTGGAATAGTTTTTGAGATCAGAGGTTCCCAGAAACAAGTTAGACACAAAAGAAGTCTTGAGGAGAATCGAACTATACTTGACTGTAGGAACCACGTAAGGTGATGTTCAGAAATAGCTTCTAGCTCCTCCTGTAGTTTTACTAGTATAGGAACAACCTGAGTTAAGAGAAACTAATTGTCTTTTGAAACAAGGTATTGCTTCACAGGAACGAGCATTCATGTGGATAATCTTACGCTAGAGAGCAGTAAGGTGGAATATTTTTTCTGTGGACTTGCTTGTGACCAGAACCAACAGGAAGGTATTAGTTATCAGTCCCGTAGAGTTAACTGTGTCTGAAGAAAAAGGGGCATTCTCAGCCATTTGGACCCATCTGTAAAGTTTGTTTCCCCATAACTCTCCTTAGTAACTAAAGGAGCTGTGCCAAAACTGTTGTCTTATTGATTTTGTTTTGGTTTACTAAAAGAAGCAGGTTCTCCTAGGTCCCCTAATTGGGGATCAGTGAATCTCAGTTGCTATGGGCATCTGTGTCATGCTAGTTTTCCAGACTGAAACTCTCCTGTCTCGATAGCAAGAGCCAAGAACAGAGAAAGCTGAAGAGCCAACCAAAAGATCCTAACTCCCAGCTCTCCTTAAATAATTAGCATGATGCTAATGGGATGGAATACTCTTATTGATAACCCTGGATGTCAGTCAAGCTCTGCCCCATCCCTGCCCCCCTTCCTTGCTACTTCACACCTGTGGACAGAGCACTCAGAACCTCCTTGTCTCTCAGACCAGAGCGATTAAAAACATTAACTCTGTCCTGGGATATTATCTGCCTGTTTTCAAACTAAGTCCAAATAATGAGCATACTAGCTATGAAAAAGAAAGGTTTTTAACTGTATGAAGAAAACAAACTTGTTTCAGTCAAATCAACACACCCACGGAAAGGATATCAGATTAAATATCACCCTTACTTTTAGAGAAAAGTTACAAAAAATTCCTGTGTACCTAATTCTTCTTGCATTATCATTATGCAATAAGTACCATAACACTAAAAACCAAACACAGACCCCCAAAACACATGTCAAACCATGCCATTCCTGTGTAGCTGTATTTGACTGGACAGTTCACAGACTTCCAGATAAATCTGAGGGGCCTGTAGATCTTGATGGAAATTTAATAGGTAACTAAAAGAAAAGTAACATTTAAGACATGAAGGAAATCTTGGCTTAAGTGACTTCTCACTTCTTATGCTGGGCAGGATCTATGTACTGCACTGGGGCATTCGTCAGATACAGGATCTACCTGCCCAGTCTTGATTTCCACTGCATTAGAAAAGCTTTCTGAAATTGGGCCAAAAAATAACTTTTTTTTTTGTAGAACACAGACTCAGCTTCTAAATCTGCTTGTACCTAATTTGTTTTTCTGTTTGAGAGCTGGCTGTGGATCATGGCTTGTCTGCCAGCAGTGAATGAAGTCACACATATGAGAGAGGTAGAATCATTTTTCTCGTTTGTAATTTTTGTTTCTCACAATAATTTATACATGACCCTGTCCAAATCTGTTGTGTCTTACACTAGATCAGTTGTGTCTGTTGGTTTATCTGCCTTCATCTGATATTTGGAATGTCTTCCAGTATTTCATGAGAACAGAACAGCCATGTTCTGGTCAGGCCAAGTGTCCACTTAGTTCCATATTTTCTTCTATGGCAGCCAGTAAAGATGCTTGGGGAGAAAAATGTAAGAAATTCCTGAAGTATTTACAGTGATTCTTTCCCGTGGTCAGGTTCCTTAATTAGTGGTTTAGGGACCTTCTTAGTTAAAGGTTGCCCCCAAGCATTTGTATTTTAAATAACCAGCAGGGATCTGTCATTCAAGAATTTAGTTATTTTTTGCATTCTTTTGTGCTTTATGTGCATCCAATGTCTTGCTGCAATGATTACATAACTCAAGTTACGGAAAGCATTTCCTCAGTTTTTACAGATTTATCATTTAGTGAGCTGTCCACTAGTTTTTGTTGCAAGCAATGGTTCCATGATGACTTTTCCACACATCCGTCATTTGGCCAGTATCTGTGCTCTTCTTGGTGATGTTTCTTCTTTGCTGAAGCCTTCCAGTGATTTTGGTCTTGGAAGGTTGACAGTGCTCCACTGAAAGAGTCAATCTCACAACACTGTGAAAGCGCCACTGTCTACTTTGTGGGCAAGGCACTGTTTTTTTTTCTTTGCTACCAGTAAAACTGACTTAAGATTTCTATACTTAACCCAGCTTCTATACTTAACCCAGCCTCTATGAAGACTGGTTAATTCCTGTCTTCATATATTATGGGTTAGGTGACATGTATAAATTAAGGAGGAACCAAATTGTAGTTCTGAAAATGGTGATACCTCCCACAAGTAGTGTATTGCTGAAGTTCCTCCCTTTGTATGCTGTACATAGTCATTAATGGTGGCTACTATTGTTTGATGAAAAATATTTCTACAAGCATTTTTGTTGCTGATAGCACTTGTAATAGCTTTGTTTTTATGGTTTCTCCTTTCATTTTTCTATAAAAGTGTGAGAATAATGAACCAAATCTTATTATAGCCTCTTACTTTGTTTGAGAAACATGCTGAATAACTAGCAAGACTGAGAAACAAGATATTATGTACAATTTCAGTTAAATAGAAACAAAACTACTTTCGAATTTAAAATACCAAACGCTTGGTTTTGGTTCCAAAGAAAATCATCTGTTGACCTGATCGTGAGTTGGATCTGAACTGTGACCCAGTTTGTTGAGCCTGCATGAGGATTCTGTCCAAGTGCCGTGGCAGTCCAGTTGTGCCTCTGTTTGCCCATCAGGCAACCATATGTACCTCTCTATGGTTTATCAAACGCTCTGTTACTCCACTTTTGCCTACGTGGCCTTGCACAAAAGAATGAGGATATATTTGACATACAGTAGTGGAAAGGACAGCATGAGTATAGTGTTGTGGCACAATTAGGGAGCTGTAAGTCGTGAGAAGACCTGCGTATGGCCGTGCTGCTAAATGCGAGTGCATTGACCATGAGGTGGTGGGTGGTAGTGGGAAATTCGGCAGAGAGGCTGGTGGAACGTGGTCTTTGTGGCCTGGCAAAGAAAACATTCGGGACCTGTTCAGTTGTTCGCTCCTGTGTTAGCAGGAAACTGCGTCATTCTGTGGTATTAGGGGCTTCAGAGTGTGTATAGCACATGGTCCTTCCTGCCAGCAAGTGTCTTTTGTGCAGCCTTGTACAAGGTGTTGTCTTCTCCTAGCTGTTAGGTTTCTGGGCTGGGATCTGTAGGTGCTTCTGTATGTAATTTTTTTTATTAAGTCAATTGATTCAGCTATCAGCAGAAATGCAGACTTCTCAAAGCTAACAGGGTACCTCTGTTTTACAAAAATAGGTGGCCAGTTGGAGAAGGATGATAAAACATCCTGTCAGAAGTCTTGATCAACTGTGAATCACAATCTAAAAAAATCAAGTTTCATTAGTAGCAGAGTTCATGAAACTACTTGCTTTAATTAGTTTTCCATACTGGAGGAATTCTTTACTGTGTAGGGGTTTATTTCAGATGTGAGTTTTCCACTAGCAGCCAAACACTATGTATTTTAATTAAAATAATTCAGACTTCACCCCTCCAAAAGTTGATGAAATACCTCTTCTTGTTTTGTGTGATTTCCTCACATATTGCATTAGGAGCTTTAGTGGTGAGGAGGATCTGATGGATGACTTGTCTGTCCTTCCTGCTTGGTATGTTACATGGAGGACACTATGTATGTGCTGTTTGCAACTCTGTGCTAGAAGTTACAAGTTTGCAATAGACCATGACATGGTCTACTAGGTGGTATTTGGATCTGAAGAGCTAGAGCAGGGAAGCAGCATGAAGACCAGGTTGGCCAACGAAGGGTAGAGCCAATATGTGGCAGGATCCTGCTATGAAATACCAAGCTTAAAATAAAAGGAAAATGTTTTATGGGTCTTTCTTCTGCACATTTGTCAGTGTCATTTTGATTTGCAGAAGTCAAAAGCAAACCACAGGTTTTTGCAGGTAGGCTAATGCTTTCTAGCCCAGTGATCATAAATGATAGCTTAAAACATGGTTTTTAAAATAAATTGCTTGTACTGTTATCTAATCACTCACACTATGTTTAAGTTATATTGTTACAATTATTTGGCTCTTCTCTATTTTAAATTTTTAAATATTCTTTTTCTTTAGTAACAGAGAATTCAGACTGGTGAGGTTTGTAAGTCCAGTAGATCAAATTTAGTGTAGTATTAAAACTGCATTTAAGAATTCTTAGTCCTTCAAAATGAAAGTGTTCTATGGTGGACAGCAATAGCTTGAAGTTATTCCCACTGACACAAGCAGGAACATTTGATTTAAACTAGTGTTTAGCACTTTAAAAAAAATACTTAGAATATCTAACATTTTTGCTGTTACCTTAGTGTTTTGTGTTTGTTTGCTTGTTTTTCTTTTCTTTTGTAGCCAACTGATTTCATACTATAATTTTGTATTTGCTTTGCTGTTGATAAATACCGAAGAGTAGTGGTTTAGAGGGGGGATTCTTTGGAGCCTCATTTCTAGGCATTGTTCAAAAATATATAGCTAAAATGCTTTATAGGTTTTGTTTAGAGCAGGGCTTTTAATGCAGAGATCATCACTGAGTCTTTTTTTGATGCAATTTTGCAAATACTTCGTTCTTGTTTGTTCCTTCAAGCTCAAAGTTACATTTCAGTGCTGGGGTGTGGCTGTTAAAAATACATGTGATTGTGCTGCATACTGTGTTTTAAAGAGAAACAGAGAACTTCTCAATTTCTTCTGAATATGTGGTGTTTTTGGAGAAGTCTGGTAATGAAAGAAGAGGAGAGGACACAAGTATGAACTGTGTAGAAGGTTCAAGAGGTCATCTTGTTGCAATGAATGTGAAGCAGAGAGCGTCTTTCGGACTATTTGGGTGAGGTTGTACCTTGGCCTGCTCCTCAGTGCCCATGACTGAAGTTTATGATGCATGGTGGGATGCCTTTAGGCAGAGAATGAGCAGTCAGCTTTTCATTAATTTGTAACAGACAGATGGGTGGGAATGTTGTTCCACACCATGGAGAGCATGTAGTGAATTCCTTCAGTGCTAAGGAAGCTAAAAATAATACTCTAGAAAATGTATGCTTTAACCAGACCCTTTGTTTTCCAAACATCAATTTGAATGGGGGTTAAAACTATACTGTGAAAGTAAAAAGAGCAAGAAGTATCCTCCCTCATTGTAGTCTTGAAACTATTAAGCTGTTGAATACATTTAAATAAAGATTTAACATTGGTCTATAGTGCTTACATAGGAATGATTTGAGGAATTTCTCTATACGCTGTGTAAAGATTCTGTTAGAAAACTGGTGTGGTTTTGTAAGCTCTTCATATCCTGGCAGGTATTTTTTTGTACCCTTTGTGCATCTTTATTCTGCAAGGGGACTGGGGTGGATGAGCTAACCCATCTGTGAATAGATGAGTTGCTGAATCCAGTAGCTCCCAGTAGGCAGAGATAAATAAGAGTTGCACGCTAGATAAAACTAGTTTTCTTAGCTGCTGTTCAGAGGCAAAAAGTTTCAAGAAATTTTAATTTCCACAGAAAAGGGAGCAAAGATAAGAGCCATTGATACAGCCCTTTAAAATCTGTGGTGGAGTGGGTCATGTAGTGAGACTTGCCATAATGGGAAGAGAACAATAAAGGAACAACTGTTTGGAGAGTGCAGAGATGTTGTAGCTGAGGGGCCAAACACAGCTGAAGGAGGCTGGTTGCAAGGCAGAAAGAAAGTTTCCAAAAAGCAAGCAGAGACTTGCAAGTGGGACATCTTGGCTATGCATGGTTTTCTTGATCCCAGTGCTCAACTACATTCAAATATAGGGGGAACCAGAGGGAGTAAGCTGTGTGGGCTTTAATATTACTGTGAAATTAGAATGCGTTTATATAATTTTTAAAGCAAATTTAAAAACTATGGATCTGTATGTCTCTTCCTTGCTTCAGAGAGCAAAGATGTAAAAATGCTGGATGGAGCTGTGTAGGTGTGTTTCAGCTACTGCATCTCCTTGAGGAGCAAAAGGTCCATGGCAAGGATGTTCAGGGGAATAAATCTGCCCTCCCTTAAGGTTTCACACTTTTCTTGCTCAGGAGGGAGGCCCGGGCTAGAGCCCTTTCCTACAGATAAATAATTGCACTCTTTTTTTTTTTTTTTTTCCTAAAGGAGAAAAAAGGGAATTACTGGATTATTAAGATGCTGTTCTGCTCCCCATCTGCATGGTAACCAAATCATTAGAGCACTTGTATGTGAAGGTGTGTTTCTGTCCTCTGCAGGGTGGTTCATATTGTCCCAGCTCTCCTGACCACAGGGGCTGCAGCTGGCAGGTCACCAGCAAGGGGCTGCCCTCTCTTGTCCCACTGAAGCTGTGCCACTGCACAGCTGGGAACATAACCCCCTTTCTGTGGTGGGGAAAGGGAGGTTGGCCCTGACCTCATTATTTAGCTCATAGCACTCAAGGAGAAGAATGCTGAGATCTCACCTCTGTTCCAGAGACTGTTCTTTCAGCTTTAAATAGTGAGCAGTTGCTAAACTCTCCGTGGATCTCATCTTGATTTAAACATTTGGTTTTTGTATTTATACTGGGGAGGGGTTGGGGGAGGGGACAGGAAATAGCTGCAAGCTGACCTAGTATCACTAATTTAACCTGCTATGTGTAGATCCCCAAAAGGGTATGCATTAGCTGCAAGTATTCTGTTTTTAAACTACTTTTACTTTGCTAGCCTAGTTCCTTACAGCAAAGTGTACTTTTGAAATCGCTGTGGTGGGCGGCTGTGATTGATTTTGGTGGCTGCAGTGTAGTTTGTGTGTCTGTGAATTCAAGAAAGAAGAAACTGAAAATACTAGATGTGAGGTTAAACTGCATAACCCATACAATGAACTTTATGTATCAGAACATCTCAGCCAGGTAGATTTTTGTGATGTGGAGGTCTGTGAATAGAGCTGCTGTCACTCCTGTGGATGAGGGTCTGGCAAACATAACTCCTTTACTTTTTTGGGGGGTAATACTCAGAAATAACAAAGATGCATTTATCAGAAAAAACCCTCCTTGAAATTAAAACATGAAACAAATGGAAATCCCATTAACATTGTGTTGAACCACGAAAATACTCTTAATTCACAGATATCCTTTTGACTGAATACAGGAATGTGTTTTGTAAAAGGGGGAAGAATTATTGAACTTAAAAGCTGTTTGAGGCAATGTAAACATATTACTTATCCAAAACACTTAAGCAAAGGAAGTGTACCTTTCATGCTTTCCCTTAGGAATTAATGCTTTGCTTTAAGTGGTAGTAATTTACACAGCCTATAAATACAAAAAGTAATGTGAACTATAAGAGACTAAAGGTTTTTTTTTTTCTTCCTTCTTCTTTTAAGAAATGTCTGTCATCTCTTTACTGCTCAAAGCCTTGTTAGGAAAGCAAACTGTATTCTGCTATATTCAAAAGCACTAGTATGATTTTCATGTTCTTACACTTAGGCAATAGCCTTAAATATCAGTTCCTACTGCTTATTATTTATGTTAATGGTGGCTTTAAAGTCATACTTGATTGCTGCATAAGTATGGTGTAGAAAGTTGTGAAAGCTTTTTCATTTGTTTGTCTGTCTTTTTCGGTTTGTAGGATTATTGAAAATGTATTACGGCCTCATGGTTGGCCTCACAGCTTTCCTGTGCAAATCTCGAAGTTGTTTTTTCTGCCGAGAATATTAAGCATAATTATCATATTGTGCTGAGTTTTATAACAAGAATTTTTGTTTTATATTCTAGACAAAAGCATTCAATTTGTTTCCTACAGATACTCACAAAATGGGGAATTCAGGAGAATTCCTCTTTACCTCCTTACCTTTATTCCTCTTTACCCTTTATGGGTAATTAAAGCATCTTCTTCCACTCAATTGTTTTTTCCTTCCCATTTTAGTTTTTTGAATAATTTGTCTAAATACTAACTTAGGACATCTCCATTTGAGATCATCTCTACCACAAATTGAAAAATACTGGTCCAAAGTTAATGTTTAAAAGTAGTTTTGAACAAGGCTGTCCCTTCCATACAGGCAGAAAAATTGGAGTCACACAGGAGCCTAGCAGGTAAAGACAAGATTCCTGAAGAAACTGAGTGTTTTTTATAAAGCCGAAAGGAGAAAAAAAATAATTACTGTCTCTGGCCAGACCATTGGTATGGAGGTGAGGAGCTGTTTGGCCACAGGATCTCTAGTGTTGCAGCTCAGATTTTACCTGGCTGAAAGGCATTTTTGCCTTTGCATCCAGCCAGCTCATTGCTATTGAGAAGCTCTTTGGCTTGTCCATGCAGGGTTGAATCACTGTTCAGTTGTGAAGATCCAGAACAGCTTTCAGGTTAAATGTGTTGTTCTGTGATTATAGAGGATGCTCTTTACTTTCATCTTCAAACAGTGCTGCTTGTTCTGTTCATATTTTTCACTCTTCAGTGGTTTCTTGTCTTGGCATTCAGTTCTTTGAATGTGAGCAGACATTAAATAAAACTCTAAAAAGTTCTAAACAACCAAGACTTGGGCATTCAATTAGTAAGACACTAGTGCTAGAATAAGGCTTTTGAACAAAAAAGGCAGACCCAGAGTAGCAAGGTTCTTGAATGCTGATCATTGAATTGTTCTGTTGTAGGTTGTTAATAAAACTAGACAAGTTAAAGTTTTAAATCCCCTACAATAAATTCACTCCTAAGAAATTTTACTGCAATTCTATGATAAACCTGAAAGTCATAAATATTTATTTTAATGAAGAAACTACTTTTTGTCACCTGCCATTCAGCTTTGGTTTTAAATAAATGTAATTCTTCCAAAAGTTCCACAGAGCTTCTGATGTCGAAGATGCAGAAGGAGAAGGTTTCTATTTTGCTTGTTTGACAGTTGCAGCTGCCTCTGAATTTCATTCTTGCTTGCTGATAAGGTAGGCAACACATTTTATCAAGCCAAATATGCATCTTAGTATTACTCAAGAAAGACGTGAAAAAATACCGACTGTGACTAAAAGCTATGTGAAGCTAAGTTCCTGGCCTCATAGGTTCCTGATCACTGGTCCACATAATCCTTCATATTGTCAAAAGGAATGATCGAGGCAACCAAACTGACCAGGAAAAAGCTTCCCCGATCAGGCTTTTAAAATCATATATAAATATGTTTGGAGCTTGGTTGTAGTGTGATCATGGAGCCATTATATATTATTTATGAAGAAAATAATGTTGATGATTAGAGAAAATGAATCAGCATTAAGTTAAATGATCTTTGATTCTGGTCATTAAAAAATACTTGTTTTGGGAGTAAGATGCTTTTGATTAACTCTGTGGGAAGCCATGATGTTAGACATAAGGTTTGAGAGTCAAGCTTAATAGTGATGTATGCTGTCGCCCAAACCTGTTTATCTTTCATTAAAAGCAAACTATTTAGGCTGTAAGAATAATAATAATAAAGAACTCTTATTACAGACCTATAGGCTTTTAGAAGTATTTTAAACATGAGAACATGCTTTTCAGATAACTGTTCAGGTATTATGACATGTAACCTAATAGAAGAGGTATTAATTCACATTAATATCTCAGATGAATGTTAAAAGTGCCTGGAGCATACACCAAGAAAATAAAGAGTATTTAATATTAGTTTCTGTGGCTCTTTTTTAGTGCAGTTAGATTTTGAATTAATCATTAGGAATCTTTCATGAGTGTATACTCCCTAAGACCACTGTTAGACTCTGAAGTATTTTTAAAAAGAATATACAGTATTATGAAGGCAAAGAAAGGACAGGTACTGTTAGTTAACTCAATTTTTTGAAGTAGCATTTCCTCTAGATTACTTGCCATATGTGAGAACTGAAATACTGTACCTGGCTACACAACCCCAAAGAGCCTTTGCTGGATTAATTTTGTTTCCAGAAAAACGGAAAAAGTTGCAGAAACTTTAGTGTTTATTCTAGTGTATTAGTTATCCTTGCTAGGTATTTGTTGATTGTGAAGTAATCTGTCCTGCCTGTAACTTGTGAAGGTACATACCTTCTGTTAATGGCAGTGGAAACTGTCTTCCAGTTATGTGCAAGTCGTGTTTCTGATATCCATCCGCAGTGCATGATTATTCATAAATCAAGGGTTTTGTCGTATGATTAATTTATTTTCTGCCGTGCTTCTGGTTTACTCTCTATAACCTGTTTCTTTCTTATGTCAAATATTTCTGCTGAGTCAAAGACTGAAGTTTATAAATCCCAACCTTCTGAAGCATGTTTTTTGACCTTGATTTAGAATTTGGAAGGTGAAAGCAGATTTTAGGATCTTAACAGCAGGTGCCCTGGGAATTAAAAGGATGTTGAATATTATTTAAGACTCTATAGAGAAGAATAGTAGTTCTGTCTGATTTCTGGTGGCTAAAAAAAAGCACTAGAGAATTAGAAGAAATGCTTTTATTTAATCCTCTTGGTTTTTACCCTTCTATTACTTATTTTCATCTTTGAGAGCTATTATTTTCTCTCACTTTGAACAGTTAAATGACTGGAGAAAAACCCCACTATAAACTTCTGATCTGGTTCAGAAAGACAGGGATGAGGCTTTTTAATTAAAGTGAAGTTCATGTTTTGCATACTTGCATACTTGGCTGATGTGTTAATGAAGGACATGTTGAGTTTCAAGGAAACTGAAGATGCCGTTTACACAAGCAATTTTTAAAAGTCAGAATAGTAGCAAGCACAAAATAGTCCATTCTCAAAAAGACAAACAGAATGACTAGCCTTGCTGATGCTTATTTTACTGGATGGTATAATAAAAGTTTCAGTGTTGAGCATTTGACAGGTTCCTCAGTGTAGGTGATAGAACAGGATTTCCTTCTTTGTTAAGTACATTTCTTGTTTAGTTATGAAAAGGGGAATCAGTTCAGCTTTGCACATGAATGCTCCCTCGATCAGAATCATCCTCTGATTTTTTTGTTTCTTATCCAGGATGTTGGTATAGAGTATGATTAAGTTCCAAGCCACTATCCTCCCCCTTTGTAAAGTAAACAGCCTCTTTTCTTCGTTCCTGTTTTAATTTATTTCCCGCTTAATTTGCTGTCTGTTGCGTACCGTTCATCCTTCCTTATCTCATAGGAGGCATTAAGTAGCTGCTGTGATATTTTTAAAAGGTATGAAGGGATTCTATTAGGGATTTATTTTCTGTCTGGGTATGTTGAAATCAATTTGATGGCTGCATGTTGTGGTGCACTTCCTCCCTCCCCCACTGCTGGAAACATGAGTGGATTAATCTAGCTCCAAATTGCTGTACGGAAACCCTTTGCACTTAAGTCAAAAAAGTCAGTGCAAGTCTGTGAATCGTTTTATGAAAATACTGGATTGAGTTTCAGGCTTCAAGTCCCTGCTGATACATTAAATTCTTCACGGTATTGGCAGAGGGGAAGCAGAGGACCTTTCTTTAGCTGGATAAATAGGAGAAGTGTCAACTCCAGATGCTTTGAGAGGGAGACTCCAGACAAGCTTTTAGTACGATTACAGAAGGACAAAGTGGAAGAGACCCATGGGATTCCTGTGTGTATTGAATTTCATTTAGCCTTTTGGTCACACTAACAGAAGAGGAAACAAACCAACAACAAAACCAAACACAAACCTATAGGAGTCTTTAGAGTGTATGCATTTGTAGTCTTTTGGATGGCAATATGAGGGTATTGCTTTTGGTTGTTGTTTTTAATATGTTTATATATGCATATGCATGCTGTGGTATTTTAGGAAATGGTATTGGCAGAGGCCAGTCAAGCTAAAAAAAAAATAGAACTACATCTCTTCAGTGTCCATATTACATGGAAGAAAAATTAAGACTCTTCCTTGAAATATTTCCCAACATTTGAAGTAACTGGTCTTGTATGGGACTGACACATTATTTGGTAGCATGAACACTTGGCTTCGGTGCTGTGTTGGCATCAGCAAGTTTGGATGTGTGGGGTTGAATTTTGTTTGTTCACTTGGTCTTTCTCTCCAGACAGTCAACAACTTCTCTAATCTTCTGTAACCTGCAGGGAGCCTTCAGGGATACATGAAATCACAGCTATGGTAATCATGTCTGTATAACCTGCCTACTTTTTATGTATAAATAAGGATATTTATTGTATTTTAATCCTTAGCCAAGCAATATTGCCTATTCTTTTAATGTTTCAGTGGCTTTAATTCAGATTTGATAGGAACGTGTTCCAAAGCACAATGCTGTCTGATCGCAGCATGCTCTGCGTTAAAAATCTTCCCTTTTTGATATTCTTTAAGTTACATGATGAAACTGAAAATATATAATTATCATATGCAGTGGATCCTCTCTGTGCCTTCTGGCTTATGGAATTGGTTATCCTATGTATTTTAAATAGAAGTCCTAATTAAATAATAGATAGCAATTTTACTGAGCAGAAAATTTTTAGAACCCAGTAGTGTCCTTTGCTGTACAAGGCAGATTTTTTTTCCTTTTCTGTATAGCTTCTTTTTACATAAATTCTGTTATTTGATTTCTTCTGCATCTTTTCTCTTTTTCCACTCTAGGAAGTCTCTCTGGTTCTCATTCATGTTCTTTATCTGTTTCATCTAGTATGATGCAGGGTTTCAACACCGGTCACATGTGGAACTACCCAGATTTAACTGGGTTTCCACTCTCACCAGTACCAGCATGGGGGAAAAACAGAGCTGAAAATAATGGCACTTTTTGTTTTACAAATAAAGTGGCTTGGTGTGGTGTGTTGCTGTTGTTTTGTTTTGTTCACTTGTTTGGCTTCTGTTGTAGGGCATGTTTCTAGACCTACTGACTGTGGAGAGAAGTTTGAAAACACCTATTATAATGTGAGGTAATTGCATATCTCTGGCATCCACAGTTTTAGAAAACATCAAGTATTGGGAAGTTCACAGTAACACTGTAGGAGTTGGCAGCAGTATTTGGTTTCTCTGACTGAGTTATCAGTTTGGTGTGACTGAACTGAAATTTTGGCCTTTCTTTGACACATCCTCATAGATAACTAATTGTTACTTTAAGTTCAGCATTAAGTAAAACAAAGATTTTTAAACCGTCTTCCATCTACCCTGAGCCTGTGAGTTTCTTTCTCAGTCACTGTAGATAATGTCACTCTTGCACTCTTTGTATGTATAGGTCAAATGAAGGTCCATGGTAATGTCATAAGACCATAAATAAAATAGTTAACGAGAGGTTCGTTAACCCTGTATCTGATCATAGCCAGTGGCCCAAAGTACAAATCAAATTTACACTGATACTTTCATAGTGTCCTCTGCTCTGCATCTTGAAGATTTACTGAGTCAAAGGAGGAAGTTGTTGCCTTTAGTGACCATAAGTGGATCTGTCCTTCATGAACTTGTCCTGTTATTTCTTGAGCAAATGTGGAATTTAGCATCCACAGCAAACTGTGGCAGACTTCCTTAGCATAACTGCATCTGTTGTGGAAAAGTGCTTTATTGAACCTTAGTTCCCCAGTATGCTTTGATGCTGTCAGCACTTGCATTAGCAAATACAGTGAAGAGTTGTTCTCTATTATTCCTTTCTGTGCTTATCAACATTTTATAGAGATCAAAAGAAAATACATCCTTACCATGTAAATGCGTGATTCATTCAAGAGATGCTGACTCTTATACTGTAATAGCGTGGAACATTCTCTCACAACTGCAGAGCTCCATGACGAAAACATGTATTTTCTGTGTTACAGTTCTCAGGATTTTCCCATTTCTGCATGATTTTTAAAAGTTACCTGACAGGCCATAACATGGATTTTGGCTCTATAGGTGAACTACTGGGACAAGGCTGGATTTTGCTTTGCCTTATTAGTTATAGTGGATGACTTCTCAAGCGTATATTAATGATTCCCATCTGAGAGCATCTTAATTTTTTATCTTAGGAAAGAAACAAAAACATCTAGCAAAAAAGGCTTCTTAGACTCATGCACTTTGGGATACTATTACACATGCTTGTGATTATCCACTCTGCAAACAATTGTCAGAAAAATTCGTCTGTTTTCCAAGTCCCACAGAAGAACAGATGTGGAATTAAGTTTCAAACAATGTACTCTTAATTACTTACATGTGGACACAAAACGAACTGAAGCTCAGTGGGAACTGATTGGATACTTTGTTAGTCTAGCATGGAGTGGAGAATTTACATTTCTCTTAGACTTCATTCTCTGAATGGTCTTTTGAAAATAGTACTAATAAATGAACAAGCAAAGTGTCTGTTCTAGATATTTTAACTCTTTCTAGAGGGCCAAAACCTCAGGGGACCACCTGAACAGAGCTGGGATATATTATGTGTATGAATGTGAAAGAGAGATTGTGTATATACATGTAATTTTCTTCTCTTATTTGAGAGCACTTTTGATGCTGTAAGGGATATTGGGGAGTAAAGTAGCTGTGTGTCATCTGTGTGCTTTCAAAGGAATGATTTAAACCAGCCAGCTCTGACTGTGAGAGATTTCCAGTCAATATTCAATTGCTAGAATACCATAAGAAAGCAGTTATGTCAGAAAACTTGCTCATGTTGTGTTCTAAACCTCAGCTTTCAATTCAGAAAGCTAGTTTTGAGGGAGAAAAGGTTGGTATTTAGTGACTCTGGAACTTACAGCTTCAGATTTTACAGAATTATGATTTTGAATCAGTCCATTGGACAGTCACTGAGACTTAAGGAATTGTTGGATTCTTGTTCCTTGATTGAATTTCTTCATAATTAATAATAAAACTCATGGAAACAGGGCTACTGATAATTGTTCCCAGTGTGATTGCCCTCTCTCATATATGGATAGGTCTTGATAAATTGTGCCTACTAGTAGGGATCTGCATTTTCAGTTGATGCGGAACTGAAACTGTTGTTAAAATATGTAGTTTTGTATGTATAAGATTATTTTCAGTTTGCATTCCTGAACCTGCAAAAAAGGTGGGGGGGAGAACCTACCAAATGTGTTGCTTCTTAAATTTTGAAAAATTTTATTATACAGACAAGATTATGACTTGTTTCCTTGGAAGCTTTTAACCCCTTTGGGAGTTTTAAAATTAGCCTTATCATATAATATTGAAGGGTTAAGAGGCCTGTGAGCTGAGCTGCAGATACTTTTTCTCTGGAAAATCATAGAGTTGCCTCCCAAACTTCAATTGGGGCATAAGATTAGTAGTGATGCATTATCCTACCTTCATAGGAGTAAGAATAGAAGTCCTCCATCTTACTGCCTTGTAGGCTGTTCCTTGACTTCTCACCTTCCACATTCATCATTATGTTTTTTCTGGTAGCAAGCAAATGACCAATGCCAATTAAAATGTCCATTGCTAATAAAATAGCAAAATACAATGTTTTGGGAGATGGAGAGAACAAAAGGAACTTTCAGAAATGTTTGGTTTGTTCCAGAGAGGTGTTGTTTCTTAGCTTGACTCCTGGAGAGCTCTGTGAAGGTTATAACAGAATTTATGTTTGTTTTTTTTTTTTTTAAATCTTTCATATGGATTTCCTGAGGCTGTTTTGCTTTTACTTTGTTAAGTGACCAGTTTCTTCCTTTTCTTTGTTTTTGGGGAGGTCTCCTTGACCTTAGTTTTTCATGTTTTGTTTCAAAATAACCTTCTTTCATGGATATTACTTTGTTTATACACTTTGCAAAAGAAAAAAGAGATAATAATGTTCAAAATAAACATCTTTCTACCCCCGTGTCTTGTTTTTCAGCCTTTGTCTAGAGTGACATAAATGGCTAAGTATTTCATGTTCTTTAAACATGACTTTTTGAATGTAGTCAATGTAGATATCTTGTGCATGATCAAGACTTTTAATAAATGCAGTTGTCTGCTGCCTTTAATAATCACAAGCATGGGACAGAGACAGTAATTCTGTATGTGGCTGGTAAAGCTCAAATGAGAAACTGCGTTTTTGATGTTTAATAATTTGTGAGTACTTTAAATGGACTTGAATGTGTACCTTGGTCTTAACATCAGGGTTTGGAGTGGCTTTATTCTATTAAATACATACTTTCTGAGAGGTGATGGGAAGCTATGCTAATGTACTCTAAAAATGTACCAATCTTTCCATGAGAAGGCCCTTATAAGGGAGTTTGTTGCCTTGATATTGCAGGCAGCCACATTGTATGCAATTCTTTTCAACATCTCATCAGCCACTTACTTAAAACTAGGAAGGCTTCTTGCCTCTGTCTTTGTCATCGAAACGCTGTTGCAGCATCTTGCTCTTTCAGATGGTTTAGAAATCATCTCTTAACCTGCACCTTAAGTGTATTCACAGTCAATTCACAGTTTTGTTTCTGCTGCGATGTTGGCTTTTAATTTAAATATCTCTTCTTTCTTCTCGCTAATTAGCCACCTGCAGTAACTGTAGGAAACAATTATACTTCATTTTTGTCACCATTTTTTTAGGCTAAAAAAGACCAGACTTCATACCTTTTCTTAGCCCTTTTCCTTTAATCAGTACAGTATTCCCTCCGTGTTCCTAATCCAACTTGGATGTCTTCCCCTGCTTCTTGCTTATGGATGATAATTCTTTGTAGTATTCGAAGAGGGACCTCACTGGAGGCTTCAGCAACTGGTAGTACTTTCCTCTGGGCTGAGGACAAGCCTTTTGATATATTCTAAGATTATACTGGCATTCTTCACCCCCCATTTCTTGTTAGAGGTATTGCTGAAGATCAGTTATGAGATGCTTCTGAAGGTCATCCTCAAAACTATATATGCATATTAAGTAACCATTCTCTAGGAACTGAAGCTACCAGTAAACTTTAAAACTCTGTGAATCTGATGGAGAATGCCACCTGAACTGTAAGTAAGATATTTTCTTTTCTAATTAATTGCTTAAATTTAGAAAATGATTGTTTAATGAGAAAGTACAGTGGTTTTGGTTTTTTTTGAAGTTATGAAACAAGCCCAAGTTAAGCAAACTGATTCATGTAACCATCTCAGCCTCTCAGTTGTAGACATGAGGAAAGCAAGGAGTCTTCCTTCACTCCTGCAGTTGTTGATGAAAGTTAAAGGAGAAGACATCAAAGAATTTGTGCTGGTTTGAGCTGGGATAGATTTCATTTTCTTCGTAGTAGCTAGTAGGGGGCCGTGTTTTGGATTTGTGCTAAAAGCAGTGTTGATAATACAGGGATTTTTTATGTTATGGCTGCATTGCTCACACCACGCAGCCGGTGCATGGGCTGGGGGTGCACAAGAAGTTGGGAGGGGACACAGCTGGGACAGCTGACCCCAGCTGACCACAGGGGTATTCCATATCATATGACATCAGACGCAGCAAGTAAATCTAGGGGAAGAAGAAGGAAAGGCAGATGTTTGGAATAATTGCATTTTGTCTTCCCAAGTCACCATAACGCCTGGTGGACCCATGCTTTCCTGAGATGGCTGAACACCTGCCTGCCCATGGAAAGTGGCGAATGAATTCCTTGTTTTGCTTTGCCTGTGTGTGCAGTTTTTGCTTTACCTGTTAACCTTTATCTCAACCTATGAGTTTTCTCACTTTTACTGTTGTGATTCTCTCCCCCATCCCACTGAGCGGGAGTGAATGAGTGGCTGCATTATGCTGAGTTGCTGGCTGAGGTTAACCCATGACAGAATTTAAAAAGTTTTTGCATCAAACTTAAAAGTATGAGTCAGGTAAGCATCCCCTCATGAGTTTCAGTCAGTAATTTAGGGGGTGATCTTACAATTACCATAAACTTTCTTGTACATTGAATACCTTTGAGAATGTAAGGGTTAATCAGTGATAGAAGATAAACAAGCAGGAAGCCCAAGAATGCATACTGAAGAAGAACATGTCTGACTAAAATTTATATTCAGTTACTTGTATAGTTAGAGTTATACAGGTTAGAAGACAAGATAACAGTGAGTTTTACCCTCAGCTGGAGAAGAGGGGTAAAAAAGAGTTGAATAGACTTCTCCCACACACCCCCCAGACATTCCTATTTCAATTGAATCCTTCATGGATTATTCTGCAAGCCCATTTTTGGAGTCTGCAATTTGCCTATGACACTCCAGTTAATCCTTGCCAAGTACCTTTGTCCAGGAAATAGAAAAGGTAACAATGAGTTTGTATCTTTAAAGAATTAATTTATAATAATCTTGAAAGGGAAAAGAAAATCAGAAACAGAGATCTCTTTTTGCCCTCTGAATCAGGAAACCTTTTTAGGTATGATTATTTGTACATCTGTATGTGGAGAGGATCTTTCACCATCTTCTTTTAGGTAGTGAAAAGGATAGTAGAAGTGTAGGGAAAAGAAAATATTATCATTAGGAGCTCATAACTTGCAAAGAAGTTATATCTCAGTTTTACTGAAAAATCTATTTTAAATAATAATGTAAAAAAAAATTTACAGGAATTTAAAGAATAGTTAAAACTTCTTACAAAGTGTATGTTGTGACAATGAGGATATTATCAGCTTCAGTAATAGCTAAACCCAGATGTTTTATTTCTTGTATTACAAGGACAATTTCTGAAAAGAAGATTGTCTGCCTAGCAGCATTTAAGCAAATTGGCTCCAGAGAAAGCTTAAAATGACAAAAATTAAAAAGGCAAAGGAAGGCTTCTTTGTGATAAACAAAACCACAGTTAACATAGTTGCTGTTCAGTTCCCACTGTCCCTGGGGCTAGCTGATTCTTCCATCTATGAACCGAGTATAATTTTTAACTCTTACCAAGCAGTAGCTAGCTCTGGGTTAGCATCAAAGGACTGCCACTTTGTGGGTTTGTAAGCTCCCGTTGGAAAAGCAGGTTGGATGGAGGTGGCTCAGCACTTTCAGAGGTCTGTAGAAACTTGAGGATGTTCTCCACAGCAGGAAAACTGGACAGATAAGGCTTGAGTAAGGATTTTCGTTTCTATAACATGATTTTAGTCAAACATTCAAGAAAAGTATGTGAAAATTTGCTCAGGGTCCCATCTTTATTTAATTTTTCTTTATATTTGGTTTGGGTGTGTTTACAAGACTGAAGATCTGTTTTGAGGCATGAGCTGGAGAAGAGCTGAAAATAAGTTGATCTGCTCTAGGCAGTATTTTTAGCTTTGAATTAAGCTCTTGAGTGCATGATAGACCTGTTGGTTGGGTAATGTTCAATTATACTATTTTCAGTAGGAGGAACTTTGCTAAGAGGTCAAATTGAATGGCCGGAGTTCTAGAATTTTGTCACTTGCTAGACGTGAATCACTGTTGTGCTTCATGATGAAAATGCAGCTTTTCACCTCTAGAAGGTCACAGGTAGTACCTGTGGGTGGCTTAATTTGATTAGCTACTTTTTCTGTGTATTTTTAATTGCATCTATGAAGATGAAAGCTGTGAGGAAAGCATTGAAATTAGTCCAGTATATGCTTTAGGTAAATAATGATGTTTTCCTGACACCATAGAGGAGTTTGAAACTGTGTTTTGAGGACTTGTAACAGCTTGCTTGTGTCTTAGTTAGTCGGTCCCTAGTTCTGTGTTTGGTTGCTTTCTTAGATGCCTTAAATATAAGTGATGTTGAATGTTAAAACAAGTCTGCTTTGCTTTGGTGGGGAGAGGAGGATTGTGCTTTTGACATTTTGTTGTCTAGGTTGAAATCACAAAACCAACAGGTTCCTAATTCAGTTGTGGTGCAGGAGTACTGGAAAATGCAGGAATTCTATAAGGCAATTTGCACATTTTAATGACTGTTTCATTGATTTGTAATGGTCAAAGCTTGCATCACTAGGGTGGTACTCTGAGTGTAACTTTGGCCTGAGAAGGTGTTGGATTGAAAGCAAAAAACCCCCACAGCTGCTGGTTTAAAGAGCATGTGTGATATAACACATCTTTTGTTTCCCAGACTATTAGAAGGGGATAGCTCAGCAGGCTTCTGCAACAGGCTCACGCTGTCTACTGAGCAAATAAGAAAGTGCATTAATTGCTTACACTTCAACAAAACTCCACAGTTGCCATCTCTAGGCCTTTAGAAAAAAATAACTGAGCTGTCTCCCATGGAGTGGTTCTGTTCTACTTCTGCCAGCAGACGGCTTCATTTGTAAAGTCAGCATTTTGCAGGCCACAGTGTGTGGTAATCTGAGGGAAATAATTTGGATGCTAATAATACTCATCAGAAGATGTTATTTATTAAGCCAGATGACATTTTGGGAAGAAGAACAGCCTGAGTTTGCCAAGTGATTCTAGCTTGTTGCTGAGGATAGTGCTGCTGGGTAGAGCATTTAATTAGCAACCCAGTTTAGGGCTCCTGGGGGTCTAATGGGCCTCAGCCTCCCCTGGGTCCTGCCTGTGGGTGCAGGAGCTTGTTTCAGCCCAGCCTGAGGCCATCAGTCAGTGTTGGAGCTGTGTTACCAGAGTGCCTGTTCCAGTCCCAGCAGCTGCAGGGCCAACATGGATCCTGCCATTGCCCATGACAGCTGAGTTGTCCGTGGGACACATTTCTGTCCCCATCCGTCTGCAGGCAGCTGAGCGGTGCTGCCCTGGGGTGAAGCTGCTTTCTGAGTCACTTCTTGACTGGTTCCTCTCAGTGGTGGCCATGCTGCAGCATCCTACTGCAGCTTTATGGCCAAAATGGAGCCAAGGAACAGTTGTTGTGGCTGTGGATGTTCCTGCTGGAGATAACTGCTGCTGGCTTCGGCTGCCTTGGGCTGCCAGAGGTGGTGAGTTGTATGGAGCAAGACGCTCCATGCTGGCTGTGGTGTAACTCACGGTGCTGCCATGGGACAGTGACTTGCCTTATTGCTTTGCTGTCCCTGTGACACAGAGATGCGACTCTAGAGGCATGTTGTAAAGTGAACTTGTTAAGTGCTTTTACACCGCCTTTAAAGTAAACAATTTATGTCCTTTTATCCTTATGGGTAACAGCTAAAGATAAGAGCTTGCACTGATTTCAGTGAGCGTGGGTTTGGGGTCCTGGCTGATATTCTGTGTTCTGAACTTCAAGTTTTATTGCTTAGGTAAAATGAACCCTAGAAGACAAAATTCATTTTAGAGAATAATTTTACTAAAAATAAGTTTGCATATCTTGCTCCAGTAAGTAATGACTGACTTGTTAAAGAAATGTGGTAATTTGATTCACTTATCACTCAGGTACTTCTTGTATTAAGTAACAGGCTAAGAGGGATCTTTCATTCCCGGTGCAAGTCTCTTAATGCTTCTGTATTTATTCTGTTTAGTTTTGTGGGAATTTCTAGGATTATAAAAATGTAATATTTGGTTTAAACATTTTAATGATGTGTAAAACTATGTTGTACTGCTTTTTTGGTTAAGGTGGTGCAGTGGGAAAACAGGCATTAAGAGCAGGGATCAGCAGAGTATTAGAAGCACATCTGGCTTTTATTAGGTGTAAACTTCAGGGCAGGTGCATTTGGGTGAAATATTTTTTGTAGCGTAAAAAAGTGAGAATTGTTTTGTCCTCATTGAAACAGCTTGCAAATTACGTTACTCTGTATGAGATACTCTTTTGAATTTGCTTTAAATTACGTGCATATAGATATGTACCCCGATCTTCTAGGGTGAACAAATTAGGTAGATAATGCAAAGGGCAAAACTGGAGAGTTTTTTACTTTCATAGGTTTGTGTGAAGCAGAGAATAATCATCCTGAGAAGAAATGTTAAAAAAAAAAATTATTGTGTATCTCAAACTCTTAGTTTCTTATGGTCTTCAGCATTGTAATTCCTTTAGACCTTTTTTTTTAACCTCCTAGCAGTGTATCCCTAAAGAAAATACTTTCCCCTTCTTGTTCTGCTCTTATTTCTGAAGGTAGCCTTAATGACGCCTATGGATTAGTATGTTGGTTTTTCTTTTTTAATTTTATGCTGTTCTGCATTGATAGAAAAACAACCTATTGAATGCATTATGTCTATTCATAGTGACATAATTGATCATACAAACCTTTCTGAAGTACTTAAATCTTTGATTTGGATACTTGCTGTTACATAATACATGGAAGTATCACGCAGTAGTATATCTGAAGAAAAAGCTACTTGAAAAGGAGGGTTTAAGATACAGTGGATATACCCGTATTCTTTTTTTTACTTTATTTTCAGTGGGCACCATAAGTATACCCAATTCTTGTGGTTTACAAAGCCAGTGTATGTGACATGGGGATGTTATCAAACCAAATGTGTTCTCGTTACAACGTCCAGCTATCTTCTTCTCTTGCTGACTATAAATAAAAAACTTCAAATCAATGGCTCTGCTATAATTCTTCCTGAACTACAGTAGAACATTATATTTGCAAATGAGAAAGGAGTTAAAAATGAATAATGTCAGATTTTATTCTTTTGGGGGATGGGGGTGATGGGGGGTGATGCAGCCAATTTTACAGATAGTCGAGTAAAAAGGCAGAGATGGATTTTATGTATTTTTTGCCAGCTGTTGTATAAATCTATCTGAGCTATTGCAAAATTTGTAAGACAGAGCTCCTGAGACAAACAGTGAGAACCGTTTGTTTTTTCTCATTCTGACTTGTTTGGGAGGATTTGGGCTTCATTTTGGCCATCTGTGGCATAAGGAAGGTGCATCCTACCTGTGTAGTGACGGGGCAGTGGAAGGCTTGTGGAATTTCCTCTTGTTAGCCTTGTCACAAATGTGGTGGCAAAAAAAGAGCCTTTATTTTTGATATAATGCTTGCTCTCCTTCTTTTCTTTTTTTGGTATTTCTTGTGTCTTCTTGGGCAAGGAAGATAGTTGCCGTGCCCTCGACAGGTTGATGGATCTGTGAGAGAAGGCTCTTCCACAGCCACCTCAATGGGTTGATCCTGTCTAAGCCTGTCCAAACTGTTTCTCTTTCTTAGGGAGCTTAGACTCCAAGCAAGCAATTCTCCTTAAAATTTTAACTTACTTCTGTCAGAGCAATCCATCGTTTTCACATACTTAAAACCGACTGTGCATTTTTAGGTGCCTGCGTCTAAAAGAAAACAATTTGGCCTTTTTTTTTTTTTGTTCATGAAACAGTCTTTGTGTCTGCTAACAGTGCTTTATTTTCATTGCCTTGTTAACTACTTTTGAGACAGAAAAGCTGGAATAATCACAGCTACTTAGTCTTGCCTGTTGTTCTTTTTTTCTGGAGGAATATTCTATGTGCCAGGAATTCAGAGGCTGTTTTAAACTCTGCTTGCCTTTCCAGTGCTCCCAGTACATTTTCCTCTGCTCTTGGCAGCACACTCCTAACAGAGTTCTGCACTAATTTTTCTGTTCTTAAACCATCTTCACCAAGGCCAAATTATCTTTGTTAGAGTCTACTGACCTTCCGACTCACTGTTCTTTTATGTAAGGAGGTGTTCTTCATGTATCCTGTCCAGATGTACGTATAAAAATGGAGAATTTTTTATTCTTGTGGGAAATCCTGTAGTTCAATATCACTGAATCAACCTTACCTTTATCACCTTATTTTGCTGCTTTTTGGTACAGGGAATACAAAACTGGATGGAGTATTCCAGACCTGTAATCCTGGAGTGCTGGCTAAAGGGAGTTTAGTGGAGTTTAGTGGGAGTTTAGGTTGTAAGTACAGACCAGGGTGTTCTTGGCCTCCCATGCTGCCAGGGGTAACTGCTGCTTCGTGTTTAGTCCACTGTCTGCCCAGACCACCAGCTCCATTTCAGAGAGCTCTGCCCTGGGTGGCCAGTGCCTGTCCAAGGGATTAGCCCATCTCAGTCAGGTACAGGACTTTGTGTTTGCCCCTGCTCACTTCCATGAAATACATGTGTAGGGTGGTGGAAAGGGTTTGGAGGTGCATTTCATAAGCTTGTGGCATGAACGTGCTAGGTAGTTCAGGTTTTTATTCCAGTGGTTTAGGATCTTTTGGAGTTATTCCTAAGTCGTGCCTGACTTTAAAATGTTGTTACAAACTGGAATATACAAGTAATTTTAAATATATTTTCAAATCTTGGCATACTTTATTAGTAAAATAGAGGAAGAGAAAAATATGCAATTTTGTGTATGCTTAGTGGTTTATGTGTTACTAATTCATGTGTGCTTGTTTTTCTTAGCTCCTTAGTGGAGTGATGTCTAGAATGCTGCATTTCTAGCAAAACTGAAGTGTCCCCATAGTGAAAAGTTACCCATGTGCATGTAATCTCTTACAAGCAGAGATGTACCATTCCAACCACATCTACTAATCAGGCACATTGTTTTAATGTTTTTGACCCTGTACTTTTCTTACATTTTACATCAATTATTTCCCTAGGTAATGCCAGGCTTCTGAAGTGGTTGACCAAGACCTAAGGACTTGAAACAGTGGTGAGTAAATGAAATTCAGACTATATTATCTGGTATTTTCACTTGTTGCGTGACTCTGGAGACTGACTGCTGTTCAAGGGGTGGAAGATGTGCAGTAGGTTATACCTTTATGAATATTTTCTTCTGAGTACCAAGTTCCTATTCAGAGTATTCATCTGACTTTTTAAAGCAGAGACTGTAGGAAGGCAAAGAGGAGATAGTCTCAGTGACTGCTTTTGATAAGTGAAACCTCCTCCCTACCATCACCTTGACTTAGAAAATACTGAACTTAGTCTTTCAAGCAGAATAGCTAAATCTATACTTGTTGAAGAAGTAACATACAGTGTAGTCTATTGTATTAAATGAATGACACCTGAATCCAGGCTTCTCAGAATGCCAGTGCATACATTAAGCAATTATAAAATCAGACATCATTCTAGAATACATGGAACCCTGAGGTAAGTTAATCAGTTACTGCAAGCTGATTTTTTTTCTTTCTGTAAACCTCCAAGCTTGTGTCTGTGGTTCTTAACTCTGCAAACTGTGATCTCTTTTGAAAAGATAGATCATTGTTGATCCCCTATGCCTTTGCATCCTATGTGCCAATTGTGTACCTGTTGTGACTAGAGAAGACTGCAGGAAGGATCTGAGGAAGAACTTTAAAAATTTCAAATACTTTTTTAAAGTGAGTTTTGTTTAGTAGTGCATTTATGAATATATTATTCACACTTCCTTGGCTGTAGGTGCAGGCCGGCAAAGAGCCTTACAAATCCAGAGATAAACTCACCAACTGATGATTGTACTGAATAATAGTAGTAGTAGTAGTAATAATAGTAATAAGAATACTTTGAAAAAGCAACTGAATTTTCTTGCCAAGAGATAGTTAGTTGGAATAATGCAACATTTCTATTTTTCTGATTTCCATAGCAGAGCCAACTGATGTGAAATATTTTGTGTTTATGAGATCTTGTTTGATTTCAGTGCTGTTGACAGCAAATGTAAGTTTTTAGCATGAGTGGATTTGGTTGCATGTGCTGTTGACTTAGGTGAACGAGAACCAAATGCAATACAGTGAGAAGCTTTTCCTTTTTATTCATCTTCTTTTTTGCTTTAATGACCTCTGAAAATTATGTTTGTGTAGTTCTTAATTTCTATAACTACCATTTAGTTAAAACTTTGAATAAATTTATCAGTTTAGAACATTTACCTTCATGTAGTTCTATATTTACTATTTCCTATCTATTTCTACTTGTATTTTACAAGCAAAAGAAACCAAGTGAATTTTAAGTGAATTTGTCAGTTAATTTTGGATACCTTTTTGCCTACCATATTTCTACCCCCGCTCCCCTGTCCTCCACCCTCTGACAATTCTCAGGACTAATCTGTTCTATCCATGGTGTCCTGGGAAAGGTTGTCAGGCACTGGAACAGGCTTCCCAGAGCAGTGGTGGAGTCACCATCCCTGGAGCGGTTTAAAAACGTGTAGATGAGGTTCTTAGGGACATGGTTTAGAGCTAGAGTTAGGTTGTGGTTGGACTTGATGATCTTAAGCGTCTCTTGCAACCAAAATGATTCTATGATGCTATGATCAGTGCGCAAGTGGAATGAATTGATGGTTTCTGTGCACTTTGCATCCACCTTGTTCCTCCTTGGGCAGAATGAAACTTGTTCTGTTCCTACTTCTGCAAGTGTTTGTCGGGGCATTCAAGAGTACTCAGAATTGAATGGTAGATTTTTCCGGTATTTATATTAGTCCAGTTAGTACTCTAGAATACATGTTACAGGTCGTTGCCCACTTTGAATATGTTCAGTTATCTAAGATACTTTTGGTCATGATGGATACCAGAAAGACTCAAACAAAATCCTATAGAAAAATCTATGTTTTGCTCTTGCCATTAAGTGTAGACTTAATAGGAGTCATGTTAAATTTCAGGATCATGAAGAACTGTGCAAGAAGGAATTGAAACTACTTTGATCCTCATCAACCAGTCCTGTCCTTGCTGAGATACCTTCATGTATATGGATTTATATGGCTTAATTTACCTGTGTGCCAGTGTGACACCTGGATTGGACTAGATGATCTTTTGAAGTCCCTTCCACTCCCTAACATTCTGTGATTCTATAATTTGGTGACTCAAGTGTGTTTAAAAGTAGTCTTACAAACAACTAAATAATTCATGTGAAGCAACTTCTAGTTTTTTTACGGACATTTAATTGCATGACATCAAACTGAAATAATTTCCTTCTTTGCAGAGTGCTGGTAATTGTTATTTTATGATTAGTATGGTGGCTGTTCTGGTGGGATGCTCTGATACGAGGCCCTGATTCACCAGAGAATCAGAAGATATGCCTAAGGACTGTTGAAATACAGGTATAATGCTATTTGTTTAGAAACTAATGAAGTGTTTAAGAGTTTTGCTGAACAGGGGAAAAGCTGAAGCACCAGCTTTTGCCAAACTGGAACCTTGCTCATATTACAGATTATAGGGAGATACCACACGAAACTTTCACAGCAGTTGCTACAGTTGGCAACTGAACTGTGTACTGCATGGAACTCTGTCTGATGTTCGTACCTCGTAGACAGTTTATATAGCTTTATCTGACACCAAATATAGGTATTCATTCTTTCAAGTTTGTTGCTCTTTAAGAAGTTAAAAATTAAAGAGAATTCTTATTAATTTAAAATAGCTTCTTGGGTAGTGTAACACATAATATGACATATTTTATAGTAATGTACCTTGGACCAGTTAAGAGGAGCTAAGCTGTAATCCTTAGCAACGTAACAAAAACACCAGCACATGCATTAAGAACATGAAACTAACTTAAACAACTGCTTGAGCAACTGTCAGCAGCAGTAGGTGGGAAACCAAAGTAAAGGGTTAAGTGTAGTGGTGATGGTAAAATTGCACAGTTAATAAGATTAGCTCTGTGCAAATCTAATATGTTGAAAGAAAATTGAAAATATAACTTTCCCTTCATAACGGAATATGTAAATAATAATACATTTTCTCTCCAGATGTGCTAGTGAGTCTAGCAAAGGCCTAGTTGTCTGAGTTTTCTTCATAGGCATTGCATAAGTTGTCTTGGGAAAATATCTGTAAATAGGTAAGCATTTAATTCCATTAAAAAAATATTCAGTTGCAGTAAAGTAATTAATTAAGTTTTAACTTGAAGCAAGAAATAAACAACTGAGACAAAAATTTAAAGGATAAAATTATCTTCTGATAAGGTCGTAATGAAATCTTTGGTATTTTGCATACTCTTTCCTCTTCTTTTTCTCCCCAAGGTTTCCATTTAATTATAACAGCATTCACATTCATCGTGCTGTAATAGGAGTAGGATACAAGCTTATAATGCCTTTTCTAATAAACATGGAAGATAGACTCCAAAACTGTATTAGGCAACAAAGCACCACTTATTATATGTAAAATTGAAAGAATCAAGAACTGACTGCTTAGTGCAGGGTTGCTAAGCTCTTTCCAGGACCCGCATATCACAGCTGGCAGTGATCCACGCTCCAGTGAGATGCCTCAACCATGGTCAGATGCTGCAGTAGATGTCAATGTTGGACATCTCTGGAAGGCAGCAGGTGTTAGTGTGGTTGGGGAATGTTAGCCTGGGGACTCTGGTGGTTGATAGTGAGACTCATCCCCGAAGACTTGGAGGTTTGATTCCCTCTTTCAATAGCTGAAGTTTCACCAGCCACTTGCCAGTATTTTTGTGACAGGTTGTTACGTAGGTGCAGTTCTTGGACTATGGACTCTTGGCATGCCAGCTGATATAACAAATATTCTCCTGTGTTACAAGAAATCAAATGTTTTGACCAGCTAGTCCAGTTCCTCTTTGGTTAATTAATACTTACCTAGCTCTCCTGCAAAGGGACCCCATTAGCACTGAAGGGTGAGGGCTGTACTTCTGGCTTTGGGAGCAACTGGGAGAAAGCCAGGTGAAGGAAAGCAAGCCGAGTGTCTTTCAGAAGGTCTTTACTTGTGTCTTGATAACTCACAGAGAAAGGAGAGCCGAGGTTTGCTCAAGTTGTTCTGGCTGTCTTACCTATATGCTGAACTTTGCCTCATGACAGTGCTTTGTGACTTCAGGGATTACGTTCTAGGTTTCAAATGAAGCGCTGCCATATCTTAAGCCTGACATTGAAAAATTGCTGATAGTTTTGAGGTGACTAATGGTCCTGTGTGTTAATCCAACGTAGCTCACAGCAAAATACAGATGGGGACAAGGAGTTGATTTTTATGCATTATACATAAGAGCACAGAGACAGGGTGGGTTTTTTACCTGTGAAAGCCGAAACCAGAACTGTAGCTAGTGTTGCTGGTTTGTCTTTTTTTTTTTTTTAATTAAGAGCCAGAGTAAGTAAGAAGTTGTATATTTGTAATGCTTTTCCTCAATCTCTTTTCTGTGTCTGTGCTTTGCTTTTTCGTATAACTTGCTTTGTTTACTCTTTATTTGGAGAACTTTAAGGTGATTTTAAAGCCCTAATCCAAAATTGCACCCCACTTCCATGTTAATAGAAACAAAAATAGCAGTGGACATTTTTTCACTTCCTTTCTTTTTGTCCATTATCAGCAGGGAGAGAGGATGAGTTACTGAGTCAGGAAAATATTAAGGTTTGGAGTTCTTGGGAAGGCGCTGGGAACTTGCAGATGCTGTAAACCACATTGAACTGATAATTTGCTTATGGAGCAACAAATACAATGCCTAATTTTAATGTTGTTATTTCTGGAACCTAGTGCAGTTCTTGACATGGGGATGGCGTGCTGCAAGCAGGGGAGTAAATAGCAATTGCAGTGACAGGAAGGAGTGTGGTGTAGTGGATAGAGATGCCTGTCCTGACTCTTACATTTGATTTTCACCTCAGTTTTTAAGCCGCTAAGTGATATTAGGAAAGTTAATTAATTTCTTACTCTTTTGTTCAGTTTGCAAGGCCTTTTATCCAGATACTGCTCTCAGTTCATCTCACTGTGCTTTGGTGTCTGTGGAGTCCTTCAGTTGCTATAGTATTACTATTTTTACTTGCAGACTTTCTCTCATGCTGTGACATTAACTTTTGGGGATTCACTGTGTGACACTGAATCCTGAACACAACTTGAATATTCATTCTGCAAGAAGAAAGCTAATAATACTATTCAGAGCATGGCTTAGTGTTGCATCTGGTCTTGAGCAACCGCAGGCTGATGCCAAAAGGGGCAGCAGCACTTCAGGCTGTTCTTCCCCTCTCTCACATCAGCCCTCAGCCCCAAGGTGAGTTCAAGGTAAGCAGCTGATTAAAGAAAAAAAAACCTAACTGCTTGGGAAGGAAAACTACATCAGCTAACTACGCTGGCCTGGCTTGTCCTGTGGCTGAGAAATTACTAGATGTAACACAAGGGACAAAGAGGGAACAAGCAGCTGAAAGCAGGTGGGGAGAATAGTACTATTTCTTTCAGCAACAGGTAATAAATACACTAGATGAGACCTAACAAGAAAATCTAGGCTTATTAAGAGCTGCATTTTACAACAAGATTTTGCAGAAGAATATCTTGCAGTGGATGTGACAGCCCAACTTCAGTCCCGCTGATGTTAGTTGCTGCTGTTACATATTCTTCACTGGAAGTTTTTTTTTTTCTAACATAGCTTTATAAACGGCTTTTCTGAAGTAGCAGTCATATTTGGGATCCATATTACAATATCAAGGCAAATTTCTGATGCCTAAATGTTACTGTATTTTCTTTAATTTAAATTGAAGTCCACTTAATCTCACAAATTGACCTGACATAAGCTGTTCTTTATATGATATATTCTGTGGACCTTATATTCATAATTTCCCCTTTAAACTCGATCAAGAAACTTCATTCTTCTTTGAAAATGACTTCTGTAATTGGAGTTGACTCCTTGAAGGGCATTTTTCATCCAATGCCCTTTCTCTTAAAAATGTATACACCAGATTAGGTTGGTTTTTTTGATCTTACTTTCTTTGTGAGCCTCATGTAAGAAGATCTTGTATTGAAGGACCTGTCTTTTCATCTCCACTCACCCTAAGTATCCATGAAATAAAGAGAAATGAGCAGAACAGAGGAGGAGAGAAGTGAAATGCTGAAATTATTTTAGAAAATGCAGTGACTAACTTCAATTGTGGAGCTTTCATGAACAGCCCACACATGCTTGCAAGGATGCAAATATTTCCTGTCGATCATGTTCTGGGGTGAGATCAATGAGTAATTTCAGCTAAGCAAGGGGAACAGTTCAGCAGCTCAAAAAGTGAGTGTGCCTCTGAGAAAGTTGCAGCCCAATGGGGACCCCGGCCCTGAAACCGTCTGTGTGACTGACTTGGCCAGTGATGTTGCTGAAATTTCACATCTGTTATTTCTTACTGCCCACTTTTCTGGCGGCAACCAATCTTCATTTTTTCCGTTACAGGCAGCTGCTGGAACTAAAAAGAGCTTGAGTTCATTTTCAGATGTGCTAAATAGACTATGTTTTACCTTTCTTCTCCCTCCCCCGTCTTCTTTCTACCACATACTCTACAGCACACTGATGTATTTCAAAAGTGCAGGATCTGTGAGCTGTACAATCTATATGTGTCTGAAGATAAACAGATGTGTTAACCTATGCATGCAAATAATTTCTTATAAACAGGGCCATCATAAAGTCTGGGGAAATAAATATTCTTAAGAAGAATCTGTCAGCAGCAGAAGAAACCTATATAGATGGAGAAGGACTGATTGTCAGGACTCACCAATATTATTTGTGTAATATGCTTTCTACTCTGTCTGTGATTAGCTGTACCCTACGAAAGAGGTAGAACAGTACACAGAGCTCAATGGTGGAGCCAAGTACTTTATGTCCAAGTAGAACTGAATTGATTGAAATAAATAGTTCTTTTGTAATTTCTGAGGCTGACTTACTCTTTTTCTCTTCCCTTATATACTTCTGACCCTCTCTAGCTTAAGCTACGGGATCTGTTAGATTACTTTCCAAAGCTATTAAAAGGAGGGAGGTATTAGAACCTCTAAGCAAACTTGCAAATAACAGGTTGATGGCTTTTCAAACCCGTGTGTCTAAATTGTGGAAGTGAAGCATAAGACAACAATATGTTTGGGTTTTTTTCCCCCCAATAATTTATGCAGGCAGACCATGGAAAAAGCATTCAGTGACAGTTATGAACTGAGCACTGGGCTGCCTGGTGAGCATATGTTACCAGCTGAACTCTTTACAAATACCAAGGAACCACAAAAATCCCTGCTTCAGTGATTTTTTAAAACTGCATGAGATCAATAGAGATGTGACAATCAAGGACATCTCCTGACACTTGAGTCCTGTGGTCTGATGATGCTGCTGCAGTTCTGCACAGTGACAGTGCGTCCCTCAGCCCAGTAATCGCAGCTCCCCGCGAGGTAAAGCAAAAGGACTTAGGACAAAGAGTAAACAACAGTGAGAGAATATTAGTGATTTTCAGTGCAAGAGAATAAATAGGAGGACTGAATGGGAGGAGCTCAGGTCACCTAAATGTGAGATCTTCTTAGGCTATACATACCTCCTAAAATGCTTCAAAATGCTCATGAAAAATGTCTTTTAAATTAGTATCTTATTGTTCTGAAATATTAGAATGGTATTCTGGTGAACTATAGTTAATATCCCTGATAAAATCAGATATTGCTGTAATTGAAAAAATTTGCTATACCAAGTGTAGGCTGATGATTTTCTTTCATTCTGCATTTTTTGTATAATTTTTTGGTTTTAAGCACCTAATGCAAAATAGTTTTGTTTAGTTGGTAAAAGATTGCAATTGTCCTCTACTGGATTATTTTTAAACCTACTTTTTGGACAAATAATACAGGAAGATAAATATTTTCATAAAGATTCTTTTGGGGGTAAAATTTAATGCAGCAGAAAATTAGAAAGTTTATAGTCTCTAAAGATTTGTAGACTTTATTAAATGAGGAAAAAATCCTTCCCTGCAGATAATTATTTTTTTCATGTATTGAAAATGTTGAGACTGATAAGAACAAAAAGAAATTCTATACTAGGGAGGTTGAAAACAGCCCTTGCAATCGAACTAGTTTTCCAGATTGCATAGAGGATATTTCTCTCTGGAAACTGAATACCATTCCTATCCCTTCCTGAAACTGTTAAATCTGTTAGGAGTATGATAATAAAGTAATCTCGCATGCACATATGTCAAGACAACATTATATTTAGTGCAATTAAAGCAGTTTTAGGTCTGCCTCCCTGGCATTCTCACCAGTCCATCCTCTGATGACTGGCTATCAAGCTGGTTTTCTTTGTTAGTGAATTTTTTTGATGACTGTTCTCCTGGCAGCTGGAGGGACTCCATCTCAAAGGTACTGCTAGCATACTAATGCCTGTGAAATATAGAGGGGATGCTGCTTAGTCTACGCATGCAATATCTGAGCAAATCAAAAGATAATTGACCAAATGCCATGACTTTCACTTGGAAAGTCCTTATCTCATTTATTTTTACCTCCTTTAATCTTCAGTCCATGTGTACAGTTCCTTCTTATTAAAGGAAATCAGTGAACAGTAACAGTGCACTTTAATTTGTGCTACATTTCAGCAAATTATTTCAAAAATTAATAATTTCTGGTTTAGGGCAGTACTCAACTAACAGTGAGATGGGAATTAGGATTAGATGTGTAAAATCGTAATTTTTAACCTGTTTTGTGACAGTCTGGAAGATTGCTATGTTGTTCTAGATCTGAATGTAGCTTGTTTGCTTTATGTCTGTCCTATATTCTGACATTCTTGCAGTGGTCTGTGTTTGCTGCCGTGCCTATAGCAGCTCACATGTCACTCTTACTAATGAACCACTGCAGATATATATACTGTGCCAGCAGGGAATAGGGTGTTCATGGTTAATCAAGATCTCTCTGTGTTGCATCTTGGCTGTGCTATGGCAGACTTCACTCTAGCCAGACCAGAAATGAAAACAAGGTAAATAAACAAACAAAAACTCTGAAGAAATTGAGCAACATCTTAAAGTATTGAAGGTATTAGAAATGATCAGTCTTATTAACCTGAAATTATGTGAAATGACATTTCATGAGGTGATGGCCTAGCAAAACTATAACTTAAAAGCTATTTTTGAGCCAAAAGATGTGAATAGATCTTTATTGCTGTTTTAAAATGTGCTTGGAGACACAGCTCAGAATTTCATACTTACAGAAATCGGGTTGCGAGACTTGCATGTTTCCTGGTATCTGAGTAACCTTAAACGAAACCTGGTTATTCTGGCACACTTTTAATAATTTTACGTGTTGGAGCATCAAATAGCTCGACATACCATGAGCAACCTTCTAATGCTGACTGGACTTGATTCAGAATGGTTATTAAAGTGTAATTAAGATATATTTGAAGTGTTTTGCAGTCACCAGAGAAAAGGAATTCTTTACTTGATGAATTATTGGCTGACATTATAAAATGTAGCAAGGTGTCTGTAATTGTGATGGTCTAAGGAAACATCCATAAAGGGGGGAAAAAAAGGGATTTCAGATAGGTAGGCCTTCTTCGATGATACTCTGGAAAAGGTAAAAGTTTCTGCATTCACTTATGAATACCAAAACCTCAACTTACCTGTTAGAAACATTTCTGTTTTAGTAGTTGACTTCGTGTAATTTCAGAAAGGTTGGTGAAAATAAGGGTAGTAGATTAAGAAAGGGATGGATAGCAAACAAAACAGTTAAAAAAATAAAAGCCAGTGGCTAGAGGTTGAAAGCTATTAATTCTCTGGCTCCCATGAAGTACATAAATCTTCTTATTCCTCCAACACCCTAAGATGGGAGCTAGTAAACTCTCGGGTGTCCAAGTGTGAGGCACATAATCTCTGAGAGTATTGGAAGAGCTTCTGAGGAACTTCCAAGGGTATTGGTGGTGTCACCTCAGTACAGTGCTTTGCCCAGCTGCTTAGGCGGTGTATTACTGGGGTAGAGAGCACAGAGCAAAAGTACTTTGGAAAGTGTTTCATTAAGTTGTTTTAAAACTAGACTGTAGAAAGGATGAGAAATTACGCATATGAGACATTAATATGGCATACTGGGAGAACACTGCAGGGCTTCCTTGCTTTCTCAGGCTGTGAGATGTTCGGGTATAGAGACCGACAAAATGTTAGTTCTTCTCCTTATGCTGGATGCTGATGATACAGAAGATATTACATCCCCTGCTCTGCAAACCCTTATGCACATCACTTAGATGCATAAGAATTCCTTTTGGAGGTGAGAATCTCCTGTGACTACACAGAGAGAGAAACGTCTTTGTCTTTAGAGATGGGACCAGGATTGACTCTGAACTTGCTATTGCTTTGTTCCATTTTCACGTATTTTTGCAGAAAAACAAACAAAAAGATTACTTCTAATTTAAATCCACTAAAGTATTCTGCATAAGTAAAGAGCTGAGTTTGCTCAGCTGTTGCAATACTTCATTTTTTGTAAAAATATTTTTAATATAAACCAGGACTTTGCCAGGACTTTGATTCCAGGTGTTTTCTTTCTTAATATAGGCCAACTACAAATTGCCGACTTCACAATGTATCATACAGAAATTTTATTTTCACTCTGAGTGAGTGGTTCACTCCATATTTGTCATGGCTGCAGTTCTTCTTTCCTCCAGGATTGTTAAATTCAGTGACCACAGAAATTCTGAAACCTTTGCCCTCTCCTTATGATTGCTGTTGTGACAGGGCAGCTGATAAGCACTTTGAGCTCAGCCCAGTTGCTGAGGCCATCAGCGTCATTTAAGACTTGTTTTTACAGCTTAATAACTGGATTTTGGTGACAGCCATTGAGTCAGATGCAGTCCATTTGTTCTGCTAACAGCCCAACTGTGGGTATGTAAAATTGCCTTTCCCTGTTGCTCCTTACAACAACAGGTTTAATTGTTACAGGCTCATAGGAACCAATTAGATTAACAGATGTTAAAGTGAGCCAGTTTCAGGTCTTGGTGGGAAGCAGTAATTTGAGAAGACTTGTGTAAGGGTTTGCTGACACCTAGGTGATGAGTGTCTGACTTTGAGGATGTGGGTGCCATGAAAATTGCATCACTTTTCTCCCCTTGTTTGCTGAGGCCAAATGGAGCTGTTTGTAAGAATAGCAGCCAGAATGCAATCTTACTGATTTTAGAAAATAACAGTACACTCTAGAAGCTCATCTTTGGTTTTATATTTTTCTTACTGCCATCAGCTCCATGGAACCCTTAAATTTGTGCTTGCTTGGATCTGTCTTGTGAGAAGAGTTTATTTTGGGGTCTTTTTAGTTTTCCTTATTAAATGACAAGTTAGTTAAAATGTGGAACATCATCAAAATTTGATGTGACAGAGATTTGTTAGTTCATCTGCTTAATCCATTGTTGAAGCAGAATTGCTTCCTGCTGTGTGCAACCTGAAGGAGAGTTGTAATACTTTCAGTATTGTAAATGAGGACAGGGAAGTTTTTCTTTTTTTGTTCCTCTATTGACTGTTTGGTCACTGCTGGAGCAGTGGTATATGCTTCAGACAATTATTAGGATTTACAGAGGTTTACGTGAACATTGAAAGGAAGTTTGTTTGTGGCAGCTGCTTTTCAAAAACTTAGTAACAGTTATGAGGATATTCAGAGCAGCTGAATTGTAAAATATGTAAGTACCTTTGTATTGCAAGTACCTGTATGCTTTCTCCCTCCCCTTCCGATTTAGATAATGTTGATTCTTACATTACCACTTGCATCTTGAATAGTATTTGAATGGTCTTGAAATCATACAACAGGATAACAGTTTTTAACAACAGAGATCTGACCAATGTTGTTTTTTTACTGATACTGCTCATTAACGTTATTTGGTTGATTAAAAAAAAAGGCAGAAAATTTAGCTTCATGTATGTTCTTGCAGTTTTCTGACTTGTTCCAGCTTATTTATGGGTAGAATGTTATAATATTGGTATTGTAAGCTGTCCATTAAATAATGGGAGTTCTCTCTCATTAGTGAAAGTACAAAACAAAGGTATGTTGGAATTAATGTATGTGATCTTAGTGCACTGTCATTAGGAAAATGATCAGATGAAAAGTACTTTTGCAACTATCTTTTGCTTTTTGTGCAACAAAATCTGATACCCAATAGTCTGGCGTGTGATCACGGTTGTCACCTGAATGCCTCACGTCTGAATGCATATATGTAAAAAGGCAGATTCCTTTCCCCCTCACCACAGTAACAAAATTCTAAAATGTAATTACAGGCACCACTGCTGAGGTTCCTAATTGTATGACTCAAGGAAAGTGCCAGATATGACTCATGCTGAAATCACAAGAGCTGGAAATCATCTGTGGTCCCTTAGTTTCGATGGGTATCAGCTATAGTTGTACATTTCTTTACAGGATCGTGCTTGTAGATTCTCCTAGCACCATATTTCTGTGGTGTTATCCATACTAATAAAAATAAAATTAATATAAACGGGAACTGTGCCAGTGGTATTTTGACAATGGAATCTTGGTTTTGTACCAGGTGATGAAATTATAAGCATTGATTTAATTAATGATACCCATCCTTTATTAAGGGACAATATAAGTTTTACTTCATATTGGTTAAACATAGGATATTAAATAATGTGACACAGGTCTTTACAGTTTGATTCACTGGAAGCTAGTGCATTATAAAATGTCGTGTATTTAACAAAAGGATTACTTTCCATAAAAGGTCCATAAAACTGGGCTTTCCATATTCACATGAATATTCCATTCTTGTCTCGAGAAATGAGATTCAGAATACCAGACTCGTAGACAAACAGAAAATAAGTCCGTTTTCTACTCAAGTTTAATCTATAGATCTATTCCATATTCTTAGCTGATTGTGTGTGTGTTAGTCCTGGTTCCTAATAGGCAAAGGGTGTAATGATGCAATGTCTATTGTAAGGGTCCAGCAATTTGCAGCATGCCTAAATCAGTGAGATTTATATGAAGTTATGTCTTTTGTCAGATTTTCCAACCGGGGTGGCCTCATCCACCCAGGTTTTTCAAGCATTTTAAGAATGTTGGCTGTGTTCAAACTTGGAATAATCAGCACAACTCTAAGAGTCATTACATGATCCACCTGGATTTAAAGCTTGAAGTGAGAAACAGCTGTGGCTTTTTCAAGAGCTATTCCTATGATGTTTGTGTGCAAGTTTGTGTTAAGTTTGAATGAGGGAAGGGTATCTCTGTATCTGTTGTAACACTGATGAGCCTCTGTACAGAGTCCACTGTAGGTAAAAAACTCCAGTTGGCTTCAGTGAGCAGTGACTACACCCTTAACAATGGACTGTGTTTTGAAACATACCTGTGCTGGTTTTGCTGGGATTGAGTTAATTTTCTTCATAGTAGTTAGAATCTTTTCTTTTTAGTAGCTAGCATGGTCTTTTGTTTTGGATTTAGTATGAGAGTAATGGGATGACAGACTGAACTCCCTATGCCTTTGCCTGGGACAGAATTAATTTTTTCTTTCCAGTTGCTAGGTAGAGTTGGTGTGAAAAGAATGTGAGGAGTCGCTGATGTTTCGGCTCTTGCCAAGGAGACCAAAGACCTTTCAACTTTCCAGCTGCAGGGACAGCATCAGTTGTCATCCAAGCTGGCCAATGAGCTCTTCCCTACCATTAGCATCATGCTCCCTATATAGCTGCAGCCGGCTTTTCTGGCTCACTCAGGTGTTTTTTTTCCTCTTTCTGGGATTTGCTGTTCAAGACCAGGGTGCCTTCGAGACCGGCTATTTGGTGCTACTGTGTTTCAGCACGAACTCCTGTCTGGGTCTCTGCTCTTCCGCAATCAACTCTAGGGGACAGGTGCTCATGATTGCTGCTTGGAACAGGCCGGGTATCGGTTACCAGGTGGTGCATTGTGCATCACTTACTTTGTATATATATTGTTATTATTAGTTATAATGTTCTCTTTTTTTGCCGTCCTAATAAACTATTCTTATCTTAATCCATGAGTTTCTGCCTTCCCCTTTGAGTCTCTCTCCCCCAACCATATGGGCAGGGGGTGGGGGGCATGGGTGGGAGTGTTTGTGTGTGTCTCTGTGTCTGTGTCTGTGTGTGCGTGTGTGTGTGAGTGGTTGCGTGGTCCTAGTTCATGGCTGGGTTTAAGCCACAACAACACTTCATCCTGAAAGGGTCTTCTAGAACTTCCCACAATTTGGCATGTTGCTTGAAAAAGTCTGCAAAAAAGGTTGTTACTAGAACACTATTGAGTAGTTTTATTTCTTTCAAATCATTATGTTTAAGGCATTTTTTTCACCTCTAGAGTATATAAATCAGAGGGTTAAAAGAGGCCCAGAGACACATGTAAAAAATACTAGCCTCAGATGTTTTAGGAGCCTTGGAGAAGAAGAGAGCAGAGATAGAAAACAGTGGATAAAACATTGGACCTTTGTCATTGCTGTAATTATTTTTGGGACAAAAGCAGTGTTCTTCTTTGAGACAGTGTATTTAGACTGAAAAAGTATGTTGAATTGTGAACTGCTCCAGTTCTTTTAATTTCTGAATAGTTTGGGGTAGTTTACAGCTTACAGCGTCATTTGTTTAAATTCTGTGATATGAGGAAGAAGAAAAAGACCCAGGCAGACTAAAATTTAAGAGCCTTAACAGTCTGTTTCTGTGGCATAGTCTTGTATCATTCAATCTAAATTTATGATAACAGAATATAACTTTTGCCTTTGTAAAGTTATTTAAACAGTGATGGAGCTAGTTTGATGTTTGCTCAACTGTGATGAAGTACATACTGGAGTGAAGAACATATTATTTTAATTAAATAGATGCACAAGTCTTCGTGATCTTGTTATTCTGATCATCTTTTGATAAAGGTCTAGACTGAGTTTTTCAGTTGCTAAAGCATTTTGCTGACTCGCACATGATGGCTTACAGTTGCACAATAAGGGTTGATGGCAGCTATGCTGATTAACATAATGCCTTTATAATTTTAACAAAATAAGAGGCATTGTCCTAGATCATTATCATAACCTTTAATTCTCAAATGTTAGCATAGTGTTATCTGGTAATGCTGTTAGCTATAGCTGGAAAGAATTTTGTGCTTGCTCCTTTTAAAAGGTAAATTGAATTGTATCCATTTGTTCCAAGCGGACCTCAGCTTTTGGTACAGAGCAACCCTGGGTAGGTGACTTGTCTTTTCTAAAGTAGAAAAGTCTAAGGGGAACTATGGTTTTGCAGAAGAAAAAAGGAAAACTCGGGACTCTAAATCACAGAGGTGTTTTGGAAGTTGTGTGCAGCATATTGAATACTACTGAATCAAGAGCAGATTCCAGCCTTTTCTTTGCTGAGTGGAAAGCCTTCCCGCAGCGGTATTCAGAGAAAAGCATTCAGTGTTGCTTAACTTCTGCTTCTTTTCAGCCTTAGTAGGAATATTCTCTGGAGTTTGCAGTGTTGTAGAAACTATAAATTATGTAGCTTCTGTCAGTGCCATATTCAAGCATAGTATATTGTTTACCCATAGCTGCCACCTTTGAAATGCAGAGTTGCTTCATGTAGCTCTTTGTTGTTCTGTTAGAAGCTGACATTTACATGTTACAAAAAAATAATTAGTCCTCAAACATTAATTTTAGGTCTCAGGGATGATATGTAATTATTTCTCTAAAATGAGGGCACTATTGTGACTTTAGTGAGAGTAGCAACTGAATTTCTGCGATGGTGTAATACTGGAGAGGGGTCACTGAAGCTTGATCTGTAAGTTAAGAGGTTCTCCCTGAAACTGAGTGATAACGTTTGTTGACTTTTCTCACCCCAGGACTAATAAGAAAACAATAGTTCTTAGCAGAGTCTGTTGCCTTGGGTTTTAAGTCTTACTACTACCCCCATCACATTTTAAAGATTACTTTTAGCTCAAAAGGGAAGGATAGTGGGGAGATGCTTAGCAGATGGGAGGCTGACAGATAAGCAATGGTTTAAATGTTGGTCTATAGCAAGTACACAGTACTTGTTTGGAAAAAAGATATTGGGCCAAGACTGTTTTGAAATGTGTTTTCATCAAATCTCTTTCTAACTTGCGTGTTCTCCAGAATAGTTTGCAGTTGTTTCAACTTGCCGTTTACCAGGTGACGCTGCCTGATATCAGGCTGATGAAGAATTTTCCATGAACTTTCTTAAAACCTGAAAGTTCATAAAATCAGTATTTTTCATAGGTGTGTATTGCAGACTTTGACAAGAATGGAATTGGTGTGCAAAAAAGACTTTGGGTTTTTTGGTGTTTTTTTGCTCTGAAGCAGCCAACAGGGAAGTAGCTGGTGCGCATTCCAATCGAAAACCCTGGGTTGTGCCCTTGTTCACTGATATTCGGTCACGATCTTGAAAGTCTTGTTTGCATTTGAAGTGATTATTCTTAACTCTTGTGGTGCTGGCTATTAGAGGAGAGCCTGAATGATTTCTATTTCCCATGTAAACTATGGCTTTTGGCTATAAGGCATAGGCTTGATTTTGTTTTATGTTATGTATATGTTTTGTTTTGAGAGAATAGCTGTCTGACAGACAAAAACATATTGTATGCTTGCTAGAAATACTTCCAAAAATCTTTCCTGTGGTGTTGGTTAGAGAACTGTGTAATTTGTGTGCTTCATTACTATGGTTTGATTTATATTGCCTAATGGCACCTAGATTTCTAGGACTTCAGAAATGTTCATTCCATTAGAAAAAGCAGTAGCTTCTTGTTTAAAGAAGAACAAAAATTCCTGGCAGGAGGTAAAAAAGGCTGTAAATACTGCCTGCATGGCAACTCTTTTGTGCATGTACATCTTTATAAAATTGTCACTGAAAAATAAATGCCTGTACACTTACTAAGAGGCTATTGTTGTGGGTTGGTGGCTGGAAGCAATTTGAGTCCTTGAATAAAACAGAGCAATCACTGAAGCTGGATTCCTTAGTACAGTCTGGTTGGTTTGATTTCTTTTTTTTTTTTTTTTAATAAGAATAGTGTGGCTGCATTCATTCTGTAAGAGAAACAGGAAAATATTTGATGAATTTGATAAAGGGACTTGGCATGGTTTCATTTTCTAATAAAACACAATTTGAAAGTTTGGATATGTGAATTATATATCTTAGTTTCTCTCTTGTGCTCAAAGGACCTCTTCAGAAAACAAAGTAGATGCCTTTGCTTGAGTGCATTGTAGGACAGGACAGCCAGAAAGATGTTTGTCAGGTCTAGGTCAGTGTGAATTTTCTTTACATTTTAGTGTGTTGAGTTCTGTATCTCATTTTGTACTGTCAGACCTTATGGATAATGCCTCTGAGGTAATGGGCATTAATGTCAGACCAAGCCTTAGCTCCCAGTTTCGGCATCCTGATAGTGTACGAACAAAATGATTTGCACTAGGAGGAGGCAGTGCAGCCCAGTGACTTGAGTGCTGCTGCTGAGCATCAATGGCTGTCCCTGCTATGTGGAAGTGGTGATTTATGACATGGCGTCTCCTGTGACACTTTTATTGGGTATGCAGTTGTTGTGTGTGTTAGGGCAGCAAATCCATGTTGTTGTGTACAGTTCCTTGGTGGATATGAGAGGTGGGTATCAGAGGTTGCAGGGAAAAAATTGTGAGGAAAGAGAAATTCATCACACTTCTATAACCTTCCCAGTTGTTTGTATTAATTTTGGAGAAGACATCTGGAAAGCCTAGCTCCAAGAATGCTAAAACTCAGCAGGCAGCTATTAGTAAACGTACAGAGGAGAACATCTGCAGCAACCACAGGATGGCTTTCTGTGCCCCTCCTCAAGACCTAGCTTATATGACAACTTCACTTACAAGCTATCTGTTAAGACTTTGATGTAAAAGAGAAGAGAAGCAGATGTAAGATATGATCCTTCTGAGTTATTAGTGGGTATTACAAAGAAACAGAGATACAAGTGGCTTAGCAGCTGTTTCCAGTTAGCCGTGACTTCTTGTGTAACTTGGTGGTGATGCTTTAATCCAGGGAGGGCAGAGTATGGGTTACTCTTCCACTAATACAATGTAAATATTTGTGCGGAAGAAAAAACGATTATGCAGAACATTATTCTGTGAGATTGTAGTTCCCAAACATAGAATCATAATGATTATATACATATTTTTTAAATGAAAATTTGGTTATGTGAGGTTAGGTGGTTACAACTCACATGAGCTTTCTGCCTATCTTTTCCAGGCTATTCATATATTTATATTTCATTACTTCATCCACCTGTGTGCTTTCTGTTTTCACCATGCTTTCTCCCATCTTCAGATAAAGCATAGCACATTTTCTCAATTTCTCTTGTTTTTGTCATCAGTTTGTCATCATTTTTCTTTCTTTTTCCAACAGCAACCAGAGATATTTGCATCTTTTATCCATTACTAAATGGTATGGATCTCAACAGTGAAGGAGAAAAACAACCAACAGCACAGGCAGGCTGGAAGCCTGATCGTGTGATCAGTTTTGCTAAAGATCAGGTCAGCCAGCAGCAGAGCTTTTGTTCAGAGGAAAAGGTACATGATTACAAAGAACTGACACGTTTGCTTAGACATTGAAAAAGTTTATTGCCGGTTTTCTAAAACTCAATGCAGGATCTTTTTGAGAGTGCAGATCTTGCAGTGGAAGTTTGTTTATTCCGAAGGATATGTTACAGAGATGTGCTAATAGGCAGATAGGTTGAGTATCTGTGAGACAAAGTGTTAAGAGCATCCACTGGCAAAACATTAATTCGTTGTTTTGTCTTGCTACTATTCTGGTTTAGTGGGCCATGTTATGATTACACTGGTAGACCAAGGTCAAATACTCCCCTACAGAAGTGTATGAGGACTTGTGTAGTCTGTTTTTTGAGTACCTGTGAACTGGATCTGCATTCTTCTGCTTTATTTATCTGTTGAAGAATTCTCATACTAGCTATTGAAGGAGGAGATTTAAAGTTTTGATGAACATGTCAAAGTTCTTCCTGTTCTTAGAACTCAGTTCTTGGCTTTAAATGCAATTTTCAATAACTCACAAAACAGCATAAGGAAAATTTAAATTAACCTTGCATCCTTCCTACTTAAAAGAGAAATGTGACCTCAGGCATCAGCTTTTTGTGTAAGGAATTGTCTTTGACTTGCCAAAAGATAGTCTTAAAAGATAGAAAGAATTTTCCCTTGCTCTTACGATAATACCAACATTCATAAATGAAGAGCCTATAGACTGCACTTTGTGGAGGAGAGATGAGTGACAGGGGAAGGGGAGGTAAATAGAAGTATCACTCTTTTTCTCTTTCCCAAATATAATTCCATAGAATGAAGCTATTTAGACAAAAATTGAAACATAAAGACTAAACTGTCAATGAAACAGAACAGGAAAATTAATTCAGTCCACACCTAAGGATCTTTTTTTTTTTCCCAGGACATCTACCAACAAAGAAGTGAATTAATGTTGATCTGCTAAGGCAATTAAAAGATATTTCCGCTTCATGTTCAAAATAACATGTCTAATAGCTAAAATACCACTTCCTACAGGAGGATTTTTATGCAAACTACTGTACACATTTTAAATATGTCACTATGTTTTAATTTTGTGATAATAGAGAGGATATATTCTCTGTATGTTCTAATGAAAGTGTGCAAGCAGCGCAGTAACTCTTGACTGAACTGGGTGCGTTTTGAGTATTCTTTTCAAATTTGTTTCAAAGATATTTGTCAGCACTAGCTGATGGCTGCAGCAAAAGAATAATGGGTTGTGTTCAGCTTTGTGAATGCTGTTTTTCAGAATACAGACGGTGGAAACATTTAAATTCAACTTTCAAGGACTCTTCATAGCAAGAAGACTTCTCAAAGGGCTTTTTGTAGGTTTTTAAATAGCCAGCTGTAATCTTCAATGCTGCAAAACAGATTCACTGCTATAGACACAAACCCCAGGCATGTTTGTATGCTTATTATGTAAGTAAGGAGAATTCAAAAAAAGAAGCATGTTCTGGCATTACAAAAAAGAAAGCAAGGAAAACTGTTGTACTTCTTGTCCTGTTAATGCCAGAGGCCTCTGTTAAGCAGAATGAGGTGAATGGCCAACAAAATATCCCCAATGTACTGTGTAAAGCTTCACTTTCACATAGGATCTTAGTCTTTTTGGCCATGCTAACCTATTAACCTGGGACTTTCAGCATCAAATGGCAGCTTGACCCATCTCAGAGCACTTCCCGTATTGCCATATGCTGCACACAAAGATCACTTCTTGCCAATTAGGTCTACCTTTATGGCTTTCAAGGGTTTTTTTGCAAATTCAGTTCTTAAGCCTGCATTACATTGTGAAAGGCCCTGAAGGACTGACTTCTGTCTTTTGCCTGGGTGACAGGCAACAGGATTTGTTTTAGAGGACTTCTTAACAAATGGTTTAAGTAAGAGAATATTCCATCAATAATTGTAGGGTTTTTTCCATTTCAGCATTCTTTTTTTCAAACTCTGTGGCTAAATCAGTGCTAAAAGCTTTTACGAAATCTGTCCAACAGTATAATTTATTATTAGACCTGAGAGGTGAAGGCTAACTTAGCAGTGTATTTCACATAAACAAGCACTTATTGTGAGTTGGAAAAGCAACTTCTCTGGCACAGAGGCAATTTATGGCATTTTAAAAGCCTCAAGAAACTGAGACAATACAAAAAAAATATCAAAGGCTGGAATATTTCATGCTCTGACTTGTAATTTTAATTCTTTTGGGGCTTTTGTTGTTCTCATATGCCAAGTTAGCAGCAGAAGCTGTAGCCTTTGTTTTAGCTACATTTTGAGTTAATTTGATGGTTTTTTGTTATGCCTCTAGATCCAACTTTTGGAAGAGAAATGCTTGCTTTTGGACTGTCTAAACTCTTCTAGGAACAGAAGTGACTTTCGTCTCAGCAGCGTGGTGCAATAAGGGAGGCAAACCCAATTACATCTCAGATTATTCTCTTACAGCTTTGAAGTCTAAAAAATGGCTGAATGTGCTCCTCCCTATAAAGTATTCTGAGAAGCAGGATGAACAGGTTAAATCCTGCTTCTGCTGGAACTGAGACTAAACTCTTATGCATCTTTCAAGTCCCTATTCAGTATTGTTAGATTAGGGTTGACACCTATTTTGTCAGTAGTGAGTACATTCAGGTTCCCCACAAAGAACAGGAATATAGCTGCTTGTCTGATGGTCCTGGGCAGTCCTGGGGAAAAAAATGGACTACAAGGGGTGTCCTGCTGAATTTCCATGTCCTTCCCTCTCAGACCTTCAACTTCTTTGTTAAAATACAGTGTGTACATTTATTAGGATTTTGAATTTTGAATCAACCTTCTGGGCATCTGGCTTAGAATACAGTAGAGCTTCCAAACTATCCAGGAAATATTTTCATGTTAGCAAAATTTTGTCATAACAAAATACGTGTACTAATGAGTAATTAGTGCTGAAAATAAATAGCGGTGGAGTTCAATAGGTCATTACATGAATTAGAACCATGTGACAAACACATCTGAACCGTGTCTTTTGGGCAAATAAGCAGTGAAATCTTTACTTCAGACTCTTGGACCAAAATAATTTTGCTTGTCCCTTCACTTCCCCATCTAGTACTTTCACAAGACTTAATTTATTTCTCAGCTCACATTAAAACAATGGTTTTTATGTTGAAAATAATTGGGAAACTGACTCCAGATATTTTACCAACAGATTAATGGGAAATAGCTTTGTTTCAAATAGAATTTTATTCTCTGTTTCTTAGCTGAGTCCATAAATAAACTCACATATTCTGCAATTTAATCAAGCTTAATCTTTCCTCCAGCACCCGCAGGAACTGCCAGTGATGCAAACATCTGGGAATTCTAATCGTATATACAGTGTTACCTAAAGCCTTTCATCTCTCTCAGAGAAATTCTTTCTTGTCTGTTATCTGAAAACCAAATTACTTCAGTTAGTATCAGCTCTTCCTGAAGGGAAAAAGGAAAAGGTGATATATTTTTTGAAATACAAATTCACTAATGCTCTTATTATTTGCTGGAAGCTGTCTTGTTGCTTTCTCTACTGTGTATACTTACAGACACTCATAGATATACTTTTTTTTCTATACAATATACACTTAGCATTTTTTTTTCTTTTTTAGTCACATATTTATTGCAGTTTGAGTTTCCAGATGTAGGTGTTCACATTTATTCTTTAAAACTCTGAGAGGACACATTTTGCATTTAGGATTAGTATACCCAACTCATGTGACTGAGAGTAAAGGTATTTTCAATTATGTATGTAATGATAAAAGTACTTGGCACTTGACAGTCTAGAAAGAGCTGGGTGTTCTCAACATGTATATTTTACCTTGCAGGAGCCCAGAGAAGCCTCCAATAGAGGCCTTCTCTCATTAATCCCATGTCAGGATTTAGTGTGTGATGTTCTGATTTCAAAAGTGCTCTGCCCCCAGAAAGCATTCTGCAATAAAATTAATGTCTTGAACATAAGAACAACAGGCTGTAACAAAGCAGATTGCGGGAACTGGTTTACTAAGCCAACTGGAAGCTCATTCATTGAGAGCTTGCTTGGACAGTCTACGCATATTTAGTTTTTTTAATGTGCATGTGTAGCTGCAATTTCTAACTGCTGAGCTCCCTTGAGGAAATGTGCTTTGAGATGAAACTTGGAGGATAGTCATGGTAGATGAGATCAGAAAGAGAGTTCAGGCCAAAAAGGCCCCGAATGCAGAATAAGAATGTGATGCAAGAGTCTTTCGTTCTTGCTGCAGACTGCTTAGTGTTTGGTGGGGTTTTTGTTGCTTTTCCTTTTTCCCCCCAGCGCACAGGTCTAAGCTGTCAGCTGGTGTGATGAATGGTGCTCATCTGTAGCTGGAGAGTGGTGTGGCAATCCCTTCCCTGCTCCAGGACATTTCATGCTGCAGACCTGTGATGCAGACCCAGCTCTGTCTGGGAGGACCATGGAGCGGGGGGAGAGGCCACAGATGGATCTGTATGTCTGGAAAATAAGGACTGAACTGCAGGGAACCATTTGGGAAGCCAAGTTGTGTATGTCTTCCTGTGTGCTTCAGGATGATCAGTAGCTCCACGTTTACAATTAACATCCTGGTATCAAGCCTGTGCCATCGGGGAATTTGCCCTCCCCAGGTCTCTCTGCAACTTTGGGGTAATTTCACGCAGCACCAGGGTTCTCAAATGGGTGTCTTGTGGCTGGTGAGACCATGAGTCTTCTGGTGTGCCAGCACCAGGGTCACTGGCTCTGGTCACAGCAGCGCTCCTGCTCAGTGTCAGAGCCAGAGGCACTGCTTCTCTGACCACCTGGCTGCTGTTATTAGTATTTTCAAACATAAGCATTATAACTGGGAACTGGATCCCAGCCTCTTTTTTGAGATGATTTAAATATGTGTTTTTTCAAGTGTTGTCAGGATTTGGGGTTGGAGTGGGGTTGGTAGGCAGCTGTTTAGGAAAAAATTGATAAAAAGAAAACTCTTCAAAACTTCATCTGTAATGTCTGAATATGATTTCAGTTGTAATGTGAGTAAAGGAGGAAGAACTTTTTAATGAAAACAGAAGGATTATTTTTCTAGTTTTAAAGTGGGCAGGGTGCCCACTGGATACAATTGGACTAGTGTGACTGAACTACAGAAAAATAAAGAGAGACTAAATACAACTTTATTGTTTTTAAACAGTGTAGATACAAGATAATAAAGCTGACTGAGTTCTTTTGGGGGAATATACTGAACACCAGCCTGTAAGTCACTGAAACATTGCTGAAGTGAAATCATTTCAGTACCTGATCCCAGAGTTGTGACTGGGAATTAAGAAATACCAATGATTTTGTCATGTTTTCTGGAAGAAGCTTCTGTTTCTAGGGACCCTAACCAGTGTGGAGGTTTAAGCAATTGTGAAATATTTCTTGTCTGTAAACAGAGATAATGGCTTAGCTTTAAGTAAGCCAACAATGTTCTTGCTCCTAAAGCTTTGATATGTCACACTGTAATTTTTGTAATAAATATCCTTCAACTTGTGATGCTGAAGGCCACTATCTGAGAAGAAGCAGGAGGACTTGCTCTCTTCCCCACCCACTCCCTGTTGTGTGGTCCTGCCCCCTTGCCACTGCCAGCTGGGGTGCTTTTGCACTGGGAGCCAGTTCAACTAGCTCACTGAGACAATGCTTGTGTGATTGCTTCCTGGGTGTTCTCGCTTTCTCTTCTGGGTTAACTTTTCGCTGGGTTGGTGGATTCAGGCAACTCCATGGAGGCATCCAGGGACCACCAGAGTGGTCGAGGGAAGTGGAAGGAAAATGTGTCTGGCAATGGGAAAAAAAAGGTCTGGTTTAGCCTCCCTGCTAGGCTGGGTCAGCTACGACATCTACATTCACTCTTCACAACAGTGTGTGTGGATATTTTAAAGTAGCATTGTATAACAGATGCAGAACAAGGGAGCTTTAAGCATGCTGTCATGCGGAGTTTTGCAAAAGATAAGGAGATGCTGGATTTGAGGTTCCTTGTGCAGAGTAAATTCTGTACACTTCTAGGTGCTTTTCACCTCTTACTGTTAACACCCAGCTGCCCTCCCTGAGTACACTGCTTGTGGTGCCTCCTAGACAGACCCCATCTGTTCCTTCATCTGTGAGTCCTGTCTCTGATCCAGACTCCATCTTCTTCCAGTTCTCTTTATTCCTTCAGCCCACCCAGTCTCCAGCCGTGTTGTGGTTGTTGTTATTGTTTGTGTGTGTTTGTTTGGTGGGTTGGTTTTTTTGGGTTTAGTTTTTAAAGCTCTTTCACTGTTTCATTCCAAAGCAGACCCCCTGCCTGGCCTCTGCATAGCCCAATCACTGGCAGGAGAGAGAAAAGCACGCCCTGTATTCAGCTCCGATTCCAGCTCTGGTCCTTCCTGGTGCACAGCTGATTGAAATCACGATTTGTACCCTGGGGATAGTTACTATGCTCTGCTGTTCTGGTCAAGACTCCAGCTTGAGGGAAAGTTGTGCAAAGTAAGGATGCAGTTCATGGACGTTTGAGTTGCGAGACAAACTTTGGAAAGGCTTACCCACTGCCAAATGTGGGTAGATGCACACCACTCGATATCACACACCAGCTTACAGAAGATTTTATCCTCCATTGCAGATCTTACTTCTCTATCAAGCTAATAATAATTAGAAATCTGTCAGGAATGTCTTTTCTTCTTGAAGAAGAGGTCACCAGGAGCTTTTAATGCTGAAAAATGTAGCTTCATTTTCTAAAAACATATGAATTGTTTGGCTGAAACTTGTTCAAGAAAATTCAGCCTCAGGCAGGCATCTGGTATGGAAAGTTTCAGCCCAAACTGCTGTTTTGGTGAAGTTGTAAGCAATGAAAATGACTTTTAAGAGTGGAAAGTGTTGAACAATCTCTATACTAAGGCAGAACTTACATTTTGGTGGATAATGGAAACCAGTGCTGGAGTTTTAGGCTAAAGTGCAGCAACTTTCATTCCCCTTTCCTGTAAGGGAAAGCCCTTAATCAACTTGAAATTCTCCAGCAAACAATTGTGTCAGTTTAACTTTTTTCTACTTATGTGGTTACTTTCTGCAGCCTTAGCTATTTCCAAGTGAAATGTGGAGAAGCTCCGTACTAACGTAACTAACACTTCAGGAAGAACATATTTGGGTTGTGATGGTGCACAAAGGTTTTCTTGTGAGTTCCAACAACATGTTGCTAATGCTGTGAGAAAGCAAAGCAGCAGATTGTGTTGTGGGATTTAGTTTTACAATTAGTTCTGGACCATTTTGAGTGTGTGCATCACCTGGGCTGGAAGTTACTGCAAAAGCCCTTGTATGTCTTGTGTCTGCATCCCAGAGGAGCTGTTCTAGCAACATAGCAACTGCCTTGCACATCCTGTTTTGATTTGGTTGATTTATTGCCCTGTGGTTTATAGACTGGCCATGTGAAGGGCATGAATCTTGAGTTTGAATGATTGCACTGTAAAAGAAAACTCTCTTCAGATCACCCTGTAATTCTTAGCGCACTTCTGTCGAGCCATGCGAGCTTACCCCAGCTACAGCTGCTTTCATAGCACTTGATGAAACTTGAAACTGGAAGAAAGGTAGAGAAAGTCTGTATATAAATTTTTTGAATGTTAACCCCACACAGGACTTTTTCCTGTTCCATTCTGTTTTCTTATGGCTCTATTCAGCAGTGCAGTTGTTTTTACGAGTACCCTAGTTAGCTTGTGTCTCATATTTAAGGACAAAATTGTTTGTTGGATAAAACATCCATTTGTTAAGGATTTATGCACTATGTTGTGAACCTTGTTTCTAGGATCCTTGTTCCGTTACTTTGCTCAGTTAATACCAGTTAATACTCTAGTTAATTATAGATCTACTCTTTAATATGAATTAAGACTCCTTGCATCTTCCCTCAAATGTCATGTTTTTAAGATCTCTGGCCATTCTTGTTGCTGTCCTCTGGTCTCTCTTGTCTGCATCTTTTGCTGAAGTGTAAAGCAAAAAGCTAGATGCATTGAAAATGTGTGGCAGCACTTCTTTCTGTGTCCTGGTGGGAGTACTGACACATCCTTGAATTAGAAGTTTTTAATTTTGACTTTGTCATATTGTTGTCGTTTCGGCTCCTACTCAGTTGAGAGCCACTTTACAGTCAGATCCCTTTCTATAGTTCTGCTATATGTTCTTCACTCTGTACTTACAGAGCTGATGTCTCTTTCTTGCTATGCGCCCTCATCAACGTTTTCTTAATTTCGTGCAATTTTATTTTGTCCTTTCAGGAAATAACTGAGTAGTGTTCTGTGTTACTGCTATGTCCAGATTCTTGGATGCTTCTATTATTTTTTAAAAATAAAACCAAAACTTAATTTTCATCATCTCCTTCTGACTGAGAAGGAGAATGGGACAGATTTGAAGTAGGGCTTGGTAGGGCTTGTTCTGGCCTACCCCCGTTTTTTTTTTCTTTTTTTTTCTTTGTCTTTTTTTTTTTTCTCCCCCCCTTCACCAGAAACATTCTGGATCTGTCTGCCTGCAATTTTCTGGACATCTGAGCAAAGACATACATTCTTGAGATACAGCAAAAGATTATCTCCTTCTAATGTACCATTTCTGTCTGAGAAAGCAGCAAGCTGTTCCAAAATGCATCATTATTCTATTATTGCATTTTCGTTTTCCTCATTCAATCTTACTGGTGTCAATAAATAGTCCTTGATATATGTATTGAGGCTGACTTCTATTTCAATTAGATGCCTCTTGAATTCCTCTACTTATGATCATGCCTGCCTTACAATGAGAGGTCATAAGGATTACCTTCAATTTAATCAGTTCCAGCATACTATGTTTATAGACTATTAGAATCATGGAAAAACTTTGGTTGGAAAAGACCTTTGAGATCATCAAGGCCAACCATTAACCTAACACTGTCATAGCCACCGTTAAACCATATCCCTAAGAACCTTACCCATGCGCCTTTTAAACACCTCCAGGGATGGTGACTGCACCACTTCCCTGGGCAGCCTGTTCCAATTACTGACAACCCTTTCTGTGTAGAAGTTTTTCCTGATATCCAATCTAAACCTGCCCTGGCGCAACTCGAGGCCATTTCCTTTTGTCTTATCGCTTTCTACCTCAGCCTCCTTTTCTCCAGGCTAAACAGCCCCAGTTCCCTCAGCTGCTCCTCATCAGACTTGTGCTCCAGACCCCTCACCAGCTTTGTTCTCCTCCTCTGCACTCTCTTCAGTACCTCAATGTCCTTCTTAGGATGAGGGGCCCAAAAATGAACACAGGATTCAAGGTGCGGCCTCACCAGCACAGAGTACAGTGGCACAATCACTTCTCTAGTCCTACTGGCCACACTATTCCTGATACAAGCCAGGATGCTGTTGGCCTTTTTGGCCACCTGGGCACACTGCTGGCTCATGTTCAGCTGCTGTCAATCAACACCCCCAGATCCTTTTCTGCCAGGCAGCTTTCCAGCCACTCTTCCCTGAGTCTGTAGCGCTGCCTGGGGTTGTTGTGGCCCACATGCAAGACCCAGCACTTGGTCTTGTTGAACCTCATACTATTGGCCTTGGTCCATCAATCCAGCTAGTTCAGATCCCTCTGTAGACCTTTCCTACCCTCCAGCAGATCAACGATCCCACTCAACTTGGTGTCATCTGCAAGCTTACTGAGGGTGCACTCAATCCCCTCATCCAGATCATTGATAAAGAGATAAAACAGAACTGGCTGCAACACTGAGTGAGCCCTGGGGCTTGTGACCGACTGGCAATTGGATTCATGACTCATCCATTCATTTGACTTCATTTACCCAGCAAAGAGCATGCCCATCCAAGCCATGAGCAGCCACTTTCTCCAAGAGGATGCTGTAAGAAACAGTGTCAAAGGCTTTACTGAAGTCGAGATAGACAACATCCACAGCCTTTCCCTCATCCACTAAGTGTGTCACCTTGTCATAGAAGGAGATCAGGTTGGTCCAAGCAGGACCTGCCTTTCATAAGCCCTTGCTGACTGGGCCTGATCACTTGTTAGACCTCTCTCTGTGCTGTGTGATGGCACTCAAGATGTTGTTTGTTTGTTTTTATTTGGGTTTGTTTGTTTGTTTAAATAGTATTTTCAAATGAACCTGTTTATTTAAAATGCGGTCTTGGAAAGCCCTTAATTGTACCTCCTGAGAGCTGCTTGGTGGGCTTAGTGTAAAGCACTGTCTAAGCTCACACCATTGCGACACAGCACAAGAATCTTTTGACACAGATAGTCTTCTAGTGTTACCGCATATATGGGCAATATGAATATAATGTAAGCATTGGTTTCAATTGTGAAGAGGAAAATGAAGCATCACTTTTTTGAGAGGTTTGGCGCTTAGCCTTGTTGTATTCAAAACACTGAAGTCAGGATGTAACAGACACAGTGATACTTCCACCATCAACTAAGTTTCTCCATTACCTATTTTCTTTAAGAAGCTGTTTCCCAGTGATTTCATGGTACATGTTTATTCTTCTGAACTTCTAAAAGGTCACTCATCATTTCAAGGGCTCTCTCAGATGATTAGTAATCAGTCTCACTTCCTGAATACCAGCTGATGTAAGTGAATACATAGTAACTGAGTCAGCTTGTTGTTTTGTTTCTAAGATTACAGTTGTATGTTAATGCTCAAAAGGAGCTTGTATTCCTGTGATCTAGTAAGGCAAACTTTATGGAAACAATGAGTTCATGAACTATGGGCAATGAAGTCAGAAATTTTAAAGGATATTAAGCATTTCTAAGTGTATCCTATGAAATCTTTCTGCTCAGGAAAAAAAAAAAGTATGCAACCATATTTACCATTTCAAAAGTTTTGCTCTAGTTGGGAAGTCTGATACATCTACAGCCTTGATGTTGTGTATTAGCTGGTTCTGGGAACTGAATTCAAACAATGTCACCGACCAAAGGGGATTTGTGTTTTGTTATTCTCGTGGGTGAATGAAAGCATTTTACCAGCTGAAAGACTAGTGTCATAGTCTGCATTTGTCTTGTGCTTTAAGCCACAATTTTATTTTAACTAGGAGCTAAATGCATGACAAGTTACTGCAGAATATGTCTAGTGAACCTTTTCAAAATAAACCAAAACCAATGCAGACTCTCCCATTCCTCCTCACCAGTGAGCATTGCCTGGATTCTGTTGTTGAAATCAAATGGACTTCAGCTTCTTGTTTTCATGGCTGGGGGGAAAAAAGTGGCTGGAGTGTGTTCTCTGTTTGACAGCATGCATAACAGTTTATCAGTATCGGAATAAGATCTCCTTGAAATATTGTGACTTTGAATTAATTTAGATATACATATAGCCTGTTTCCACAAAAATAAGACAGGGTCTTATATTAATTTTTGCTCCAAAAATTATTACTTTTTTACATGTATAGCTGCCTGGACACTATTTAAATAGACTTTTTAAATGAAGTGTAACTAGGGATTATTTTTGGAGTAGGATTTATATTTCGAGCATCCTCAAAAATCCTGAAAAATCATGCTAGGGCTTATTTTCAGGGAAACAGGGTGGTAGTATTGTCAGGCTTAAAACTGACCTATGATAATGCTTAATTTTACCAAGTTAAATGTGAGTATTTTTTTAAAGATATGTTCTTTATATGCTACCTTACTTAACTGAGTTTATTGTTTATTTTTTAAATCACCATAGATGCTTTTTAAGAAAGGTGCAGTAATGGAAGTGTTGCAATATCCTCTGTTTTTCCACTGTCAATGTAAATATGGCTTATGTCTAACGAGGCAAGGAGGAAAGAAAAAAAAAAGGCAAATAAAGGTTTTCTGTGTTGTTTACATGCCTCATTTGTCTTACAAAGGCAGTGCTTGTTCTTGAGTGATTAACTATCACGTAAGTACAGTACCAATAAATCTAAATGAATGCTTTTTTCTCTGCCATCTCAGAAAGCAGAAGAGAAAATGGACAAGTCATCCTCGTTTTTCTCAGTATGGTGCTGCTAAACAGTTATTTTTTGAACTGTTTCACAACCAAGATTAGGATAATTCCTGCTTTTTAAGCAATATCTCTATTGCTCATCATGATCATAAGGGCATGACTCTGCAGTGTGATGTAAAATGTCTATGGATCTTAGTGGCTGTATTGAAGTCTTGAATGCTTTGCTCTCTCAGTTATCAGAGTCTCTGTGGTAGCCTACCCTTACTATAGTGGGTTGTTTAAGATCTGATAAAGGGATATAAACAGTTTTAGCCTAGCTCAAGTTGTCTTCAGCAGCATTCTTCTGTGCATGTCTTCTTAGTATTTTCAGGAGACAAAATATCATTTATATTTCATGGAGGGATAACTGCCTGTTTGTCCCAAGACTATTCTTGACCTTTTCCTCCCAAATAAATAGTTGTTTAAGCTTTGAGTTTTGGCTTGTCATTCAAAAGGAGCACACTATGGGAAGGTCAGGCTTATTTCTATAATCTCTAGTTCTTCGTAGGTTTAAGGGAATTGCTTACAGGAGTTCATAGGTGTCCTGTTTCTTGGTCCTAGTTGAGGCTGGGTTGATTTTTTTTCCCTTTCTACACTTTCCTCCAGTGTTGTCAGAAGCTGTGGTGCTGCTGAGCTGCCCTGCTGAGTGCCCTCAAAGAAGGGCACAGGCCTTGAGTTGGCCTTCAGCAACCAGCTTTTGGAGCATGAACGAATGCATCGTCACCACGTAGGTGCAACTGAATGTCCGTCATTTCTATTGTTCCTCTTCATATTTTAGCACACGTTCACTGTCTTCAAGTATAGTAGTAGTGCATTGACCTTGACTTTTCTGTGTAGCTTTCCCGTGCAGGTTATTGCAACAGCCTGTGTTTGCATTTCTATAGTGTGCTTTGTTCCACTGTGCTCTTCCTCTCACCAGCTGATTCCTATTTCTTTACTTTCTTTTTAACCATATTTGCATAAAGACATGTATGTTTTATTATTACTTTCCTTCCTCAGCAACTTGCAACTGCTCCAGATTTATTTTTAGTATTTCACCTTATCTCTTCCTTGCATTTGCTTGTGGTTTAAGGCCTTTCTGCTTATTGTTTCTTTTTATAGCTTGCTTGGGAAAAATAAAAAAAAAGCCTTAAACATAAATATGGGTTTCAAAACAAGGGAGAGGATTGTTTTACTAGATATAACTGTGACCAGCGTGTTAGTTTTACATTTCAGACACACACATCTAATCTAACCTAACCTGTCATGTTTGTTTGGGTTTTTTTCCTACAAACCAACCAACTTGCCAAGTACCTTTTAATACAATCTTATTGTAACAGATCATAAAGAAAACAAAATCTGGTACACAAAAGTTTTGCCACTTATGTGGAAAGAAGCTATATGCATTCTTGTTCTTGCAGCATATTTCATTGCAGTTGCAACTGCTTTCAAGCCCTCACGCATACAAGACAGCATCTGTGGAGTAACAAATTTAATCAGGGCTGCACATGTGTTGCAAGTAGTGTTTGGCACCAGCATATGGCAATGGAGTGCAAAGTTGCTCTGCGGCTACGTTGCTGCCGGACAGTTCCTGCAGTTTCTTATTTCAAGCTGCAGTTGGGAGACAAGATATTGGGCGTGTCCTGGGTAAACACTCTTTTCAAACTCTTCAGAGTTTTTCTGATAATTTTATGTTAACCCTCCCGAAGTGAATGCTGATGTTCTTCTTTTGTAACTAAGTATTTTAAATAAAGTATTCAAGACTTTAGTATAGCTGCTAGGACTTATAGAAGTCTTATGTCATACTGCAGAGCCATGGATTTGCCCTTATAATCATGATGGGCAAATACAAAAATTGCTTAAATGGTGAGAATTTCCCCAAGCTTGGCTTTGAAACTGTTCAATAATAACTGTGTAGAAGCACCATACTGAGAAAAACAAGGATGACTTGTCCATCTAATATTTTCTGCCTTTTATATTTCCTCCCCTGAATAGGATAGCAGATTTTCATTGTAGTGAAAAAGGAACAAAGCATGTTCTTGGGAGAAACACGTGCAGTAAACAAATGTCAGTGTTCTTGTATTCAGTGACACACACCTTGAACACAGAGGAACACAATTGCTGTTCATCTCTTGCAGCAATCTGTGTAAGTCTCTTCCAGTCCAGAGGAGATAAACCTGTGGATTTTGGTAAAAGATATGCTGTGCTTTCTAGTGCTCTATCCAGTGCTGCTCAGGCAGCATCTTAAAATACAGGGCATTTCAAAAAGATGGACCAAATATATTACAATTACACAAAAATTTACGATTTGTTTAATGAGTTATCAAGTTTTAGTAACCTTTTTATAAATGCTCTATGTTCTCTCCACTTGCTGTACAATAGTTGGTAGCTCATAGTTGCAGAGATACCTTGATTTCAAATTGGGTCCATGCTTTTTGAAACACCCTTTATTGCTGCAAAAAGACCCTGTATCAGAACAGGCATCATCAGCTGTGCAGATGCCACCACCAATGAAGCCAGTGGCAACAGCTCCACTACCAGAGCCTGGTACATGGTTTTTCCAAATATGAAGGTGAGCAATCGAGGTGGATCTCGGCCCTGCAAGGGCAGAACCAGTAAAAGCACAGGGTACGAATGGCAGCTGGGAAAGGACAGCCTGCTGTGGAGGGGCTGCCAGAGCCCTGCTGACAGCGCTGACCCAGCTGCACTTGTGTGCCAACCGGCCTCTGGGCACATCCCCAGCAGTGTTGGCTTTAAGAGTCTCGCATCTCTGTCTTCCAACAAAGCCCTCTTTCTAGGAGAGCTACAGAAGAATCTAGGTTTTGCAACAGCAATTATGTCATCTCAAGTCACTTGGTATTTTCACAGCTTCAGTTCAGATGAGATCATTATCCAAATGGTGAGTCAGTCCAGTTAAATCTTTTGGCATGTTCTGGATGTGCTGCAAATGGGCCGGACTCCACCAAAGCACTTTCAGAGCTTCTACTCTGTTACTCCTGTGTTGTCTTGACAGCTCAGGGAATATGCAGGGAAAAGGGATTCCAGGAGCAAGGACTTAAATGGTTGGTTCAATCTGTTTTATTCTTTTATTACTTGGAAAGCTCTATTTCACCCTAGTGTGGGAAGTGTAGCATATACCAGCCAGTGTATTTTTTGAGGTTATCCCATGTAGAACACTGAAGTGATCTGTCAAGTCTCATTGTAGACAATGTATTAAAGATAAAAAGAAAAGAAATAACCTCTTATTTTTTAGAAGATGGCATTCACTGAACGCAGATTAGTTGCTTTTATGTCCAATTTAATGTCGAATTGTATTCCCTGTCATATAGATAAGAAAGGAGAGTTTGCTGTGCCATTTTGGTGCAATAGATCCCAAATTGTTGATCCCCTGCTTGTGTTGCAGACACTATTCATCTAACAGTGGCTGGGGGACTGGCAGGGCAGTGGATGTGCTTGCAAGCTGCTTTGTTTCGATTTTTATTTATTCAGTGGATTGTTGAATTTGTAACAGATTTTTTTTTTCTCTTAATGCGTTTAGATGATGATAATTTTTGAAGATCAGCTTCCTAAATAGGTAATTTTGCTGGTTAACTCTAAATCAAATAAGAACTCTGATGTCCACTAATCTTTTCTGTGCTATAATGAAAAATAGATAAATCTCCTGATTGAACTTTAATGCAAAAAGAGTGGAAAGTTATTCTGTAAGGTGAGAATATTTCCAACCTTTTTGTACTATATAGATACAAGATAAAACTTTAACTGTGTCAATTAGCAAGATTTTATGCATTATCAGAGATCTGAACCTTAGTAATGGGTAGCAGTCATTGGAGGCATTTCAGTACAATAAGCAATGCTTCATTAGTAATCACAACAAAGCCCTGCTGCCAAAGGAAACGAGCTTCAGAGATTATAGCATTGGACTTTTGCTCTTTTACCTGCACGTTTTTGTCCTCTCCACGTTTAGGTAGTCTATTTTGATTTTTTTTCTTTCTTTCTTTTCTCTCCCTGGATGCTTTGAACCAATCTCATAACTTCATTACTCAACAGTGAGGCAATGTAAGGGTAAGATCTTGAAAAAAAAACCAACACCAAACAAAAAAAAAACAGGTAAAATCCTGGTTTGCTCAGTATATTCCATTTTGGGTTCAAATAGTATTGATTATTTGCTTACTTTAGGTAATCTATTAATTCTGCAGTATTAACAGAACCAAATAGACGAAGACTGGGAGAAGAGCATGTTCTGCCCACCCGAGATAGACATAAATGTGTAGCTACATTAACTAGGAAGTTTGTTCCAGAACATAACTGAAATACATGTTTGAGGAAATCACTGTGAACAGGAATATATGCAAATGGTGGCACTCTCACAGCTTAGGCTGTCACACTGAAAGACCTTTGTGGATTTGTGATATTAGATTCTGAGTAAAATTCTGATAAATGTTTAAATAAATGTCTGGCCTGGAGGACCATATTTTTTCTGTTTTCTAAATGCTGTTAGTCATTTGTTCATATCTGCTCAATTTTGCCCGTGATGAAATGAGTTGGTTTTCTAGGAGGCTATTTATTAGGAAATGGAAGATAAAAGCTGTAATTTCCAACAATGTATTTTAAAGAACCAACTAATGTTAATAATTGTCAATATCAATTTACAGAACGCGGTGCACTGTTTAAAATTGTTTTGAAACAGCACATTGCGTGATGGACAATTTTTGAAAGCGTTTCTTGTGCTGTGTACATATGCTGTACTTTTAATTTTGCACTTAAATTCTATATTTATAAAGAGCTTGGAATCAACAAGGACATCTAATAGGTAATCCTATATTTAAAGATTGTTTTCAGAATGTTTGAAACTTACTGAGCAGACAGATTTTCTTAGAGCAAGGAGTTTTTCTTAGTAATAGATGTCTATCTAGGCATTGGGAGATCTTCAGATAAAAAGGTTTGATTTTGATTTATTTGCATTTCACAAGGACCAGACATAATCAAGAAATCTCCACCTTTTGGCAATAGTACAATCAGATGCTACATTTACACTAGCTTGTAGACTGCATTTGCTTTCAAAAGGATTAATAGCAGTGAAAGCTTTAAAAATACATAAGAAAGCTGGCCGTCCTGAAGTGAGTCTACTCCCTGTAACCTTCTGGGACCTGTTGAATACCTACTATTGTCCTATAGCTTCATTCTCTTCAATAAGGTGTGAATGCAGGCAGAATCATCTCCTATAGCTGTTATGATTGAAGTTATGTTCTCTGAAGTACAAGTAGAGAAGTGTGGTCATAAAGGTAAGTTTGTTTCTTTGCAGGTGAATTTGTATTTTGTGATATGATGGACAAGCTGTTGTGGCATGTTGCTATGGGAACTGTTTATTTCAATAGTGAGTACTGCAGGAAAAAATTACAGTTTAATAACAAAACTGTTCCTTAGTGACCAGGAAAATCAAAGTAACTGTTGAAGATACGATAATTTCATTTGGCATCCTTTGTCCATGGTCATACTTGGTGAAGGAGAAGTACCTTTGCAGGCAGCATGCCAGGGCTGGAGATTCAAAATGACAGAGGAATAGCTGAGGTTTGTGTTTGAAGGATGACAAGAAAAGTGGTTGGCACAATGCATGACACCGAGGAGTATATCACACCTCCAAATTTTTAGGGTTTGTAATGGCGACATCCAAGTTTCCAGTCCCAGTGTTGCTACAGACTTTGTTATATGACTGAGGAACATCTCATCTGGAAAACTGGGATGGTTAATAATATTTTCTTCCTTCCATTGTTCCTGTGTATCTAGATGGCAGGAAGGTGTTGCACTACCTTACCTAAACGCATATCCCCACACAGGTCCAGTTTTAGTTTGCTCCATTAAGTGCTGCTGCAACACAAGCAGCAGGACATTAGTGGCAGAGAAATGATAGAGCATTTTCAGACAAGTAAAGCTGAGAAAAGTACAGATTTTTTGTCCCTCTAGCACTTTCCAACTTTCAAAAATTTTGATTAGTCATTTTCACAGTCATATGCATTTTAAGTACAGAAAAGGACTGTTAGCAATACCTAGTCTAGCAACTAAAAATGCATAAAACAAACCAGAATTTTGTACACGGCTCAGCTTGTCTAAGTATGTCCAGTCTTCATTTTAGAATTGAATCCAGTTGCAAAAATAAATCATCTGTTTCTTTTTGTTTCTTGGTCTAAAATGAGGTTTTCAAAATTTGAATTACCAGTTTGGATTTTTCAAAGCTCTTTGCAGTGAGCTTCCATTTTAAAGTGTAGAGATCTCAACTGAACATAGCATTCCTGAAATTATTAATTAAGGAAATATGCAGTATCAGAAACATCTCATTTCAGTTCTTCTTGCTTGGCTGTGGTTAAATGGTTAACCATTAATAAAGGTTAAAGCTCATGTTCATTAGATGTTTGCAGAGATATTGTACATCTGTGTTTCTCTGAGTACCTTACTTTTTTCCAGGCTAGATAAAAGGATTTTCTTGCGCTTTTTTCAAGTTTACTGTTGTGTGTGGTGCCCAGATATTTCAGACGTCTACATGCCTTTCCAGTATGGAAACATGGCAGTTCTGATCCATCACAACCCTTTTCAGTTTCCTTCAGTCACTACTGGTTCTCCTCAGCTATAGTACGACAAAAAGTCAGTGTTTCCTCAGTATGGGTGTTCCTGTCACGTAGAGAAGTTTGCATGCATTAGTGTGCTGAGCTGCTCATCTGTATTGATTATTTGGGGAGGATGTTTCACTTTAAATTTGAATTAAGAGAAACATAAATGAATACATACATTTTGAAACATGATAGGTTCTCCACCTCATCTGTCACTGATATTATAGCTGGGTAGTTTGTTTGAACTGTATGGCCCAGATCCAAAGTGCTTCCTGTTTTGCTGAAAGTGCATCCTTCCCATGCTATGGTAACGTTACACAACATAAAACCGGGGAACAGTTGATACCTGAGGTGACTCACTAACTGGTGGCTTTCTGAAGGGACTGACGTAGATTGTTGACAGTGCAAACTTGCCTGGGTTCTTCCTGCCTGTAAAAGGCAAAGCTTGGGTCCACAGCCTTAGGTCATGTCTCAGCAGAAGAATGGCTCACCCCAGGCAGTTCAGACAGACTGGAGATCCATAACCTTTGTGGTCACCCTGCTAACTAGGCCACAACTCTGGAAAGAGATACAGCAATGGTTTGCTTTCGAGAATTAGCTGAAGTGGTGCTTCCTTCATACAAGGAACCATGGCTGATTGCTACATGTCTAATTTGCCTGAAGGCAAATGGGAGGCCCAGTGTGGTGTCTCATCTTGGCCTAACTTCAATGGGCACCTCCAGTAGGTGCCTCTAAGCTTTTTTTGTCCAAAACAGCTTCTCTTTCCTTCAGTTTAAGAGACTGTTCCTTCCTAAACAGGCCTCACATCTTTGATCTGCTGTGTATGCGAGGCTTTTCCTGTCTTAGTATTGTCTTTTTAGTAAGCAACTCTCCAGAGTTTGCTGAGAAGAGGCATAAGTGAGTCATTCTTTCCTTTCCTGCCTGTTTTTCTCACCAGCCACATATTAAACAATAACCAATATATTAGTCTAATAAATACAATATTCATAAATTATTAAGAGCAGTTCCAAATCTGTCACAATGAACTCATGAGAGTGAATTGCTTTCTACAACAAGCACGGTTTCCAAGTTTTTTTGGGCTGATGCTCTAGTTCATGTGCACACTTTTAACTATTTAAACAGCCAAAGCCTAGCTTCCTTTTAAGGTAAAAATCCTTAGTATAAAAATAGCAAGGATTTGTTTGCTACTAAATATTAGTAGTACTTTCCTTCTGACTTCCTGTTTTCCTCCTAACCACCCTTTTGCCCCACCACAGTCCTTTAGACAATATAATTAAGAGTTGTTGTAAGAAGTAATTAGGTAACAAAGAAATGGGAATTCAGCTGAGACTCCTGAAGACTCCGACTTCAGTGTGCTAGTGAGGAATCAAAGTAGGAAAGGAAACTCGCGATTCCACTCCTAGTTGGTAAATTCCTGAGCACTTAGGCTATCACTAATTGTAGCCAAGATTGCTCCCTTAGTGATGATTTTTGATGTGATGTGTAATTTTCTCTTGAGATAGCAACAATAGAAATACTACACATTAGCTTTCCTTAACCCTATAGGTTTTAATAAATTTTGGAATTGCAAAAGATCTTGAGTAAGTTTTCAAAACATAATGTAATGGCTGTAGGATTAAGGAATTTTATAAGTCAATAAATACAGAGCAATGGAACAAATCTGCTTGAGAATTTGCAGTTCAGAGGAGATGCTGGAAGTCTGAGTTAGCTTGATCTCCTCTTAGTGGGGGGGCAATAAGCAAAGTTTTGTCTGGATGAGGGAAGAGGGAGATGAATCCTGTGTTTAAATTTCCCCTGCAGTTGGTCTGAAAATTTGGAAACTCTTATTCTTCTAGTGACTTCTCAGTGATGTATTGGCCTCATTAAAGTCAGTGGGAATTTTGCCATGGCTTTTAATGAGGTCAGAAAGATAATAGTGCATTTCAACTGCTCTTTTTTTAAAGCTGGAAATGAGTTTTATATCTGTTTCTTTTACAGTGATGTATTCTAGAAACAAATCCACCTGTAATTAGATGATGTTTTCCATAGCATGATGGGAAAAAAGCCATCTTGCAAAATGGGGTAAAATAACCATCTCTTGCTGCCTTAGAAGAACAACAGTCACTGTCAGTATTTTTCTTTTTTTTTTTTTTAACCTGTTATTTTACATAGAATTTGCTCATTTTGGCACATGAGGGATAGTTTAATTTAAGATTTTACATCCACAAGCTCTGCCTTTGGTAGGAAAAGGCTGAAATAAACAGGGCATAATTCAAATGAAAGGCAAAGAAATAGGGATTTGATTAGGAAACTTAGGAGAGTTTTAACTATTTTGCAAAATATTTTAGTTATATTTTACATCACACATTGTGCCAACAGGATCAAGACATGATGCACTGTAAGTCTACATTCCTTCTACTACCAGTGAAATGCATCTGTCTGTGAACAGAGTATGGCATGTTTTCAACAGCCTGTCACAATAACACACTCATTAATATGCCTGTGCAGGTTTATAGCAGTTACATATTTATGAGATATGCAAATGTTTGCTCTCCTTCTTTAATTCACAAGTGACGACTAATCAAAGCTTTGCTTTCTGTTAGAAAGCTCTGCTCTGGAATCTTGTTTTAGTAAGCAATAATTTGATGAAAATATGGAGGGGGAGGGAATCCTTCGCTTATTCTCTGCTGTTTGTCTGAAGCTGTGCAACAACTTCAGCTTTAAAGCACCTTCTCCTGTTTTGTTTTCTGACTCTGAATATTTTTGATGACTTTGAAATGTGTTGCATTAAAAAAAAAAAAGACACAGTGAAGTATCCAAGTGTCCTTCCTTCTTCTTCATCCATGTGCTTCCCATTGGGAGTATGTACAGCTTACCAGAAACCAGTGCCAGTAGGGCTTTTTGTGGTCTGCAGAAAAACCTTAGTCTGAGCCTTGTCTTTCCTTAAGTACTAATCCTTGTCCCTATTCTCTTGTACAAGGGAGTGTGATGAATGTACCTCTTCTTATATTTGCAAGGCACCTACAAGTGCGTGGGGATAGAAATGCATCTTTAGCAGGGTCGCTGGTGTTCTAGGTGGTATTTCTAGAAATACCTGCTTGGTGTCTGGTCCACTACTTTGAAGACTGGAGTGGAAGTCGGAAGCTTTCCATCTCCTCCTGGACAGCAGCACCCAGATGAATACACCTCCTGTGATGGGGACCAAGTGCGAGGAGAAGTTTGTTTACGCACATTTATAAATCACCGAGAAAATGAATAATCTCTAATGCTCATTCCACATTGTCCAAGTGTTGTCATCCCTCCTGCCTCCATGGTTTGGTGGCTGCCAAACCAGGCAGTGTGAGCTCACAGATGACTACCTCAGGTCCAGCAACACCTAAGGATGAAACCTGCATAAAGTGGGAGCTCATGTCAACCTGGGTGGGGGTCAGCTTGAGGTAACTGAGTCTTCATGAGTGAGCCTCTTTCTGTTTGTTTTAAATAGTGAGTCTGCAAACATCAATGTAAATAGGAGCCACTTCCCCTCTCATAGTTCAAAGCATTTTCACAGTGTTTATAACTGCTAACAGTGTTTCAGAGAAAGCAGAACCCAGGCTTCCAAGATTTGCACATTTTGGGTTATGAGATGCTCAAACGTGTGTTGTAAACAAGGTTTAGAAACTCCTCCATGTAGTTGTCCTTTGGACTGTAGTGAGCTTTAGAAGAAAATGTTTCATTGTGCCTGGATTTATTTTATAAATTGGGATAGTTTCAGCAGTCTGTGTGGCCTTCCATTCAGCTGTTTGTTTAAGCCAAGCCAAAAGCCACTTATCTAAAGATGATTTATTCTCACTCTTGAACTGACAGAATCAGACTGGGAAGGGTGACAGCTGAATTATAGGGCTTAGTCCTGAGCTCCCATCTTCAGTCAGACCATAAGGGGAGCATGAAGGACTGGCCGTAGCATTGTTCTAGAAGGTACTTATGGGTCTCTTGTACATTGCTTGCAGGACACCTTTTTAAAATAAACAACTGTGGTATGTGATTGACTCAGATTTGAACTTTGCAGCTGTTCCTTCCTATCTGCGTGGTATGCCAAAGCAAAACCCTGCGACTCAACATCTCCAAAATCAAAACCTTAATTCAAATACTATAATTTGGATCAGCTTCTGACTTTATGGTTTTGGCAGTGTAAGCAAAATTAAGGCAAGTGTGTTTCATTATCTAGTTCAGAAAAATAGATGTTATTTATCTACTTAGAATCACAGAATCATAGAATGATTTAGGTTGGAAAAGACACTTCAGATGATTGAGTCCAACCGTTAACCTAGCACTGCCAAGTCCACCACTAAACCACGTCCCTGAGACCCTCATCTACATGTTTTTTAAACACCTCCAGGGATGGTGACTCCACCACTTCCCTGGGCAGCCTGCTCCAATGCCTGACAACCCTTTCTGTGAAGAAGTTTTTCCTCATATCCAATCTAAACCTCCCCTGGCACAACTTGAGGCCATTTCCTCTTGTTCTATTACTTGCTACTTGGGAGAAGAGACCCACACCCTCCAAGCTACCACCTCCTTTCAGGTAGTTGTAGACAGTGATAAGGTCTCCCCTCAGCCTCCTTTTCTCCAGGCTGAACAGCCCCAGTTCCCTGAACTGCTCCTCGTCAGACTTGTGCTCCAGGCCCCTCACCAGCTACTTAGGATATAGCAATGTTGTGTGGTAAAAGTCAACAGCTGAATAGACTTAACTACAGATGTGAAAGTAATAAGTTGAGGCATCTGGCTGTCAAAATTGTATCTAAAGAGGAAAAAATTTTTAGGCCTATTTTAAGATGGTTTGCATTGTTATATTAAAACAAAATAAACAGTAATATTTTTTTGCATCCAAGAACTCAGTTTTATTCTCTCTGGATGCTGTGAGGATCTCATGTTCTCACTGACACACTTTTGCTGTGTTATACTTCAGTTAATGCAGAGCCTGACCATGAGCACTCTTCTGCAAGCAGAGTAAATGAGCCTAAAGCTATAGTTTTGACTCTTTGAAGAGCTGTGCTGTCCAGCCAGGGAGCGGTGGGTTGTGTAGTGGGTTGGGATGGTTCTGCCAAGACCCGCACACTGGGGAGCTGCCATGGTGTGCAGCCCACGCGGGTGCTTGTCGTGTGGGGCCGTTTCCCTCCAGGGACATGCACTTCCCAGCGTGAATGTTTTACTTCCATGCCCATACCATTGCAATTGTAAGAAGAGAGCGAGGCCCACATGACTTAGGGGGTGAGCCTACTTTTTGTAGTCTGTTCCCTCAGTAAGAATTATTTTGAATGAGTTAATACTAAAAGGGTTAAAGAACCATTGTATATTTTGAATTTGGGCTGTCAAAGCAAATATTTTGACAGTCGGTCAGAAGTGGATATTGAGTGTCGTGCTGTGAAGAACATAATGTTCTGTCATGGAAAAAGCTTGTCAAGGGATGGGAAACTGAGAGGAGGAATAAACGACCAGTTTTCAGCCTTGCAAGGGCCTGGCTTGAGTTTCTGTTGAGCGAAAATTGAAGAAAAGGGGAAAACAGAGTGCTGGAGGGAAACTTCATGAAGTGCAATTATTTAGCACAGTCTGTGTCTGGAAAGGCTCTGATGTATGGCACAAATGTGCTGTTGGAACTGCCTGGGAATTGGTTAGATTCATTTAGAAACTCAAGGTGGGGTGTGTTGGAAGAAAAAGGTTAACTACACAAGTATGATCAAACTGTAACTTATCTCCAGTACTTTATCTGAAACCGTTCCTTGCTAAGTATCACAAATAAGAAATGCCCTTGCCCCTTCTCTGGTCTGTGTACCAACCTACTTCGTACATTTCTGTCCATCTGCTCAGGAAAATGAGTTTTAGGTGAGTGGTGCTCCTGTTTGACATTATCACTAGTGCAAAAACAAATTAATGCAGAAGTTCTCCCAGGAGTAAGGATATGCTGATCTGGAGATACATTTTATACCAGAATAATTTCACTGGAAAGCAGGGTATATTCTGTTGAACTGTAGTTACCTACAGCATTTACTGACCTTTAAGTGCTGTAGAAGTTTCCTTGTGTTGCAAAATGGGAAATGTATGTTCCAATGAAGTCCTGAGATTCAACATGACCTCACTATCATCTTTAGACAGACTGTTTTGCTTATGCAGTGACTTTTCTGGAGATGCTGTATTTTAAAATGTTACTGCAATTTATTCTTGCATTTCAAATGAAAAAGAACCTCATGGTTTGGTCTTTTCTTCACATTCTAATATAGCATCCCACATTTGTTATCAGTGCCATGTTTTTATGGCTGCCAGTGTCTGGAATTTCCACCTACTTAAGTAAATATGAACTTTGTTCTCATCTGTATTCAATAAACAGTATTTTATGTTCAGCAGGTACAGAGTAAGCAGTAGCAGCTATGTCCTTTGCACCTCAATTAAAATCCTGGAATTACAAAGACAAGGAGTTCACATGGGTGTGGTGCTTGCACAGAAATAGAGACTCTAGAGCTTTTTGGAACTACTTTTGAAGAAATAAAGACATTTTCTGTTACATTCTCTTTAATTGTGCAGATGACATCAGAAAAATGTAGGTTTGTAGTGGACATTTACTACATTCCAGTTGTTATTTAAAGTGGAAATACTGAGAGAATTAACTTTTTTTTGGCAGGCTGACACTTCAGCTCTGTTATTACAAAGGGTGTATTCAAGTCATCAATATGTCAGGTTGTTTGAAAACTTGATGCTTTCCGTCCCAAAATGGAAAATGAGCTGAACTCTGAACTGTTATCTCAGTGTGGCTAAAAGCATAACTGAATATGTTTTGCCTTTTTTTAAAGGCAATGCTGTAACATCGAGACAAAATAGAGTTGTTGGCACAGAAGCTTAATTCTGTGTATCTGCTAGTACCAGAGAAGTCTGCAGATCTAGATGAGAAAGAGTAATGTGGATAAAATCTCACGGATGATTCACTATGACTAGTATAGGAGGGAGTAGAAATTGCTGGATGAAATTCTGAATGTGCTGAAGTTGTGGGTGTGTGTTTCGTTTTGCATTCAGTGGAACTAGGATTCAACGACTGGGCTCAAAACTCGTAAGAAATTAAATACCAAGCCCATGACAAATCTGAAAAAAAAAAAAAGGCGGGGTGGGGAGGGGGGAGGTCTGTTTCTGTGGCAGATGCTGGCCCCTTTGTGTTTGGCAGCAGCACAGCAGTGAGGTCCAGATCTGGTTCTCGACTCTCTTGCTTCCAGTTCAATGTCGATATTTTGTTCTTTGTGAGGAAAACTTGGAAGTGTGGAGGGGGTAACGTCAGGGCATTTCCTGCTCCCTCCCTTGCATTGAAGTGACACGGTTTCAGTTCAAGCTCAGAGGCGTGTGCAGTGACCCGTTTGTTATTTTAAGGCCAATATTTGGATACCAGTTGGAAGTATAGTGATCTCTGATTGCCTCTTGTACTAAGATAAGTGTAACTCTGGGAATGTCATCAGCTGCTGCTGAGAGGCAGCATAAAGGCTTGGGGAAAGCCCTCGGGAACATTTTGCTGCAATCCCAGCGTGCGTGGGACTGTGGAAGGGGGGAATCGAGGAGAGTCAGAAAGCTCAAGGCTCGCTGGCAGCCCCTCTCACTGCAGCTCTCGGCCACTTGGCAGCCACTGGGGCATTTTTCCACAGATTCCTGCTGACAGTGGTATAAGTCACCAGAGGCTGCCAGTGTTGGCATCAGTTCAGGATGAGGTGTGTGACATACCTGCAGGCAGATTGCTTTCTTGAAATGCTGGTGCAAAGCCCGATAGAGAACCTGAGGAAGGAGCTCTGCTCCTGCAAACCCCAGGCTCCAAAGGGATGGGCTGTGACACCACATCACAGTGCGGGCTGTCGCCAGCCTGTTTGCCTCTTCCCAAGGCCAGGGTTGGCTCAGCTGCAGTCATCAGGAGCCCAGAAGGCTGGAACAAAGTTCCTTCACTGCCCCTTGCACCCAAGGCGCCCATGACACGCAGAGCTGTGCCCAGCGTCCTTCCCAAAGGCGCTCTGTGCTGCCTCTGCACACTGAAGGCAGGAGCTGCACGTCTGTGAAACAGCTTAAACATGTATGAACACTTCACTGGGTGACTGCCAGCAACCTTGGTAATTTTGACCAGAGGAAGATGGAGGGGGCGTGGTGGTAGGAGTGGGTGGGACCACTGGGTGTTACTGAGATCTTTGCTTGCAAAGTGCTTGAAAAACACTCGTAATTGGATGGGGCAGAGCAGATACCATAAGTACAGCCGGGCAGCCAGAGATTAATCACTCCCCTGAGACAAATCCGGGAGGTTTTTCCAGCAAGCTCTGTTTGACAGGCCCTTGTGAGATCTTTTGCATGTTGATGTGGATCTATGCGAGTTCTTGGCTCGTTGTGGGGGTGGAAATGAAGACTTTTTTTTCTCACTGCTGATGTGTTGTCTCATTTTTCTTGTAGGTGTGTGATGTCAAACAGTGGGCAGTCCTTGCGGCCTCCCCCGCCAGCCTGCAGCATCATGTGCCAATATGAATATTAAGAGAGAAAAGCGTACTTCAGAGCTCAGCATCCCAGAAAGAAAAAAGGAGGAACTAAACGGACAGAACAAATGACCACACTGCTTGCAAAACTTGGGGCCGTTCACTTTTTCTCCTGAGAAATTTCATCTTGGCCTCTGCAAGAGAGCTGAAAGAGCAGGCAGAGCAGCTACAGTGATTTTCTTTGGGTCCTTTTTTTCTTTCTTTATTTAATTTTTTTCCCTATCGTGCCTGGATTTTAAGATTGTCAGCTGCACTGATCACCAACACTGGACATCAATATGTGTCATGTCATTGTAACGTGTCGGTCGATGCTGTGGACTCTCCTGAGTATTGTGGTGGCTTTCGCAGAGCTCATTGCTTTCATGAGCGCAGACTGGCTGATTGGCAAAGCGAAGCCTTCAAGCTCCGACGATGTGGACAACAGAACGGGGGGGTCACAGGAGCCTTACTATCCAACACTGGGCATCTACGGGCGCTGTACCAGAATCTCCCACATGCAGCTTTCTAGACGAGACACGCTTTGTGGTCCTTACGCCGAAAACTTCAATGAGATTGCCAGTGGGTTCTGGCAGGCAACCGCTATTTTCCTAGCTGTGGGAATCATGATTCTCTGTGCTGTGGCGTTTGTGTCTGTCTTTACTATGTGCGTGCAGAGTATCATGAAGAAAAGCATTTTTAATGTCTGTGGGCTGCTACAAGGGATTGCAGGTACGTGTACTTTGAAGAGCCACTAAAGATTTTAATTTTGGGGCAATTCAGGTGAAATATCGTGATCTGTCCTGTCTACAGACAGACTGCGTTAGGCAGACCTAAAGCAGTTCTATACGCTTGTGCTTATTCAAACACAACTGAAATTTATAGCTACACAGCATGGAGCAGTAGAATTGCAGCCTGATGTGTGCCAAAATGAACTGACCAGTGTTGCTTTTGTTTGCTGTTCACTTTTTTCCGCTCTGTTTGAATTTCTTTCAGTAACAAAAACTTCTCTCCTTTGTTACCAGCAGAGAGCAAAGTTAATACTCATGTTAAGGCAGTCTGTCTCCCTCTCACTACTTCAGTAATTTTTCCATGGACCAAAGGCAGTTCTTCCAGTGTCTCTTCATAACTGTGGTGAGAGCAAATACCACCCCAGGGATAAGAACAGCCTGCAGTCACACACCCAGTTCTCCAGCATTTCATGCTAAGCAGCCTCCTTCCGGGCTGTGAGTGTGACAAGCGATACCTTATGATAAACCTCCTTTAGGCAGCTTATTGTTCAGCTGCAGTTACACAGCCCGGTGAGCTTCTCTTTTCACTGTCCAAGTATCAGCTTTGCTTCGCCTGAAAAGATGAATTGCTTCTAGAGATGTGGCGTTTCTGCTTAAACCCATGGATTTTACAGAGATTAAATGACTGTTAGTAAACTGACACTAGGCAGCCCTCATTAGAGAAGTATTTGGCTTTCTGTACTTGCCAGTGAGCCATGGGGAGAACCCGTCCCATACGCAGGTTTTCATCTTTTGTGCTGTGTGCGTGTGGTCATCTGGAGGAGGAGAGTGATCTTCTGCCCTACCTCTGGCAGCCCTCACAGACCTGTGAGGAGGCAGGGAATGAGCAGGGCCACCTCCTGTTTTCCTCTTGGTGGTGCTCTTAAACAAATGTTTTTGATTCACAAAACAGTTTTGTTACAACAAAAATTAGGAGTTTTAACTTGTTTGATCGAAATGTGAATCCAGCTTCTCACCTCCACTGAGCTGGCCAAACATGTCTGTGGAGGGTGTACCTAGACAGGAAGTGTCATGACAGGTGTTCTAATGAAGCCGGTTGGTTTCATTTGCTTAGTGGAGACCTAAATTCATCTTACTCTAAACACACTTGGGGAAGTAGGCAAAAACTGAATTTGCTGCCTGCTGCAGCCAGAGGCAGCAATACAGGCCAGGGATGCTGGCTCCTGAAGAGCTGGCATGGTGGCCCTCACTGTCCTCCACTTCATGCGTCCACAGTATAGAAGTACACTGCTTATTTCATGTCACCCACAATGTAAGGTTTGTGCTTCTGAGGTAGAAATAGATCCCTAGGTTGGCTCAAGATGCTTCTGTTCACATGATGGCATGCAATTAGCAGATGAATGTTCTTTAGATAAAAATTACAGGTTTTGCTGTAGTCACTCCTGGTTTACAGAATTAGCTGCAACTAGTGTGAGAAGGATCGAACTGTGCAGTGCAGATTAAGCCAGGGGAAGGTTTTAGCTCCTTGCTTTCTTACCCTGTAGTTCAGAAATAATCCATGAAACCTGTTTTTCAGGAGATTACATCATTTTTTTTCTGTTGGAGGGGTATTTGTATAGGAGAGATTTGTTAGCAGCATAAGTAGATGCTTGGCATGTCAGACTTGGGGCTGTTGAAAAGATAACTTTAGTTACAACTCTGATACCATCTCAAAATATCTAGTCTAACATCAAGATTAGCAGGAAGTAGGTTCTTGTATCTTAGAATACTGTTCTGGTGACCATGCATGTGTGACAAAATATGTGCAAAGACAGTTTCAGTTTTATTGTCAAACCAGCTGTACCTATAATGGGACTTGTGGTCTCAAGAATTGAATACTACAGTCAACAAAGCATTTTGTACATGTTAGGGAATAGATCAGTCCTTTTTGAGATGTACTGAGGATGGAAGCACTTCCCCTCTTACAATTTAGATAAATGACACAGCATGAAACCGGGTACCAGAAAGGTCACGTTACTGAAACCGTTGCTATGAGAAGTACGCCTGCCAGTACTTGCAGCCATGCGTCTTGTGGCTAGCAACTCGTTTTCTCGAGATTGGTTTTATTGGGTCCACTGCTACTTTTGTGCCAGTAGCATTACAGCATCTGCTTACTTAGTTGAAATGATTTTCCGTATGACTTATCACAGCTGTTAATTTCAGCTTTCTCAGTTCCTGAGTTTTGGAAAATGCTTAAGCAAGTCGTTCAGGAAGGACATCTGTCGGCATAGTTAATCCATACAGGGATTATGATAGCTAGACTAATGCCCCGACCAGAGAAAAAGATACAACCCTGCTTTAATCATCTTAAGCATAAGGTCATTCTTTCAGTTGCAAACAATTATGTTTTTAATAAGCATAGGACAAGAATTCACAAAATCATTTTGTTTATCTGCCTATACCAGTCCAATATTTGCAAGTATGTCAAACATCTCATTTTCAAAGATGGGATGCACCCACGGTAGAGTCATCTGCGGGAATCCAGGATCTTGAAGCTTTAATCTCATTTAAAATCTCTGTGTCTTTGCAGTGGAGATTTAATATAATTAAAAACATAAAACAAGTTAATTTATTCCTGGAATTCATCATGAAAAAATAATAAAAGACACCGGATATATATTTTCAGTCTAGCAACATTGTTTGCGACCTGGATGATGCCTACGGTGAAATTACAGAACAGAAAGCAACATCTCCACTGTTTTGGCCCTTGGACAAATGTGCAAACTCTCATTTAGGTCAACAGGAAGGAGCCATGAACATGCCTGGTCCATAGAGGGCTTTTTTTGTGTGGCAGAAAATTAGAAATACAAAGCCATAAAGGAAGAAAAGATGGTTCTTGTTTAAACTCCCATAATTCCTTTGTTATAGAGCGAGGCCTTCTACACTTATTTTCAGGCTACAGTGCCTTTCATTATGGAGCTGCAGAAACTGTAATCAGTGGCCCTGGTTTTGGAGATGTTTGAGGATCGTTTCATCTGGAAAAGCATCTTTTCTCTGCAATAGAGAGCGCAAAGAATGGAGCCGTGTAATTAAACAGATAATTACTACCCAGCAGCAAGAAGACCAGGCAGACTTTCATTTGAATGTCTTTTTGGGGAAAGTATTCTATTTTTACAGCCTGTGAATCACTTGAAATGCAGAGGCTAGAAGAGGCAGCATGTCGTTATATGGTAGCTGGTAAGAACCGATTCAAAGTAACATTTCACAGTAATCATCCAGTTACAGGAAGTGAAAAATGGGTGATCTCCTATTAGTATATCTTGGTATGCATATAGGATTGTTGCATATGTGTTTACAAGCCTTACCCAGGCTTGGATACTTCACTTCGATGCTAAGTAATATAATCTAAACATAATCTGGCCTCAAAGTAGGGTGGAGGGGAGCTTGCGACAGAGCCTAAAAGGGGTTCAGCTTCCACCTCTGACAGTTTCCCTTATGAAGTTCATCACCAGCAGCTTTCCTTGGCTTTTCTTTTTCACACCTGAGGCCACAGCTGGGCAGAGATGGCCCCTGGCATGGTGGCTGGGTGACACGGCCCGTACCCTGCAGCTGCCAGACCTGAGGGCAAGCCACAGCTTGCCAGAGACACACTGACAGTGTGCCAGGAGGAGGAAGCTGAATTAGCAGCACGTATATTATCTCAGCCGCAAGCCTTGGGCAGGCCCCTGTGTTTCCTTTGGGGAGCTACGCCATCGTGTGCCTGGGCAGGCTTTGGGGAGAGCGGAGGGGAAAGGGTGCCCGTGTGTCAGGAAGGCAGCGGGGTTCCAGAGGTCAGTTTCTGTTATTCCTGCCTTGCCCTGCTGCAGCGGGGCTGCATTGCCAGGCAGGTTTATTGACAGGGGATAAAATAGTTCCTGTCCTCTAAAGTCTTTCCAGAGTGCTGATGGCTTTATCTGAGAGGTCAGTTGTGGGTCACCCCCTTCTCACTACTTTCTCTGTGGTCCCCTGTCTTCTAGCTCAAACAGGCCTTGACTAAATGAGTTTCTGACAGAAGAATGAAAAGAAAATAAGAATGTAAAACTTGGTTGCATCAGTCAGGAGACCAGCTGCATCCCAGCTGTGTGCTGAGGTGTGTCCTTGGTTTGGTGAGGTGAATGCACGGCTGTATTTTGCCGTCGTGTGGCTCAGCAGGCCAGGCTGCCAGCAGTGCCTTTGACAGGTGTATGGCCAGTCAAAGCAGAGGTTTGTGTCTTCAAAGGCTGCTGCCAGTAACCAGGAGCACTACGTTCCCCCAGCCACCTTGTTTGAGTCTGTCTGCTTGGGCCCAGATGCTGCAGGTTTGGGCTTCCTTCCCTCACCCCTGGAATTTCTCCTCCAGCATTACTCGGGGATGACTTGGCTTCCTCCTTTCCGGGATCCTGCTTGAGTATTCTCCTCTCATCAGCCAGTGCTGAAGTTTCCTTAACATTTCGCCCTACTTTACTCCTGCTGAGCATGTCCTCTAGTACCACCAGTTTGTTCTAGTAGGCTGTTGTTTCTTTTTCCGTGGCACTTGTCCTGCCCAGTCCCGAGCCATGAAGTCTTTTCCATGGTACTTTCTTTTTTCAGGTGTCTCACAAGGTCTTCCTCATCCATTCTTCTGTGCCTTCCATGATTTCTTATTTTTTTCCTTTTTATTACTGTTCATATCTTCTTCTGTTCCCTGCTGTGGTATTTTGTGGGATCCCTCCACCAAAATCTACTGCAGTAACTGAGCAATGGTTCAGCTCCAGGAGTGCAGCCTTACCCTCAAATGCAAGGAAACTTATCCACAATTTCCTAAAACAAAGATGTGAAACCCAGTTTAAAGCCAGCTGTGTCTGTAACAGTCTGTCTTTGCTGCTGAAAGAGTTTGTTTTACAAGTCTTGCACTATGAAATAGTTCAGTGTTTTATACTTACGGGTCATTATGTCCATTTGGGAGGCTGGCTAATTAGGAAGATGGTCTGAGCAGGTTGTAATGGGAACCATCTGAAGGGGAAGAGGATCTGGAGCTGCTTGTGGGGGTGTAGGAAGTAGGATCTGGCTGCCAGGGTGGGCTTGTGGTGCCTGGGGCCGGGGGGCTGTGCGCTGCTGGCGGCTGGAAGGTGAGGAGGCCCTGGGGAGTTGTGGAGGAGGAAGCTGAGGAGGAAGCCGGAGGTCAGCCAGGACTTTTCTTGGAGAGGGGAGAAAACACAGGAGAAGCAAGCTGCTGTGGAGGGGACATGAGGCTGCTAGAGCTCTTCGATGCTCAGAACATGTTGCAAAAGGTTACAATAGTTGCAGAGTAGTTTAAGATACTCGATTGTAAGCAGCAGCATGCTGTAAAAAAGCATCATTTTGTTTGAGAAAGGGCCAGGCTGGTGAGCAAGGAAGAAATCACCTTGTGAGCTCACATTGCTGCCTGCAGGCGACGGAAGCTGTTCCTCGGCCAGGGAGCGCAGGCAGTAGGAGAGCAGAGCGGTTTTGCCCTCGAAGGCAAGGAAGTTTCTTGTTTGTCTTTCTAAAATGCAGAGCATGCATTTTTTCAAAAAGCGTATTTCCTCTTGGATTCAGCTCAGAGTTTTTATTTTCTGATGCCAGAATTCTGAATTCTTGGGGTGAGAAGAAAGAAAAAAGGGGGGCTAGGGATTTCGCATGGAAATTCTGAGAGTCTGAACTGCTTTTGCTGTCTGTGGTATAGTGCTTCCTGTAACCTATATGGCCAAATGCCAGCACAACATCTAATACACACTTGGCTGATGAAAGTTCAAGTGAAGGGGACTGCTATGTTGAGTATGCCAGGGAAGGAAAATTGAGTTCAAGTGCTAAATTGCTATTGAGCCTGAGGGAGAGAGAGTATTAGTAACTTCAAAGACATGAAGTTTTGAGTGTTTTGTTAGATTTGGTGGTCAGCTCATCTCCTGCACTATCAAGGTGGGTACATGGGAACCAGTAAACACCCAGCAGATTGTAAATAGAATAGAAAAACAAAGAAAAAAATCAAGTTTTCAGTGATCAAGTTTGGCAGCTGATTTTCTCAGCAAGCATAAATCACTTCCATCAAGCGGTGCTCAGTGGAAGCCTCTTGTGATACCCACTGAGAAACATTTTACTGTGGCACATGTGCACAGCAAGGTCCCTTACCTCTACCAGTGTGGCTGCGATGCCAAAAAATTCTTTACACCCCAAACATGGCGATGTGGGGTCAGAGAGCACTGGCTGCCCCCCAAGAGGCCAAGGGGAGTGGGGCTCCCTTTCTGTCAGATTTTTGTTTCCTGACTTCAGAGCCAAGACTGTGCTGCTGTTCGTATATAGGATGCAAGCAGTAAGATAATATTTAAACCCAACAAATGCTATGTTTTCATTCAAACACAAGAAAAAAGATGGAAGTGGTTCTTTCAAGATGAGGGCATACTTATGCCTAGCTCCTGTCTTCAGTGTGCCTGTGTGGTGGTGAAGGAAATCGGTCGTTTTGAGTCTTGCTTCCTTCCCCAACAAGGGTGACCTGCATTCTGCTGCTGTACGACCCATGAATCCACCCAAAATTCTCCCCTTCCTGCATCCCTCTTCTTCTGTTCCTTCTCACTGAGCCTTAGTTCCTCTTCAGCTCCTCCTCCCAGCATCCCCAAGGTCTTGTTCGTGCCGCAGGATCAGTACTGAGGAAATGTAATGCCATGAAAAAGATGGTCTTCAGCCCTTTTACCTCTTTTTGTAAGCCAAGGCAGGTTGTTGCTTCGGCCTCTCTTGTAGACCTCTGATTGGGAGGTGGTGGTTTTCATGCCCTTTCTGCAGATTCAGCATAAGCGATGGATGGTTTGGAGGGCATGGTGCTCACTGGTCAAATGGCAGTGGTAAAGGTTGTGGACAAGAGTGAGAAATATACTGGGTCTTCTCCTCTTGCTTCTTTTATGGATGGACTAATTAGCACGACCTAACATTCCCTGACTCAGGAACCTCCCAAATTTACCATCCGCATTTGAGTTTCTCATTTAGCAGCTTAAAGCCTTTAACTGGGCTGTCCTTGATTGAAAACACTCAATGCTTCATTGGCTTTTAAGGTAAAATGGGAGAGGTGACCAGCCCTCGTGACTGTGCCTGAGCAGTGGCCCTGTGAGTGGAGACGTCTTTAGTTACCTCCGCATGCTGAAAACTTGTAAACATTTGGCTTTTCCCCTATAAGCTGCTTTATCTTGACTTAATTGCATGGTTAGCATCAGCCACAGAGGAGACCCCGTAGTGTGGTGACATGACTCCACATGGCCAACAGCTGGCAAAGAGGCAGTGGTGTCATTCCAGAGCTTGGGACTCATCTTACCCTGAGTCTCCACATTTACTTCCCACCAAACCAATAGTGGCTCTCGAAACATATATAAAAATTATTAAAAGCTAACAGGGAATTTGCCCTCCCCTCTCATAAAAAACAGGAGTCTGCAGGCTTGCACTTCATTAAAGAGAAGTCCAAGCAGTTAGATCACACCAATATTAAAAAAAAATAACACAGAAAGCCCTTAAGATATCATTCTGCCAAAGCAACCCATATCAACCTGATAAACTGACTTAGTTTCAGCTTTTTCTGTGGGTAGCACAATACGCTTAATAGTTGAATCTCACACCAGTAGCCCCCTTCGCTGTATTCCTGTCCCTCTTTCCACACCCCAACATCAGTAATGCTGTCAGAAGTTTATGTAGGTTTGCATGGGTTTGGTTATGAGAGAGCATCTTTGATTTGTTTAATAAATGGGAAAAGAACGCATGAGCAAAAGTATAGTTAATTTATGGCTGAAAATACTAGGGATCTTACCCTCTTCCTCAGGCTGGGGAAGGCAGTGGTCGGGGAACTGATCTGTCTTCTGGTAACTGCTTACCATTATATGACCCAGACACAATTTTAAAAGGAAAATAATATCCTTGCAGGTTTCAAGCCATCACCTGGTTATAGTTTTAAACAGTTCATTCTGTTGCCTCAGCTTAGGGTATCCCAGGTACGCTGAAATCTCTATACAGCTGCAGTCCTTTGCAGTGACTGCGGGCAGTACAGAGGAATGGACCTTGCCTCAATGCATTGCCCACTGGCAACCCTCTACAGCCATGCTTCTAACCCACCCCAAATCCCCTCTGCTTGTGTGAGCCTGCATCGAGTGTGGTGTCCAGGTAGGCTTTTTTAAGTGTTTTATCTTGTTAATGTTATGAATGTTTGTTTGTTGTGTGGCATTTCCAAGTGGGCCAGAGGCCATCTCCAAGGCACTAGAGCTTGCAGTCTCCTCTTTCTTTTTGGGCAGACACCTTCCTGCCCCTACTCAGCTGTGTGCATTCAGTGGGTTTAGCACTGATCCAGGGAGAGGGACAGCAGCTGTAGAGGCAAGTCTGGGGCCCTGTGCTGTGAGTCCCCTTAGCTGGTGCTCCCTTCAGCAGCCCGGCACCACCCTCATCCTTTACCGTAGCCAGCGTGGAGTGCTGAGACCACCACGTTGACTGGCCTGAGACCTCCTCATTAGCTCTTTTCTGAGTAAAACATGATTACTGAATCTTTTCACAGGGCTGAAGGTGTCTGTTGTGCAGCTGCTGAGCAGGAGGCTGTCAGTTCGGTTGCCTCTTGGTGGATGATACGGTCCAAAGCACGCAAGTGGTGACCTGGTAGTATTCCTGATAGGTAGGGCTTTGTCAGGGAAAGTTTGCGTGTATGAAAACTTCATTGGTTTAAGCTAGCATAATACATTTGCACAAATATTTTACACATGTAATTTTTCAGGTAGCATATTGAGACATTTGGAAATATGAGCAATAAAGGCAGAGTTATTTTGCCTGTCTGGTGCAGTGCCCCCGGGCTGCCTTTCGATCTCCCATAGTTGTGCGGAAGATGAGAATGATTGGGATCACTGCCACTGAGGACACCACCCCCTGCGCGGCCTGCGTGCTGTTGTGCGAGGCTAATCCCTCCCCGCCTTCACACTTTTTCTCTTCCTCTCTTAAAATGTTGCTGCTCGGTTGTGCTGCACCATGGGAGACTGTTGCAGTGCCACCTCATTGACCACAGCTGCTTAATTTCCTGTTTCTTCAGCAGCATTTAAAAGCTTTTTTGCTGTTTTGCTAGGAAATGAGAAGATAGTTTCAGGCTTTGCAATGGAAATTGGCTTTGTTAGTATATGCTGTTGTTTAATATGGCACAACAGCAGCTGCACAGGAGACTGTCAAAACTAAATAGCATGCCTTCACTTAGCTAAACAAGCATCTGCCTAACCCCTGTCTCAAGGGTTGCTTCCAAGGTTGGAATGAAAAGGCTTTTATTCAGATCTGACCCCAGCACATGATGTGACCTACAAATGCCCGTAACGACAGACCGGTCTGTTGGTTTTCCATTATGTTAGCCTGGCAGTGCTGCCACTGTGTAAAATCCAGGAGACGCAATTGCTCGCCGCAGTTCCCTTGCTGCAGGCCCTGAAAAGGGGGAAAGTTCTTGGTGCACAAACACAAAAAGGATTCTTCTATAGAAAAAATATTACTAAGCTATCATCTGCAGAAACAACTTTGCACAGCAGTGCAGTCTGCTGTATTTATATTGATATTTCACAGTATGCTGTAATGTTTTGCTTTGGTGTTTTAGGAGAAAGAAGTTGCCTTTACATCTTTCGAATATAAAAGGGCTGATGTTTAATAGGAAATATATTTTAGTGTAATACTCCCAATAAAATTTAAATTTAGTCTAAATTCTGTATTTCTTAAGGCTTCTCTTTGAAAGCAGGTAATTAGGGATTGATAGTAAAATGTTATGTTAGCAAATTGCCTTCAGTGGAAGATGGGAAAATGTTCTCTGCTGACAGACTTATACCAAGGAGTTTTAGTTGAGGTCTCCAGATAAAAAAGCAATTTGAACAGTTTTCTGTTGTCATTTCTAGGCATCTGGCAGCATCATGCAGCATTCTTTCAGGCCTCTGGTTTAAGGAATTGTAGGAGGAAAGGTATAAGAGAGCTGGCAACAACTAACGAAAAGGAAAATGCAATTATGAGAAATTGTCATACTGATTTAAAGAGGTGGGGTGGAGCTAATTCAGAAGTGGGAGCAAGAGTATGTGTACAGCAGAAGCTGCACTCCCAGCAGCGCAGCTGCGCTCAGAGAGGGGGTTGCATCTATAAGGGAGCGAGCCTGAGCTCTGTGAGCCTGTAGAGGAACACAGTGGAAGACAGCTTGTAACATTTTCAAAATGAATTTGTTCCTCTCAACAGGGGGAACAAACAGCAATAATTCCACAGGTAGACTGGCTGTGAATCAAAACTCTCATTTGCTGTACATCAGCACGAAGAACTGAAAAGGATTAATTGCACAAAGCTTTCATTTAGACAGGGCACTCGATTTTTGTTCTCTGCCCTTTCTCTTGAAGATGGGCTTCTCTTCATTGACACTGGGACAAGTGCAAAAATTGATTTATTGTGAAAAAGAAATCCATCATTAATATTTATTGTCCTCCTGCCAAATACATCTCAAGGCAAAATGTCGACAGGAGCTAATTGTTGCTTTATCCGATTATGCTGATATAAACTTATATGACACAAAACTGAGCTTTGTACCTCTATGGCTATCAAAAGCTTAAACACTTGCATCTTAATTTATAGCATTATATGGCTTAGAAAGCTGCACAATGCAGAATTAAACACAGAAGCAATATTTGAATGAGTCAATATTTGAATTAATTCAAACTCAAGAAACCTGAGAATTATCACAAATCTGCAGATTGTCCTAGGAGCTGGTCCTGTGTCCTGGTGCACTGCGAGTACACATGAATGCCAGAGACAAGGTGCTTGGCTCCCTTTTCCAGCTCCTCGCAGTCCCCAGGCCATGGTCTCTGCCATGTTCCGTTCACTGGCAAGAAGCATTGCTCCTGGCTCCCATCCAGCATCCTCCTCTGCCTTCTCACCTGGGACTCTCCAGAAACAAAACCACATGCTGCTCTGTGCTGTCCACAGGAAACCGAAACCCCATTTCTCTTCCTCTGACATTTTTCTTAAGACTCTCTTGTTGTAGAGGCTGGAAAGGAAAACCTTGGTAGCCAGCAGGTTTTGGATTGGATGAAGCTATGGCCGGTGCGCTGTTTGGGGATATCATCTCACTTGTGCCTTGCACTCCATCTCTGCGTGTCTTGTCTGGAAAGCAGATTGTCAGCTATTGGAGGCAGAAACTGTGAGCAGAGCTGCCAGTCACTGTGGTGATGCAAATAAATCACCAGAATGAGAGTCCTGCAGGCAGGAGAGCCCCAGAGACTGAGCAGCAGTTACAGAAAGGCAGGGTTACAGGCAGTTAGGCTTAAACTTCTGTCAAAGAAGCAAAGAGCTGTAAGGGACCTGGCCAGGCTCTGCCCTGTGGACACTGGTACGAGAAATCAGCACAAAGAATTTACCATGTTTTTTCCCCTGGTGGATCGTGCCACTGCAGACTGGCCTGTGTTTTTGGTCAACTGCAGCTGCTTGCACATGTGTTAGATGTAGATCAAGGCCACGCTGTTAGCTGTAGAAACAGCCCTCTGGCTTTTTCATGTTGCATGAAAGTGGTTGTGCAGCTTTCCTTAGGTCAAAGGTGGAAGAGCACAGAGACTGCTGAGCTATTAGTTTTGCATTTAGCTGTTTTGCCTGTAGACCATGACTTCCCAAACAGCACCACAACCTCTCCTACCCTTACTACCTCTGCTATATCTTACCTTATTCTTTCCACATGGGCATTTTTCCTTCTCTCTTCATCTGTGTTGCCGGGAGAAGGTTCTTTTTGAGCGGGTCTCTGGAAGCTGCTTCTCTTGTTACAAATAACTGGAAAGTTAACTCCTTTGGGTTGCTGCCTTCTGCTTTAGCCCATGGTTTGCTCTGTTGGTGGGTGATAAAGCATCTTCTGTCTATTTTGTTTAAGCAGAAGCAGTCATCAAGGTGACCTGTGCAGCCTCTGACCATCTCTTTTGTAGTTACTGGGAAGCAGGAGGCAAAGCTCCTCTTGGTCTTTTCACTTGAGCACCCCTTTTTGGGCAGGTAGGGAGGGTCAGGAAGGGATTGCTGGACCCTGCACAGCTCAGCCATTGCTCCAGGTATTGGAGCTTTGAGCTGAATATGCGATTGGGAGTCTGTGCCTCTCCACTTGCTGTTAGTTGGCGTGAAATCCAAGCAGTGCTGTTTCTGTTGTGTGTTGAATTGGCTTAATTGAATCATCTTTATTTTATTTTCCTAGCAAGTAGAAACCAGGTATTAATAAAATGAGAAATTATTATAAATATTAGTGGTAATGAGAAGAGGTTCATGTCCTGAGAAGCTTTCTGTTTGCACTTAAATGGAGTAGTAGCAGATAGGTTCGGTAGTGAAAACATTGCTTTTTCTTTTTCTTCTCATGCCAGGCTGGTATAGGATTCACAGAGTTAATTATCTGAAGGAAAAAAATCAGGTGAGACTTTGACCATATTCAAGTCCATAGTTAAGACTTTTCTCCAAATTTTGCTTTCATCTGTGAGAAAACAGCTGTATTTTTTCAAATTCTGGGCTGTAGTCAATATTTCTCCAGGAATTTTCTGTACTCTTTAAAAAAAAAAAAAAAAAAGGTTTTAAATCAGTGAAGTGCTGATGACTACGGTTGACAGCAGCGCTGCAGCCTTTTGTGGGCCTGCATTTTGAGGAATGGCCTTTCAGCTTGGGGCACACCTGCCATGAACCAGTAGCTTTCAGTGGTTCTGTTGCCCTAGTTTTTGTAAAAAGAGATGGGTGTAACTTCTCAGTCCTGTTTGTGACAGAGCTGCAAGCCAGGTTTGCTGCTGGACACAGGCTCTGGAGGCTTGTGAGTGATGGAGCGGTAAACTTTAAAAACTTCCTTGTTGGCAGCAGCTACATTGGCATTTCAGATCCAGTTTCTTAATTCGATGATGGTGATTTTTTAACCACCAAAGGGCTTGTGATCATTAGGGAAAATGGCAACTGGCCCATACCAATGCACAGTCAGAAAAAAAAACATATTGTAGTGATGCTGGTAATGCAGAACAGGAAACTAGTGATGAACAGAGGAGAACGAACTGCTGGTGTTTAGTCTGAAACAGCTGTGGGGCTCAGCAGGATGAAAGCACAGCTTATCCAGGTCTGTCCAAGATAAAGCAATACTTTATCCTTAATGTAGTTTGGCCAATCAGCCAGGAAACACTGCATAAAATTTGTCATTGGTTCTTAAAAGCAAGCAGTGATAAAATCCCTTCACAGAGAACAGATACCACTCACTAATGGATTTTGCCGCCCCAAAGAATAATGACATTTAGTTCATTCATGCCCATGGCATTGTGTCACTGTTAGAAAAATGCTGGAGGAAGGACTTTCCTTTGTGAAATGTCTGGCATCCATAGACATTAATTTTAGACAGTTGGATGACGGGTTTTGCATTTTGTGTGTATTAACTGCTTACTAGCTAGGAGACAGCTTTTCTTTCTCAGTGAGGAAGTTTTCTTGTATCTGGCTGAATGTCTTTAAACAACTAAGGAAACCTAATGTACGGCAGAATAGGCTGGTCTCACTAAATCAAAGATGCGAACAAGTCTTTGCTGCTGTTCTTGGTAATCTCAGTATAGGGAAGAAAGCAGGACTTCTATTCTATTCTATTCTATTCTATTCTATTCTATTCTATTCTATTCTATTCTATTCTATTCTATTCTATTCTATTCTATTCTATTCTATTCTATTCTATTCTATTCTATTCTATTCTATTCTATTCTATTCTATTCTATTCTATTCTATTCTATTCTATTCTATTCTATTCCTTGGTAGAAATTTTAGGATTAGATGGAATCTAATGTGTGAACCAGTACCACACACAGAAAGAACAACTTCCAGCCCACTTCTAGGTGACATTGCCTTTACCAGCTATTTTCATCAAGGTTGAATAAAGGGCTGTACAGTGCAGGACAAATAAAGCGGTAATATTTATGGGATGTGGAAGGCTGCACTCATTTTCTGCATGACCTGGTTGTGTTTAAGCAAAAACTAACTTTCATAATTCCTCCTGTTCTTCTGAATAAAATTTTAAAGAAAACAGCAAATTTTGTTACCTATGAGCTGTCCTGTAGCCACCAGCATATTAGACATTTTGATTAAATCTGCCATCTTTGTGCAAAGACGCATCATGTGTGCAGGGACGCTAATGTGACTTTTAATTTCCTTAATGAAGCCCTTCACTGCTTAGATAAGACTGGTCCTCATAGGATAGAAAACTATCAATATGAGAAATGATCAGAGGGGCAAAACATCTCTGAGGCACAGCAGTGTGTTCAGGTGGTTTAGCAAAACGGGGAGTTGAGGCTTTTGGTCATGCAACCCAAAAATGTGCTTTACCTCTGCAGCCATCAGTCCCCGGTTCAGACTGTCCCAGCGTTACCTGTGCACTGGCTGTGGGTACTAAGATCTGTTTGTTTGCAGCTGACTCTAAAATCTCTTCATTAGGAAAGCAGCTTACTGAACTGGCTGTTATTTTTCTGCTATGTCCTAGTGTGGCCAGATAAGCAGACACAGTGTGTTTTGGGTTTTGTTTTGTTTTTTTTTTTTCCCAGACAAGAAAATCAATGTAGAAAAAATCCAGAGGAAATAGGGCAAAAACGTTTATGATGAATGACTAAAGAAAGCTGAATGAGGGCTAGCTAAACACAAACTGAGAATGGATGCAAACATTCCTTAGTATTTGAAAAGTATAAGTATAAACAGTAGGTAGAGATGCTCAAATGTTTTGCAGGCTCTGTATACCAAGCAGTAATCTGTTAAAACAAAGGATGTAGAAGGAATATGGGTAATTAAAATTAGGAGCTAGGCCATTATCAGATGAAATAAACCTTTCACAAGAAAAAAACACAGGATAGATCCATGTCTAGATAAACCACCCCCCAATATATACTAGGAATAATCAGTAAAGGAAGGATGAGTTACCTTCTCCTAATCCTGGTACTTTGGAACAGTGACCATGATAACCCATTACTACAGGTTTTGCATTTGGTGTTACACTGACAATTTGTTAAACATGTGTCTTTTTGTTTTTATTTCTAGGCCTCTTCCTTATCTTAGGCTTGATACTTTACCCTGCAGGTTGGGGATGCCAGAAGGCAATAAGCTATTGTGGACACTACGCGTCTGCTTACAAACTAGGAGACTGCTCCTTGGGCTGGGCTTTCTACACCGCTATCGGTGGCACTGTGCTGACGTTCATCTGTGCAGTCTTCTCGGCTCAAGCTGAAATAGCCACATCCAGTGACAAAGTGCAAGAAGAAATAGAAGAAGGGAAAAACCTTATCTGCCTCCTTTAACTCCAGTGGGGAAAAATACCAGCACCTGGATCTTAATCTGCTTTCCATTGACTGGACAAGCAGATCTGCTTACCTGTTTCTGCCATTTGTGTCATTGAGCCCTGTGCATTCCAGCCACGAACTACTGAAAGGGTCTTTCTTCTTTACAGGGCAATGAGGATCAGAGAAAGGATCCCAAAAAAGCAGAATGTAAATACTTGGGGATATTATTAGTTTCATTCTGTGATCAGGACACAGTGGAGTATGTTAATCTAACTGGAGAGGTGAGGAATCATGTGCGTATAGCAGGAATGTTGTTTTAACTGACAAATTCTGGTTGATTGGGTTGCCTTACCTACCTTGGTCGCCTTGAAGAATTTGGATTTAAAATAATAAAAGCCAGCACCTATTTTTTTTTTTTTTCTTATACAAAAAGGAAGCCTATTTTGGTTAGGCTTTGTTTCCAAGGGCTCCCCTCACCTGTGAGTATTTCACCACCACCACCTGGTTTGGTACCATCCTTTTCGTTGAGGTGCTTTTTGATACTGAACTTCCTTAAAATACAGTGCCTTCTCAGACAGTAAGTGTATGGTGGAGAAAGCAAAGTTGACATGATGCAGCTTACACCAATCTTTAAGCATTTAAAAAGCTGAGTCCCTGCCAGTGCAAGGCATGTTCCACCTGTTATTTAGCAGGTAAATTATTTTGTTTCCATTGACTAGAACAGTGAAGCTGTTCTTACACTGGCTTTCACCCGATTCTGATAAAATTTCTTGAAATAGCCATTACTAGAAATATTTCTACAGCCCTTATTGAAACTCTTGAAATCCCAAGCAGATGACAACCCCCCATTATCTTGTGAATGCCAACAGCCAGGCCTGGGCTGTGGCCTCTCCTACAAATGTAGATCCCATGTTGGGCTTCAACAGTGTTATTCTTTCTCTTGCCAGTGAAACCTCATTCCTAGTGTACAGATCCGTCTGTCTTATGACCCAGAGCCACATGAGTCCTTAAGAAATTTACATTTTTCAGGAAGTCTTGCCAAATTCTACATGGCTGGGAAGATCTTTTCTGTTTTTATTAAACCACATGTAGTATGGACTCTTTTCCAACTAAATCAGCAGAAATAAAACAGACTAGCCACAAATGACATTCCTTTCTCAAAGGCAGTAGGTTCTATTACTTGTGGTGTTGCGTCACTTACTAGAACTAATACACTTCTGAAAAAAAAAAATCAAAGGTATTTTAAAAAACAAAGGAATGAAGAACTGTGCCATAGGAGCATTGGGGATAATTCATCTGAGAAGTACTAAATGAATTTTAGACTCCTCTTCTTATTGGTAGTTTAACATCATCCAATGACAGTGTTGCTCTCCAGCACTTAACTGTATAATATGGAACAGAGATTCTTGTTTACACCTTGTCAGTCCCTTAAGGTGTGACACAGATATTAAAAAAGTGTTGTTTCTGTACAGGTAGATAGCTAATTTCAATACACCACTCAAGTCAGTCGCAATACAAGAGCAGTTCAGCAATGATGACCGTGAGCTGTGCACCTGCTCCTGCAACCCACGCCCACCGTTTTCTAGTTTAAAACGGGTAATTCACTTTTCTTTTTAAAAAACCCAAAAGTTATAGTCTGGAACCTTTTCTGCCAACTGCCTGCACAGAGCAAGATTGTGCTCGTAATTTTGATTTGTTAACATCTGCAGGGCATGCACTGGGCTTGTCCCTCAGGTCCAGCACAGCTGCCAGGTGACTCCGGCTGTCCTGTGGACATTCCCCCTCACCTCCCCCTGTGCTGGGGTCTGCACCAGAGGCTGGGCTACCAGCGCAGCTCTGTCTGGGTGTGCTCTGCAATTGGAAAAGGCGAGGGAGAACAAGAGTAGCATATAAATCAGCTAAAAATTAATTATGGAATAGTTTTATAGTTTTAGCTTTTCTTAGGTGGGTAGCAATCCAGTGTCCAGGTCACCACTGCCAACAAATCTTGACACTATATTAGGGGGACAAAATGCTGTTTTTGCTTGAGCCCTTGATTAGTCAGAATAAGGTCAGTTCTTAAACAAAACAAAACAAAACAAAAAAAAACAAAAAAACAACCAAGGAGGGTATATAGTGCTTTGGCTTAGAAGTAAACAACGACCAACCTTCATTTACATTACTAGCTGACCTGTTCTATGATCTACAGAACGCTTAAAAATTTTGAATAGTGCCATTTTTAAGTACAAAGGAGGTATTTCCAGTGGCATGTTTTGCTTTTGTTTGCATTTCTAACCAAGAAGAACCAGCTTTTCTGCTTGTTGCTGACCTACTATCAACTTGCTCTGCAACAACATAATCAACTAACTTGCAAAAATATCCATGTTCATCACATAGCACAGATAGGAGCCAGGCTGGGAAGAAACACAGAACAAAAAATAAACGGAATTTATTTTCTCAGGGTTCTGTTTTTCTAGCAAGTGATAAGGTGGTATAGATATTGCAGATTTTTTTTGTTTTTTCTGGATGAGGTTTTTAGGTGTAGAGTACACTCATTTCATTTCACAGCTGTTTAAAGTTGTTCCTGAAGTTCACCTCAGCAGTAGCTTTCAAAAATACTTTGAAAAAAATAATCAGTTTAAAGCTAATTTAATTAATTTCACGAGAGGGCTGTGGAGTGTAACTGCTTCTTAATGCATATGCACTGCATAGGATGTAGAAGAATTTGCTGTGGATTCTTTAAAACCTGTGTACCAGTTATTTCAGTTTAACTTTGTTTTTGTGGTATAGAAGAATTCTGTGGTTTGATCATCTTCGTAAACTTATAATCTGTAAAGTGCCATAGACTTTTTTTTAATTGTAGCATATTTAAAAAAAAAAAGTATATATATATATATATATATATATATATATACACAAACTCGTGTGAGATGTGCAATACCAGGAATGGGGTTTGTTTGTTTTTTTATTTTATTTTTCTTAGCTTTTGCTTTTAAACCAGATATTTGAAAAGGGACGTCCCAGGGAAGAAGTGGCTGAAGTTCTGGTGGTGTGGAGAAACTAAAACATAGAGTAATGCAGTAGAATCACTGATTTTGAAGATTAATACAAGAATAGTAACAGCAGCTTAAGGATTTAACAAAAATATCTTCTAGTTTGATTTGAAATACTCAGATTTATGTAATACAGACAATTCGAATGTGATGCTGTGTCCATCTCTGGCAATATACAATCTAAAAGCTACAAAGGCCTAGCAAGGTTTCTGAATGTGCTTTATTTATAATGTGGCACTGCAAAAAAACATCGCTACTGAGCTATTTCTGGGTTGTTTATATCACCTTTGTATCTATCTTAAGTTCCCTGGATTTTGGGATGGTTTTTCAGCCAAATCATTTCCATTTTGCATTGTTATCCCACATCAGAGTCTCTCACGTCCCAGTGGTAAACACAGACGGGCTCAAGCCTTCCTGGGAAGCGGTGGGCACTGGTGCCCACCTCAGGGGCAGGACGGAGCTCAACAGAAGCAGAGTGTGGCAGCAACGTATACACCACAGCTGCTTTGTATAGGAAAAGCGGCTGTGGCAATCCTGCTAGAGTAGCTTTTGAGCCATGGTTTATTTGTGGTACTCTTTTTCTGTTCTTGAATCACCACTATGTACATTTTTTTAGCATGAACTATGTACCTAATGTGTTATTTTTAATCTAAATTTCAATTAAAATGTGAGTTTTCAAACTTTAAAAGGAGTCTGACTACCTTAATTCAAATATTCTGGACAAGTTGAGCCACAGCAAGGTCGCTTTAATTGTAGCTCTAATAGCGTGTAAGATCCCAGCCTGCTGATGTTGTGTTTCAGATTTCCATCTTACTTCAACAATTACTACCACTTACTGATCAAAAAGTATGTGATCTGAAATTGTAGCTATCTATCTGTTATACAATACAGTTGCATTAAAGAGACTTTCCAATTGACTATGTCTGACAAATGTTTCTCATTTTGCAAGTAAAGCACTGCAGTTCCTTTCTCATGAAAACAGGTAGCAAAGGTTATAGAACAAATACTGCTTAATCACATCATAGACATTTTAAATGGTGAGTGCCATGGTGAGTTTATCTTTCACCTGTGACTTGACAAACACTAGAGAGAGGTTACATATTGTTCTCTAAGCAAATCTACGGCTGAACTAGAAGTAAGGCATTTGGTAGTTCAAAGGAAAGTCAGGATAGCATTTCTGTCTCATAGTTCCAATGGTCCATTTCTATTAAATTTACATGTAATTAATTGTGTTTAGTTACTCATCTAACTGTTTCTAAACTTCCAAGTAGTAGCTTTTGGTTAAAACTTGGAACATCTAGAAACCTACAGAAGAAGTTAGGGGATGGGTGCCACTAAATGCACCACCACATTAGTCATCTCCATGAATTTCAAAGCAGGTACAGATACAGCAGTTATTCTACAAATACAAAACACTACCAAAAGCAATTACAAAGTACTGATTTGTATAGCTAAAAATATTAACTCCCATTTTAAGGTAAATGGAGTTGGCAATAGGGAACAGAGAGTTTAATTCTCTAATTGTGTGAAGTACTACAGATTCCCGTGTTCTAGTAACTTCTTCCCCAAGCTCCAGCTAGTTTTAGAATGGTGATGCAATGAGAAAGTGAATCATCATAGAATCATAGAATGCTAGGGATTGGAAGGGACCTCAAAAGATCATCCAGTCCAATCCCCCTGCCAGAGCAGGAACACCCAGATGAGGTTACACAGGAATGTGTCCAGGCGGGTTTTGAATGTCTACAGAGTAGGAGACTCTACAGCCTCCCTGGGCAGCCTGGTCCAGTGTCTGGCACCCTCACTGAGAAGTTTCTTCTCAAGTTTAAGTGGAACCTCTTACGTTCCAGCTTAAACCCGTCACCCCTTGTCCTACCATTGTTTGTCACCAAGAAGAGCCTGGCTCCATCCTCCTGACACTCACCCTTTGTATATTTATAAACATTAATGAGGTCACCCCTCAGTCTTCTCCAAACTAAAGAGACCCAGCTCCCTAACAGCCTTTCTTCATAAGGGAGATGCTCCACTCCCTTCATCATCTTCGTTGTTCTGCGCTGGACTCTCTCCAGCAGTTCCCTGTCCTTCTTGAACTGAGGGGCCCAGAACTGAACACAATATTCCAGATGTGGTCTCACCAGGGCAGAGTAGAGCGGAAGGGGAACCTCTCTTGACCTACTAACCACCCCCTTCTAATACACCCCAGGATGCCATTGGCCTTCCTGGCCACAAGGGCACAGTGCTGGCTCATGGTCATCCTGCTGTCCACCAGGACCCCCAGGTCCCTTTCCCCTATGCTGCTCTCTAATAGGTCATTCCCCAACTTATACTGGAACCTGGGGTTGTTCCTGCCCAGATGCAAGACTCTACACTTGCCCTTGTTCTATTTCATTAAAATTTTCCCGCCCAACTCTCCAGCCTGTCCAGGTCTCTGGATGGCAGCACAGCCTTCTGGCGTGTCAGGCACTCGTCTCAGCTTGGTGTCATCAACAAACTTGCCGACAGTGCACTCTATTCCCTCATCCAAGTCATTAATGAATATATTGAATAGCACTGGTCCCAGTACCGACCCTTGAGGCACTCCACTAGATACAGGCCTCCAACCGGACTCTGCCCCACTGACCACAACTCTCTGGCTTCTTTCCTTCAGCCAGTTCACAGCCCACCTCACTACCTGATCGTCCAGACCACACTTCCTCAGTTTAGCTGTGAGGATGCTGTGGGAGACTGTGTCAAATGCTTTACTGAAATCAAGGTGGACCACATCCACTGCCCTGCCATCATCTGTCCACCTCATTATATCTTCATAAAAGGGTATGAGGTTGGTCAAGCACAACTTCCCCTTGGTGAAGCCATGCTGACTGTCCCTAATGACCCTCTTATCCTTGATATGTCATGAGATGGCACCAAGGATAAGTTGTTCCATCAGTTTCCCAGGGATGGAGGTGAGGCTGACCAGTCTATAGTTACCTGGGTCTTCCTTCTTGCCCTTTTTGAAGACTGGAGCGACATTTGCTTTCCTCCAGTCCTCAGGCACCTCTCCCATCTCCCAGGACTTGGCAAAGATGATGGAGAGTGGTCCAGCAATGACCTCAGCCAGCTCCCTCAGCACCCGTGGGTGCATCCCATCTGGGCCCATAGATCTGTGGATGTCCAGATTGCCTAATTGTTCTTTAACCCAACCCTCATCAAATAAGGCAAATTCTTGCACCTTCCTGCCTTCCTCTGGGGTCTCAGCAGTACAGGGCTCCTCAGCGCAGCCTCCGGCAGAATAGACAGAGACAAAGGCAGCATTCAGTAACTCTGCCTTCTCTGTATCTTCTGTCACCAGGGCACCCACCCCATTCATCAGTGGGCCTACATTGCCTCTGGTGTTAAGTTTTATCTGCCATGTATCTGAAAAAGCTCTTTCTGCTGTCCTTGACCCCCCTCGCCAGGTTTAATTGTAAGGAGGCCTTAGCTTTCCTAGTTGCCTCCCTACATCCTCTAACAACAGCCTTATATTCTCCCCAAGTGGCCAGCCCATCCTTCCATGATCTGTAAACTCTCCTCTTCCACCTGAGCTTACCCAGCAGTTCCCTGTTTAATCACACAGGTCTCCTGGCTCCCTTCCTTGGCTTCCTACGTGTCAGGATGCTCTGCTCTTGAGCTTGGTAGAAGAAATCTCTGAATATTAACCAACTATCTGGGGCCCCTTTACCTTCAAGCAGTCTTGCCCATGGGATTTCCCCCACCAATTGCTTGAAAAGGCCAAAGTTTGCCCTGCTGAAGTCCAGGGTTGCAATTCTGCTTGCTACTCTGTTCCTGCCGCACAAGATCCTGAATTCCACCATTTCATGGTCACTGCAACCAAGGCAGCCCTCAACCTTTATCACTTCAACCAGACCCTCCTTGTTAGAGAGGATGAGGTCCAGCAGTGCACCTCTCCTGGTTGGCTCCTCCACCATTTGCATCAGAAAGTTATCAATGCACTGTGGCTGGCTGGCTGAGGAGTCCTTCCAGCAGACATCAGGGTAGTTAAAATCCCCCATGACAACCAGGGCCTGTGATTGTGAGGCTGCTCTCAGCTGCCTGTAGAAGGCCTCATCAGCTTCCTGACCTTGATCTGGTGGTCTGTAATAGACACCCACAACAGTGTCTCCCTGTTCATTCCTAATATCACAGGGAAAGCAATATAAAGGTGTTGTCTTGTTCCTGTGCTACACTGAAAGCTTGTCTTCAAATAAAAGGCATCTATTTGATTTGCAGTATCTTAAGTGAAATTCTGAGAATGCAGGAATCAGTGTCCCAAACCAACTTTAGAAACCACTCAGATGCAGTGGGATCAGAAATTTGGTCTAGCTGAGAAAGGCAAAGAAAAAATAATTCTAAATTTGATCACATTATTCTGACCACTACCTTGGACAAAAAGTATCAGCCACTGCTCAATACAGCCTATCCATTTTTTTCTCAAAAAATCCATCAAAAACACATGCATAGCAAAGACAACAGCGCTGCACTGCAAAACAGCAACACATGCTTTGGCACATGTGCAATGACTACAGCTCAGACACTGTACGATTGTTCCATTAGGCTACAAACATTGTACAATCTACTTGGAGCACTGTCAGCTGAAACAGTGACCGAGCAGCTGATGCCGCAGAGGCATGAGTGGTCAGAGGCAGCTGCTTTTTAGAATGTCCTGGGCTCCAGCCAGTATATTCTGCCCAGCTGTGGTTGTATGCACACATCTGCAAAGTGGAAAAGTTGACTGAATGGTCACAAGTAATTGGACTCTAAACCAGGCTGTGTTTTCCAGGTCTGCCTGAGCCCTGTTCCAGGCACACTGCCAAGTACTGATAAAACCTCCAACTTCACCAAAAAACAGTCTCTGAAATCTCCCATATCTCCAGCTAAACGTTTCCCTTCCTGAACCACGGGTACAACGCTTTGTACAGCAACTCCTTTGTGTTGAAGTGTTGCCCTTCACCTCTAGTGATGTAACAGCACCATGTAGGTACACTCACTGAAGCAGGACAGTATATTTTTAATATATACATTACTTATGTTGCAGTACAAAGTATATTGAGAGAAAGTGAAACAAAGCAGATAAAACTGTTGTTTGGTGTAATCACTATCCGTTCATCCAACAAAATGCACATTTTATGTGAGCTGTATATACTTCCATTAAACAGCTGGAAAATTAATTTATTTCCAGAACAAAATGTCCAAAATCGTGATCCACAAGTCATACTTCTCATCAACGTTTTCTTTGTTCCCCTCAGTAGTGTGTGATATGGCATGTAGTTTAAATCCTACCATAAACTAGTATTCTGCTACTAAGGTAAGAAATCTACACCATTTCTTTTACAAGTCTTTCTGATTTTTCTACTGATAAAAGCTACTTGCAGACATAAAATTCATTTGTAAGAAAAATAGTACAAACATTCTTACACATTTTAATGTGACTGAGTGAAACCTGACACACATATGTTTTAACTACCTGACCCACTGTGCCTTACTACTGATTCATAACCAGAATGCCCTATGTGCATGCCTTTTCCTTGACAGAAATCTTTCCAGAAGTTGTCACTTAGTATTTTTAGTCACATTTTAATTCCTTTTGCTGTTTTCTCTGTGTGTATGTGGCCTCCCAACTTTGTGTTTATATCTGCTTCAGGAACACTAGCCTTAGCAGACCAGTAGAATTATCTCCACACAACAGCACTTGAATTGTTTAACAATTCTAAACATAAAACACGACTGGATCATGCCGCACAACTGTGCTTACCATTTACAAGAAAGCACAAAACTTTGCTTTAGTCTGCCATGCTAGATCTATAAATTACAAAGAAACCCATCAAGGTGATGAAGAATTTCACTACTAAATGACACATGCATACATGACATCTGTAATCTCCCAAAAATAATCCTGACTGTATCTCAAAGCACTGTTATCTGTATTGTGCATTTGCAAATGTAGCTATGTCACCGTGGTCTAGATGAAATTGTTTTACCCTTCAAAGAAAACCCAGCAATAAATCTAGTACTGGAAAGCAGCTGTTAGAGTTACTATATGAAAAAAATCAAAAGACTTTGATAATGGCTAAAAGAAGAGCAAGACACAGCAGTGATACAGAAATGTTAATTCATAAGCAGAAATTCGGAAAATAAACAGTACCAAAGCAATGCTGTTTTCACCAACTTCATTTTACTTTCAATAGTGGTTTAAGATTCACTTAATACCTGTAGAATTTCATTCAGTAATGACAGAACATGTTTAGATTTTCACCCTTATAAGTTTACAGCACAAGAATGTGGGCTGCAAGTGTTTAAGAGTTTTCTTTGTAACAGTTGAGTAGACTAATTCTCAGTACCCTAACATTATTTTGACAGTGGACATATTGCTTCCCCATTCAGCAGAATTACAGCATTTATATACACAATTATAAAAACCAAGCAAGACTTTTACATAGATCAGCTGCCCTGCATGTTACCCTGACAGTTAAAAGAGAAATCCCCATATTGGTCAATACTATGCAGAGCAAACATCCACGAAAAAAGTCTTTGTTTATTCTATGACACGGTGTTAATACAATAAATATACAAAACTTCTAACTACTCAGACATGCAACAGAAGGACAGAAGTGCATTTGTACAGAACCATGACATTCACCAGGATGGCAGAGCCTTGTTAGTAATTTACAAAATATACAAACATCCCTCAGATAAATAAAACCAACTCCTAAATTACAGATCAATGACTACTGACATTCCAGTGTTTAAACTTCATACTTTGTAGTCAATTTGCCACAATACTACAAAATGACAACTTAAATGGGCACCATACTCCAATCAATTAATAAGAGACTGAAAAAAATCGAGGTTTTGTTAGGTACAAAATATTTTAACAAATATCAGCCTTCTCTTGTCAAAGCTAAAAATCAAACTTCTCCCTTTTGAGCTGCAAAGCATCAGAAATTTCTGGTTTAAACAATTCATGTGTAACTGAACCTTCAATTTCACTTAGGAGGTTAAAACCGTCTATTCAGTCCATGACATTGCAAATCAATGCTCCCTATAGAGAGGACATTAAATATGTTTTCTCAAAGAGCCTTTCAACATTTTTGTGGGAATTTAAAAAAAAAAAAAAATCTACCTGCCAAACTCAGGTATGTTCCTGATTTTTTTTTCCATAATGTATTTTGGTAATGTATGTTATTATGCAGTCTTTCAAACTTCAGTTAAATTCCATGGATTATGTCCCTGGGAGTCCTACCCAAGAGATATCAAGATAATAGCTTAAATTTAGATTTAAAAATAATCCATAGTAGAGTTCCTAGAGACAATCCTCAAGTCTAGAAGATTATGAAAAGAACAATCATAGAACCATAGAATCACCTGGGTTGGAAAAGACCTTTAAGATCACCAAGTCCAACCATTAACAATCTTGATATACAGCTGCTAGAAGGATTATGTCTTATCTCAACAAAAAATAGTGGCTTCTGTCTGGAAAGCTTTTAATAGCGTTCCACACAAATTTAAGTTCAATGCTAGCATGTCTACTAGTATGAAATTTTAGAGTCTCTGTTACACAGAAAATTTAAATTGCTTCTAACTTCATGATGCTGAGAACATTTAGAGACAAGTATATTCATTAGTATGAACTTCAGCATAGGTGAAACTACTTCATTTATCCACATTGAAGTTGGAATTAAAGAAATTAGTAAAAGAAAGGAGACTAATAGGGACTTCATACTAACACTACAATACTGATCCAGGGATTAAGCTGGGCATTTTATTTTTTGTAATGCTCTTCTGTTATTATGAATACAGTGTAGTGAAAAAGAACCTGTGACCGTGGGTCCACATTCAGGGCACGGAGGGGCCTCAGAATTTTATGCTGCCTTACTAAAGGTGGTTCACCTTGAGAGCTGAATTCATTTCAGTTGCAGTGTGTACTTACATAGGTTGTGGGATGTCGTCCTTCCTGTTTTCATTTTCTAAAACACAGTTTGGAAAAACATCCATAGTATTGTGCATAAGAGTCATGAGGCAATCCAAGAATATAAATAATCTTCAAAGGAGAGAAATACGACATTACACTAAGACTTGATTATATTGTAGAATATTATGACGGTAGGTACCATTATGGATTGTTCAGTTCCACAGCAGCGATTTAATCTCTTAGGCCTCCAGTTCAATGAGTTAAAATGTGATTTTGTTAAAGATGAAGATTTCTTACTTTTCCAACTCAAAATAGTTCAAAAGGTTTTTTTCCCTCAGATCACATCACAGAGATGGCTGAGTTAATGTTAAAATGAATTCAAGTATCTGTTAAATGCCATTGCCTAAAGATCTTGGGTTTAGACAATATTCCTGTTAGAAAATTAAATACCGTATGTGTAGGTTTTTGGACAAGCAGAAAGCAGAGTGACTCACTAGGCTAGAGATTTAGTACCACTGTTAAACACAAATCTACATTAAAAGAAACTAAAAAAATTTCCAAATACAACAAAATACCACTGCACATAGAAGAGGGAAGGAGGGCAAGAAACTAGTGTTCTAAAAGTCAGTATCCATTTCTTTTCCAGCAAAATTATTACTCCAGTACATGAATACTGACATTAAAACCAGCAAATATATAATCATTTAGCTTTGTGATTTAAACCATCATTTAACTTCCTTAAAAGTGTACACTGCATTACACATTCCATTACAGAGAATGTTTATGCACCATAGCCATTTCTCACAGGTAGAGAATACTCCATGAAAATAGATACAAACAAATGCTACCATTATAAAGTGGCACAGGTAAATTCTGGAGCAAAACACTATTTAAACAAGATCAAGTAACTCAACAGTACTCATGCAAACTTACAGGCTTATATCAAAAGACTTATCCTAGAAAAAGAAAAACGCAAGAAAAGAATTTATAATATCTACTCGTATTTGTCCTCCAGCAGCTGCTGAAATGGTAAAAGTAGCAGCCAAACTTAACTTGCTACATCTCTCAGCCTACTCCACTTCTTGCAGGCTGAGGGAAAAGAGTTCTTAAGAAAAATAATTGATCCAACCCCCAAAATAACCCTAGAGTGAACCACTAAAATACCTTCAAAGTTATTAATACATTTATTTAATCATTATATAACACAATTAAGTCTCACGCCAATTGTTGAAATTATTTATCCTCCATATAATATGGAAGGCTTTGTATTCTAGAATGGAACATCTTCTAAGAAGGGAAAAGAATGGCTATCTTTTTAAAATAAATAAATTTATAATAAAATAAACCAAACATTTCCCATTTTACCCATGCACAGCTGCAGAAGAGACAAACATGCTGTGTGAATTTTGATCTAGGTTTTTAGGGAATATTATAAGTAGCTGGAAAATAAGGTACAATCGAAGAGAACCGTGATGACTTTTTATGTTTCCCTACATGCGGTTTCCCTTGAACGCATTCTGAGCTGCACTGGTTGCTGCTGTTGATGCGGCGTTGGCTGCAGCAGTTTGTACAGTTTTGTTGGACATCACTCCCGTTGCGAACTCCTGCTGCGCCTTCTCAAAACTGGCACCAGTCGTGCGGTAGAGACCATGCACCTAGGGAGGTGGAAAAGTGGTGGAAAAGCAGTGAAAAAACGGTGCTGACCCTTCCATTTCTTGGTAGGCTAACAGCAATGTCTCAAACGCAAAGCAGAGCTTTGTGGTGGAGAAATCTGGTTTCCTTTTGTATTTGGGAGGACCCAGAAATGAGTAAATGGACTTTTTTTTCCCACAAATCCTATAACTTTTGGTTGCCCTGGTGCATGCATGGTTTGACTGTAGGAATACCTGTAGCTTTCTGCAAATTTAGACAGGTCTCACAGGTCTTTACGAAAATGTGTGTGGTATCAACCGTCTGAAATAACTTATATAAATACACAAACAGGCTGCATGCTTAGCATAGTGCAGGGCACACAGCTTGCAAAAATGTCTTCTGTGTCAATTTGTTTACAACTTGTCACACTCCTTAGAAGAGTTGGTAAAGTGTACATGCTAAAAAAAAAAAAAGCAGGTGACAAAAACAAAAAAGTAGTTTTGAATCTTCTGTGTCAATAACATTTTAGTGAACTTTCTTCTACTTAGTTTTTAGAAACATTTTAATTTCTCACTGATACAGTTACAAGAACAAACTAAGCTATGACTAAGTACAAAATATCCTAATAATGCAGATACACATCTACTAAACTAGTGGGATGACCAATAGCTCTGCATAGTAAGCACAGGTATTAAACTATGATTAACAAACACTCTAAACAATATGGCATATAATCCCTAGTGCAATAAAAAGACAAATCTTGAGGAACTTCCATTTACCTGCATATTGAAACTAAAATACTATTTCTGACTCATATTCAATGAAATCACAATAAAATTGTCAAATAATATCGTAAAGAAGTTTTCATTTAACTGTAGCAAGAAAATTAGCTTAGTAACTTTTTTCTTTGCTATAATGTAACTACTAATCATTCATAAAGATACACCAGGTCACATCTGAATATGCAGCTTTTTGTAAAGAATCCAGACGCATACAGCAGGAAGAATGCAAAAAAAAATTCTCTGCCATGATTTTTTCGTGCTTGTTTCTTTCCACTGTACCTGAATATTTATGCAGAAAACAAATAAGGAGAAGGGAAATCTCCAGGCAACACTCAGAATTTCTAGCTTACAGTAAACAGGCCAGAAGACTTTGGGAATATGAAAAATCTTTGAGCATAACTGTAACTGAGGCTGAATTATTAGAATTGCCAGCACAACATCAGTTACAGAATTCTCAGTTGCATGTTACCTAAAGAGCATCAAAAACTTACTAGCACATTAGTAGCTAAACTTAGGTCTTCTGGATGGAAATTCACAAAAAGGAGTCAACGGGAAAAAGTATCTTTCTTTGAGCTTTTATGTTATGCAATCACTAATTGACAATAAAATGTTGAAATAATAGAAGCAAAGAAATAAAAATCCTTTTCTGAGGTGCCAGGCATCTCCCACTTCTATTGATTTTAATATAAACGATTTTTGTAAAAGCTGAAACTTAGAATAATTTGAATCACCCTTCACTCGGCCTCATGAATCACCACAGATTTGAAAATTACAACCTGGCATCTACAGACACAATCACAGTGTTCAGTGCCTTCACTGACCCTCTCATTGTGGGCTTACCTCAGTTTATCCTATTCAGAGCTATCCTTTCCCATTTTAGTTTGCAGAAAATAAGTGCGTTGCACAAACTGCATTTTTTAACTCCAGAACAGTATAAGCAAAAAAAGTACAGTTGTTAATAGGTAAGGCACACCCCCAAGAATATAATTTAATCCCCGTTACTTGCTGAGAGAGAACCTCTCAAGCAGGAAAGCAAAATCCAGATCAAGCACAGGAAACAGAAGAGGGATAAATATGCAACTTACCTTTTTAAACATAACTAATGAGATAACAGCAGATGCTGTGAAAAGTGCAGCTATGATTATCATCATAATGCCAACAGGAATACTCTTGTTAAGACCAGTAAGAGATGAAATCCACCCACTGAAGGAAAAAGAAAGAACAAACCTTACTAGCACAGCACATGAACCATTCAACCACAAGTACCTAAGGGAAGCTTTATATCCTCCTCATTCTGATCAACTTTCAATATTTTTGAAGGAAAAGTAATGGGAATTTTACGTAAGCATAATTCAGTTCTATAATAAGCTTTTAGAGCTTAGTTTTCATTTTCCCCAATGCATGCAGTGAAACTATACAAAAAAATACCATAAAGATTATTATCTTTGGGCAGAATTGTGAAGAAAATAGAGTTGCTCACCAACATTTAGGGTTTTTTTTGGTCAAACTATCATTTCAGACTGATATAAAACTACACGATTTCGTGGAAGATAAATTTCCCTAAAAAGATAGCTTCCAGCATCTCTAAACAGAAAACACAAACATAATACACACATACAGCTTCTATGCAGGAAGACTCACTTAACAGTGATGCTCTAGCAATTGAGGTAAATAGAATATTTTGAAGCAGATAGAATCAGATTAACTAACAGAAAACACTGTATCTCAGTAGCTACCTCAAACATTTCCCAATTCTTCAAAACTGAAACACCAACAGAAAAATACAATATCAAACTTGAACTCAGAAAAGGCAGGATGCCTTAAGAAAAATAAAACATGAAGATGGAAAAGATTCTTCCAGAGAAAGAAAAAAAAGTAAAAAATTTCTGTAAACACAAACACGCTTAAAGCTTTCCTCTACTTCTTTCAAATTGCTTTGATATCCCCTATGCCCAACGGACTCTACCACAAAACTCCAAAATCCAAACTCTAATTAGCATTTTCTGATCATCTGGCTACTTTTCATACCCTATCTTCAAGATCCTTAAAAGCACACTCCACATACTTGGAGAGTTAGACCTCTAAAATAGTTTTTGTTTTGTCAATGTTAATCAATTTATCTATGAAAAAGCAAAATACCAGATTCAGAAGCAAAAACAATGAAACAGGATCTTTCCTTACACTACAGTTCTAAAGCAATGCTCTTTTGTCTGCCTTACATCTGGTGGAAGCAGCAAAAAGCACAGATACAGAGAAGCACCATTACCCAGCTACAGTGCTGCCAATCATGGCTCTCCATGCTACCATGGAGCTATAGCCAGCTATATAGCTGGCTGCTATAAACACGCTTTTAGGTAATTCAATTCTGTTGGTTTTTTTTCCTCCAAGGACAGCGACTGATTCCCAATAGCTTTTTCTTGTAAAATCTGAGTATTAGACCTCGAAGACTCCAGTGAATGACAATACACATAAAATCTTTGTGTAAAAGCTTATAAACTTACAAGCATCAAAAAGACAAATAAACTATTACAGAATAAGGAGCTGACTCAGACAAATAAGATTTCAAATAATATCAAATATATACCACTATATTCACTCAAATACACTCTTGACTTCTTTAAATTTTAGCCATAAACCTCCTTAAGAAGTAGTAACAATATTAATATACTGAGAAATAACTAATGATGTGAAATAACACGTAAACATCATATTATTACTAATTTTCATTTTCTCAAAGTTTTGCTAATGTCTTTTTCTTAAATATAGAACAAATAACATCTCTACAAAACACCAAAATACAGAAGGTAATACACAAAATAGTTCAAAGTGGTTTACACTGAAGGATAAAATTTTCATCAGCCTAATAACGTAAGTACTTCATACTCTTGGGGTATGTTTCACTCACTTCTAGATAAGAGCACTCAAAAAATGCTTTTTTGAGTGCTAAATGTAACAATTTCAGGGAACACAAGAGGTTGTTTGAAAAAATAGACTATGTCGCAGGTGGTATATCAACTCTAAGTGTTTGTCTTGCAGAAAGTACAATGCAACAGCAAACAGAATACTCACCAGTTTCCCCATCTTTGAAATCCTGCAGCTTGAAGTACATGTACAGCAAACTGACAGATATATACAAAGAAGAACACAAAGAACCTGAATGAACTGTCACTCCTGAAAGAGAGGCGGGGGGGGAAAAGATCAAAGCCACCAGGAAATTAATGACTTTTTGTAAATATTGCAGTACCAATATAAAAATATTTTCTGCATTAAATAGAGGAAAAGTGCTTTCATTTATTGACAGTGACTTGAAGTATCAGTAATTCCATGTTTTTGTAGTGTTTATTTACAAGATCTGCTTCAAGATAATATTTTTGCCATCTGCACCTCTAACAGATGAGAACACCAGCAAGTTCCTATTCCTTAGTGCTCTATTCAGCACAGAGCAGGGCCTCTTAAACTACATACAGAAGCTTTGTTACAAAGAATGAAGAACAGAATTCTGCTCCACTTTCAGACTGAAATTCAGAGTGCTGGCAGGATGGGAAGAAAATATTTTACTCATAAAAGGAAATAAAATCAAGTATGGAAATACTGAAGCATGGTGCAGACCAGATTACTGAAGCAGTTGTTGCTTAAAAGCAAAATATACAAAATAGGTTTGCTATTTGAATTACTAAAAATGCCAGCCTGACAAAGACTGAAAGTGGTAAGAAAAAAGGTATAGATGTACAACAAGCAAAATCTCAAACACCTAAACTTATTGCTATCAAAACTAATGATCACAAATGTGTTTGCTACCAAAATTCTACAGCAAGTAGAAATCAGTTAAGTCACAGAACAATTAGCTCCTCCCGTAGAAGGGATTCTGTTCATTTCTATTTATTCAACCATTCAGTTCAGTAACTATTTCATTTCCAGCTGAGCAACTGATCAAAAGCAGTTGAATATGCAAGTAGTAGTCTTTCTTTTGCAAACAATCAATTTTCAGTAAGAAAAGCTATGTATTTACTAGAGAGTAAATGCAAGTTAAACTATCTGATTCCTCAAAGATGTGTGGGTACAGCAATATCTCGTTGGTTAGCAAAAAGAAACATCTCCTTTAGTCTAAAAGTTATGCTTCATGCATTCTCTACAAGAATTAGTGAGAGAATAACCTGAATCACTTCAACGTAAAAAAAAATAATCTCAAGAAACACGTAAGAGTACAGCATTTAGAATGTCTACATGCTGATTTTCAGGAAAAAAAAAAACACACATCATTTTTGCATGCAAACCAACCATTCTATTCTTAAACACAAAGCTACCACACATCATGCTTGTGAAGTCTGCAAAGATTGCTAAAAGCTGGGAAAAACAGTAGAGTTTGATTACTATACACGTGGTCTACTCATTCTTAAGAATCTCAGTTACTCCAATTACAGATAGTGTAGGTCACTTAACAATACAAGATTTTCAAGTGTAGAATTTTTTGAAGTTCATTCAGGAAGCCAAAAATCTAAGACACTCTTAACTATTAACCTACTCAAATTCTTGGTGTGAAGGGATAGAGACTTCATGAGAATTTTCCTTAAAATTGTTATCAGCCCAATGTAAAGTTAAGTATTTCCTACAAATATTTTGGCAGTGGTAGAAGCTATAAATACTTCAAAGGATATTCCATGATATGTCTAACTATTGCCATCTATGTTTCAAATATAACAACTGAATTAATGGCAAACATACAATTTGTTTCTAATGAAAGCATACTAAAGGATTATCATAATGATAATCAAGCAAATTCTGACATCTTAACGCATTTCAACAAGTTTTTAAATATCCTAAGTCAAGCTGAAGTTGTTACCTGAAAGCTCCATAAAGTGGTCTGTACCAGCAGACAAAAGAACAAGGGGTAAAAAGCAAGAACCAGAGAATACTCAATCCAAAATCAACCCCTCGCGTAGCATCAACGTAAAACCAGGCCAAACATCCAAAGATATTAAGAAACAGTGTCACTGTATGGACTGTAGAAGCAAAAGCAAAATAGTCTTAATTAAGTTATGTATATACAATAAATTATTACAACTGTTAAAGTTAAAAGCCAAACTGCGCATTTTTAAACAAAGCATCAGCATGCTGGCAATAATCAATAGCCTCAGCAATAAGTTGATTTTCATACAATTTTCTAACTTTCAGGTAAACCCTGTATTCACAAATAAAAGTACTGAACATAAAAATTCAAGTACTATCAGGTATATGGTGAAGGAAAAAAAAATCTTATAATAAAAAATAAATCATTGTCAAACTTAAAATGATGAAAAAGAAGGTTTCTACAGCTGCAATAATTGATACTTTTCTACAGCAATAACTGGATAGAGATATGTAACTGACTACTAAATATTTTTTTGAGAGAAAGCTTATAAACTATATAAAATGCATCATCAATTTAGCATAAATTTACATTTGAAAATAAGTTAAAAAAAAAATCTTTGATGAAAAGCACTTTGTCTTCCATGTAATCAAGTAAATATTTTTATCCACTTAGTAAAAATGTTTCTCAGTAAAACAAGACTCCAAGAACCTGGCCTAGCTCCTTTAGTACATACTGCATATTTAAATATTTCTTGTAACATTGGTCTTTAGCTTCTTCCTTTTTCAGTGCTTCATTCTCAGTTCAATACTAGCATTTTCTCATCAGCAGGCCTTGTTACAGGTTAACTTTTGTATTTCCACTAAAGAAAATGCATTGGCATTACTATTTAACAGTTTATCTCAAACATATGTAGTTCTTAGAACAGGAAAAGACACGGCAGTATTAAGAAACATTACAATTGCTACCTTCATGCTATGTGGCACAGAAGTTAATTCTGCCAGACTTAAAATACAAACACGAATTTTGTCTTTGTTCAGCAATAAATAGTGACTCAGGAGCGATTTTGCTATCTCAGAGGACAGTTTCTGTCCTTGTGGACCAGGATAAAGTATTTCTAATTGAGAGTGTACAAGCTGATCCTTCCTTGCAGCAATGATTTTTTCATGTAAGTTCAGAGAAACATTTTAGTCATTCTACTGGAAGGTAAGGCTAACAGAACTGGTAAGATAATAAAGATTCTGAAAAAAAGAGTCCTCAAACTCTTCGCTGCTTTCTCAATTAGTACTTAACTAAGTCCCATATCAGCTTTGTGGGAAAAAAAGTCTTAAAGCATCATTGCATGAAAGGCTGACAAAACCCAAAACAAATCATATTTCACTCTAAGAGTCACCAGAAACAGAAAACTTCATACTTTTACATAAAAATCTTAGCACTGTTCCACGGGGTCATCAAAGCAACTCATTTATGAATTTATGTGTACGCCTCATAAAGCACAACAGATAATAAAAATTCATGCCTTCCTTTGAAAAATATGAGAAAGCTTACTAAGGGGTATTCTTTCTTTTTCTAGTCAATATCGGAAAACAGACCCCCTAGATTACTAGAAACATCCACATTCTGGTGTAGTTTGAACTTTCTGAAAATACTACTTTTTTTGTAACTGCAACTACAATAACAGGACGAGTTTTAAAAGAATACAATTGGTGCACAAGAGGGTTGAAACATCACACCTACTACTGACAGTTACCAGCAAAACAAAACCAGCAACATCAGGGTCCACTTCACCACTGTAATGGAGAACCTCACCTGTAAATATCAACTAATAGCAAGCTCTGGATGAAGACAGGGAACTTGGCTGACAATTCTCTCTTCGCTCCATTCTTCCTTTTCTGCCTGCTGCAATCTGCAGAGAGGTATTTGTTGTTCGAGCCAGCACCTTCACTAGCTGACCTAGATAAGCTTTGCTTCCGTATGGACAAGTGCTTTTATGTTCACAGTAATAGTTTAAAGTACTTTCCACCTACCTGCCTCTTCAGTTAAATGATGATACAGGTTATGAGAAGCTAACAACCACCTCAGGGCTGAAATGACCTAAGGCTTTGGCAGAAGTCTGCAACGTGCAATGTCTATACGACAATAACTTCACAGCTATACTAATAAAGTACTCAGTGTGAAGGGATCTAAGAAAACTAACAGCAGAAGCAGCTGAAGTTAAAAAAAAAAAGGGACTCATGACAGCGTAAGAGTGAATAATGGGAAATTACACTAGTTTAATAAATACTCAAACTCAACTTCATTTTTAGTAATGTAAATTTCCTTTTACAGAAGAATTCTACTTAAATATACATTCCCTGACTTAATTAGCTACACTTTATCGTCCATTAATGTTTGAAAGTGAATCACAGATAAAGACCAGGAGTTGCTACACACTAAAACACCATGATACAGAGTGGACCTAGCAGCAAATCTGTAAGAAAGCAACAATCAGACCTCTAGAAAACATAACCTACAAAAAAAGGCTGAATAAACTATGCTAATAGAGCCAAAAAAAGATGATTAATGGGGATAAATGTGTTCAATAACAACAGTGGACAACAGGGAAGATCAATCACAGGAAGGGACAGTTAAATCAAATACTTGGAAACATCTTGTAATGATAAAAGACAGCAACAAACTACAGCAGGCTTGGAAGGAGTTTATGAAGTTTCCATCCTTAGAGGTTCTCAGGAACGGGCAGATCAACAGAATAATATATGTACTATTGATTGTATCCTCAGACAGAAGGATGGGTGAAGTATTATTATTAGGGTATTGTTCTTCTACCAGAATCTACAGTTTAAGTCATTGGTCTTTGAAAGCCTTTAAAAGCCTTGTTCACAGAAAATGGAAACATTCACAACCTATATAAAGTAACAAACCCAAATGCCACAAAAGCTGTCCATGAGATTAAGCAGCTCTTTGGTTTGTAATTTCAAATAAGAAATTTTCTTTGAAAATCAGTACTACTCATTTTGTACATGCTATCAGCCTGTGGGGAAAGTAGCTGGAAAACACAGGCTTCTGAGCCAAAATAATTTTGGCATTAGATATGGGTCAAGAGACATGAGAGATTTCACTAGTAACAGCACAGAAAGATCATAAAAAGTAGTCCTCACTGCTAAAGAGGCAGGAAAACTGTAATTCTATCTGCAAGCCACTAAAAGAGAAACAGTCACAAACCCAAGATAGAATAGAAAAGCTCGAGTGGCAGCTGATAGAAGCCATTCTAACTGATTGCTGTAATGCACAAAAACATGGGAACACCGAGTCAGTGACAAAAAACAGAGGGTCTCCTCAAGGAGGGTCAAAAAAAAAGTGTGAAGACAAAACCACATCAAGGAATCAGAAAACACTGAATTCTGATACAGAGAAAAAAGTGGATGAATCCACAGAATAGGGATACAGGCTTGTTTTCCCATGAGATAAAGAGCATATAGATTCGAAACAGGTAAAAAAGTTTCCTCAGATACATAAAGACTAAGAATAAGGATATAAAAATTGCTACTAACCATGGAAACACACAGAAATCTGAAACAGTAAGGTTTGTTCCTAAGGCTGCTAAAAAGGAAGAGGAAAACTAACCTACTTTACAAAGTGCTGAGCACGCGGTACTAGATTTATGCAAATGTGATTACATTCACAGAACCCCCAGGCCTTACAAGACCTAGGGAGTTCTGGAAGAGGACCTACGACTTAGGGCAGAGTTGCAAGCAGAAGCAGGCTAGTTTGTTATGGTAATAAGTGCCTCCACTGTGGAAGCACAGCCACTCTAACAAAAAATGAGCCAAACCACACAGATACAATCCTGTGAAAGAGGAGTCACAAGGACTGATTCTAAGGCCAGCCCTAAGGCACAGAGTTCTGTACTTCATCTTTTTCTCATTTTTTTAAATTTATTTTTTAGCCTGAAATATATTTTGTCTTTTTTTCCTTTATTATGTCCTTTTCCTTCCTTCCTGAGTAACCCCTCAGCTGGAGAGTACTAGGGATAAAGAAGGAAAAGAACAAGAGAACTCAAGTAAACTCTCAGTCTATCTAGAAGAATATCTGTCATGTTAGGATAAAAGCACAACTCTTACATGCTTTGACATATTATAACCTTGCTGCTTCTTTATTTTTGTCCATAAGAAGAAAAAACAGTATTAATATTCTAATTCTCTCTTCCTAACTTCACCTCGTGTTAGAAGCATGCAGCACTGCCACAACTCAGTCCTGCAAATGGTCAGAATTAGTAATTATCCTAAAATTTTGGAGTACTTGAACTTCATATAAATCTTAATTGTCTGTCAGATTTATGGGGGTGACTAGTCACACATTCTACAGTGGATTTAGTTGCTTATTTGAAGATTAATGACTCAGCAATGAATACAGAAAACTATGGATTATGACCAAGTGGAATTCACTTGATTCAATGCTGACTGCTCATTTTATGTGTTACAATTATGTGGTTCAACCACAGTAATAAGATTACCAGACTAACAGGTAAAATTACAGAGATTTGCTAATTAAATCTGAAGCCCCAAAAAAACTAAAGAAAAGTTCTGAAATTCACCTTCCTTTAGTACGCTATAAACATATTAACAGCACCTAAACCTTTTGAATTTCTTCAGTCTCAGAGAAACTGTTAGGCACTCATCACATTAGACAAGGTAGAAGAATGAAATGCCATGGCACTTGCACATTTGGTTCATCCAGCATTCCTCCAGCCAAAATACAGCAACAGAATGAGAGCAAAATTAACCCCACAAGGATGGTGTAGAGCATTCTTGGTGTACAAAGGGTAATTTTAACATGAACTGAATATTCAGCTAATGTACACTACTTTTTTAAACAGACTGAAATGATATTAAGTCAGCTAATTTACTTTACACTATTTTATTTAAATAGACTGTGTGGCTGGAAAGCTGCCCAGCAAAAAAAGGACCAGGGGGTGTTGGTTGACAGGCAGCTGAACATGAGCCAGCAGCGTACCCAGGTGGCCAAAAAGGCCAACAGCATCCTGGCCTGTGTCAGGAATAGTATGGACAGCAAGAATGTGGAAGTGATCATACCCCTGTACTCAAATCCTGTGTTCAGTTTTGGTCCCCTCACTACAAGAAAGACATTGAGGTGCTGGAGAGAGTTCAGAGAATGGCAATGAAGCTGGTGAGGGGTCTGGAGAACAAATCCTGAGAAGTAGCTAAAGGAACTGGGGCTGTTTAGCCTGGAGAAAAGGAGGCTGAGGGGAGATATTATTGCTGTCTACAACTACCTGAAAGGGGGTTGTGGTGAGGTGGGTCTTGGTCTCTTCTCCCAAGCAGCAAGGGACACTACAAGAGGAAATCGCCTCAAGTTGCACCAGGAGAGGTTCAGATTGGATATTAGGAAAAATTTCTTCCTGGAAAGGGTTGTCAGGCATTGGAACAGGCTGCCCAGGGAAAGTGGTGGAATCACCATCCCTGGAGGTGTTTAAAAGATGTGGAGATGAGGGTCTCAGGGACACGGTTTGGTGGTAGACTTGGCAGTGTTAGTTAACAGTTGGACATGATGATCACATAATCACAGAATGTTAGGGATTGGAAGGGACCTTGAAAGATCATCTAGTCCAATCCGCCTGCTGTGAGCAGGGACACGTTCAACTAGATCAGGTTGCTCAGAGCCCCATTCAGCCATGTCTTAAATGCTTCCAGGGATGGGGCATCCACCTAGATGAGGTTACACAGGAAGGCATCCGGGCGAGTTTTGAATGTCTCCAGAGTACGAGACTCCACAACCTCCCTGGGCAGCCTGGTCCAGTGTCTGTCACCCTCGCTGAGGAGAAGTTTCCTCTCTTGTGTTCCAGCTTGATTCCATTACCCCTTGTCCTATCACTGGTTGTCACCAAGAAGAGCCTGGCTCCATCCTCATGACACTCACGCTTTATATACCTGTAAACATTAATGAGGTCCTCACTCAGTCTCCTCCAAGCTAAAGAGACCCAGCTCCCTCAGCCTTTCCTCATAAGGGAGATGCTCCACTCCCTTCAGCACCTTCGTTGCCCTGCGCTGGACTCTCTCCAGCAGTTCCCTGTCCTTCTGGAACTGAGGGACCCAGAACTGGACACAATATTCCAGGTGCAGTCTCACCAGAGCAGAGTAGAGGGGAAGGAGAACCTCTCTGGACCTACTAACCACCCCCCTTCTGATACACCCCAGGATGCCATTGGCCTTCCTGGCCACAAGGGCACAGTGCTGGCTCATGGTCATCCTGCTGTCCACCAGGACCCCCAGGTCCCTTTCCCCTATGCTGCTCTCTAATAGGTCATTCCCTAACTTATACTGGAACCTTAAAGGTCCTTTCCTGGAATCTTAAAGGTCCTTTCCAACCAAAATGATTTTATGATTCTAAAATTATATTAAGTGTCCACTGTAGACTAAAAAGCATATTAGACTATATAAAACTATGCATATTGAAGTAAATGGATCTTTTACTTAAACTCAGTCTATTAACACTGATTTTGTATTATATTTCTTAATACATAAGCTGATTTTAAAAACAGTAAAATTATTATTAAATGATCAAAGCTCATTTGACAACAACAGAGATACTTAAACCAGAAAACTGGAATATACTACAACCAAATTTCCTCAGGATAATCCTCCTCCTTTTCTTCTGTGGAAGTTCCTATGAAATAATTTAATACTTGTAAAATTGAAGCCAACAAAAATATTTCACTTCCAACATTTGACATCTACACTTAAAACAATTCCTCATTACAGATGTTTTGAAAGACAAAGAAGCTGGTATGTATCATCAGGTCTGAATAGGCACTTCGTTTTTTCTTTTTAGAAAATACTTACACATCCACAAATAGTACATAATCTTTACTGTCTTCTGGAATTCTACAGGAATGTCTACAGAAAAGTCCTGGTAGAAACAAGGACCTACTGGAAAATTCTCGGGAAGAGGTGGCCAGTTATTTTTTCTACCTGCAAAGCAGAAAGAAAAAAAGAGCTTTATAATACAGTTTTAATCTCTATTACTAGAAAGATATATGCATTTGAGCTTGTTAAAATTGTTTTATGCATGAGTTTCACAAGCGTATGGATAAACTTGGACTACCAAAATCCAAGAGTTTTATCAGCAGTACTCACACAACGGTAAAAATAAATTTCAGAAACAAAATACAATGAAATGCAGACAGATGAAGGAAAGTGCAATATTTTATCCATGTAGAAGACTAAGCAGGCATCTGACAGTTCTGATAAAATAATGAGAAAAGAGAATTCTTCACAAAACAAGCAGAATCCCTTGACTTCTAAACGCACATTTCCCTAAAGTCCTGCCATACCCACATACTTCATTAAACACAAAGACTGAGCACTGAAAAGCATTCTCCATTCTCAGAATCCTTGTATTTTTAACACCTCTAACACTTTGAACTAGTTCCCAATATAGTTTACAGCCTAAGCTTTACCTCAAAGCCCATAAGCCTCAAGAAAAGCAGCTATTGAAATGGTCTAAGCTACTTTTTTTTTGTCACAAGAAGATGCCCTACAGCATCATTGTATTTTCATACAGTTGTGTGACACAGTGAGGGCACCACAAAGGACACAACACCAAACACCTGGATTTCCTGTACGCTGATCTGCTCACAGGGTACAGTATACATTCTGCCAAACACAAGTCATATCAAGCATAGACTCAAAGATTCAACTGAGATAATAACTGCAACAAACTTCTACCGTAGCATTTCAAATTCTGGATGCAACAGAAACGTTAATCACCATGTTCCGAAATTGGAGCTGCACTAGAGACTAACCTAAAAGCATCTTTATTTGAAATCCTGACAAAGTTTTTCTAGCAATCTCTTAGAATGAATCATAGAATGGTATGGGTCAGAAGAGATCTTCAAAGGTCATCTAGTCCAACCCCCCTGCTGTGAGCAGGGACACGTTCAACTAGATCAGGTTGCTCAGAGCCCCACTCAGCCATGTCTTGAATGCTTCCAGGGATCGGGCATCCACCACCTCTCTGGGGAATGTGGTCCAGTGTTTCACCACCCTAATGGTAAAAAATTTCTTCCTCACATCTAGCCTGAATCTCCCCTCCATTATACCTTGTCCTATTGTAACAGACCCTGCTTAAAAGTCTATCCCCATCTTTCTTATAGGTCACTTTGAAGTATGGAATGGCCACACACAATAACGTCTCCCTGAAGCCTTCTCTTCTCCAAGTTGAACAATCCCTACTCTCAGCTTGTCCTCACAGGAGGGGTGTTCCATCCCAGTGATTATTTTTGTGGCTTCCTCTGGCCCCTCTCCAACAGGTCCATGTCTTTCCTGTACTGAGGACTCCAGCGCTGGACACCGGACTCCAAGTGGGGTCTCACAAGAGTGGAGCAGAGGGGCAGAATCACCTCCCTCGACTTGCTGGTCCTGGTCCTTTTGCTGCAGCTCAAGATATGATTATCCTTCTGGGCTGCAAGTGCACACTGCTGGTTCATGTCCAATCTTTCACCCACCAGTACCCCCAAGTCGATCTCCTCAGGGCTGCTCTCAATCCTTTCATCCCCCAGCCTGGATTGATACCAGCAGTTTCCCTGACCCAGGTTCACAACCTTCTACTTGGCCTTGTGGAACCTCATGAGGTTCACATGGGCCCACTTCTCGAGCCTGTCCAGGTCCCTCTGATGGCATCCTGTCCCTCAGGTGTGTCAACCGCACCACTGAGCTTGGTGTCATCTGTAAACTTGGTGAGGGTGCACTCGATCCCACTGTCTGTGTCATTGATGAAGATACTAAACAGTACCTGTCCCAGTACAGACCCCTGAGGGACATCACTTGTTACTGATGTCCGTTCAGACACTGAGCCATTGACCACTATTCTCTAGGTGCGACCATCCAGCCAGTTCCTCACCCACCCAACAGTCCACCCATCAAATCCATATCTCTCCAATTTGGAGAGAAGGATGTTGTGGGGGATCATGTCAAAAACCTTACAGAAGTCCAGAGAGATGACATCTATAGCCCTTCCTTTGTCCACTGATGTAGTTATTCCATTGTAGAAGGCCACTGGTTGGTCAGGCAGGACTTGCCCTTGGTGAAGCCACACTGGCTGTCTCAATCACCTCTCTGTCCTCTATGTGCCTTAGCACAGCTTCCAGGAGGATCTGTTCCCTGATCTTCCCAGACACAGAAGTGAGCCTGACAGGTCAGTAGTTCCCAGGGTCCTCCTTTCTACCCTTTTTAAAAATGGGTGCAATGCTTCCCTTTTCCAGTCACCAGGGACTTCACCTGACTGCCATGACTTCTCAAATATCTCAGAGACTGGCTTGGCAACTGCATCAGACAGTTCCCTCAGGACTCTGCGATGCATCTCTTCAGGTCCCAGAGACTTATGTATGCTCAGGTAGCAGTTCATCTGGTAAGAATAGAAAATTTGCAAAGCTTACATACTTGCATTATTTCTTATTTGTTTCCCTACTCAGACAAGATGAAGCTGTTAGTTCTGTTCAAACAGGTCCAAAATACTGAGAATCTGTTTTCTGCCTCTTCTACTGAAATTTTTACCAAGCCTTTCAGACCAAAGGATTGCCAGAGGCAGCATAGAGAATGTAATTAAGTAACAACTCTACCCATATTAACAACTACATTGGAATATACGTGAAGAAAAATCTGATAATAATTCAGATCTTCATTCTGCAGTATGTGGTTATTTCTCATAGGACTGGCAGTTTCAAGACATGAATTATGGAAAAATTAAGGTATAATAATTTACATTATTATTTAAGAATTGAACTTCATGCACCTTCCCACTGCTGTGGTACAGGTTTCAAAATTTTCAACTGACTGAAAGATAGCTTGCTGAGACGGTCTGAGATCAAAAACCAAGTGATCTTCTTCTAAATTCACTTTGGATACTGATATTCCAAGACTGCATATTGATAAGCAAAAAGCTAGGTCAGAGTCATTTCATTCAACACAAGTTACCATCTCAAGACATGTTAACTTCAGTGGCATGTCTATGCTATGAATGCAGACACTCCCAAACTAGCTTTAAGAAAGCACAAAAATGGATTTTCAGGCATGCCCAAATTAACCAGCTGAAATAGGAAGCAACACACTTTAATTAGCTCAAACACAGTGCTGTACAGGATCTGAGCAGATAAGACCAAAGACATCGAGCTGGGATGACCTACCAGCTTGAAGATCTTCGCACTGTAGTCAACTGTGTGTGACAACAGTGTCCTAAAGACACGATCTTAAATAGAATGGAAATAGCTACAGTATTGCAAAAGACCCTGTCCTCCAAACAATGCAACGCTACAGTGTTTCCAAAGGAGTTCAAATGAGCGCACAAAATTAAAAAAAAAAAAAAAAAAAAAAATCAAAATAATAATCTCCTCAGTCACAATATACAGTTCCTGATTTGCAATATTTTTACAAAGTCATTTGTTAAAAAACTAGTAATTTCTCCAAAGTTTAAAGAGCTTTCCTCTGTTCAGACTTGCTGAAGAATCTTCATGAACTTTGATGTGAACAACTGCAACTTAATAACAAATATCAATTTCAGAAATATCCTGAAACATACATGGAACATGAGAGTTATGTTCCCTAAGATATAGATAAATAAAACTGTCCCTAAAGCCTGGAAGATAAAAAGTAATCAACCCAAGCCATCAATAAGCTAGTGAAATTAGATGAAGGGCAATATCTGGCAAGGAAAATGAAAAAACAAACAAACAAACAAAAACAAAACAAACAAACAAAAACAAAAAACAACAAAAACAAAACACCTCATTATCTGGGAGAAGAGGCACAAAGATTTCATAGAGAGATTGAAAAGAACAAATACTGAGAAAATTAAAATGGTTTAATGAAGGGTCAATATCACGATGATTCTTTTTCTGAGAAGAACAGCAATTGTCCATTCCCAGATCCTGATATATGATGGCTCTCTAGAGCTTCCTGAGCAGTAGAAGCAGAGAGGAAGCTGCTCATCTCTTCTCCCTGGTATCCAGCAACAGAATGCATGAGAATGGCTCAAAGCTGTACCAGCTGAGGTTTAGACTGGACATCAGGAAGCATTTCTTTACCAAGAGGGTGCTCAAACACTTCAACAGGCTTCCTACAGAGGTGGCTGACACCCTAAGCCTGTCAGTTGTTAAGAAGCATTTGAGCAAAGCCCTTAACAATATGCTTTAACTTTTGGTCAGCCCTGAAGTGGTCAAGTAGTTGGACTAGATCATCACTGTAGGTCCTTTCCACCCAAAATATTCTATTCTATTATATTCTTGGGTTGAGAATTTGAATTACTAACCATTATGTAATCAGGAATTGTACTACTGCATAGTGTAAAAAACCAGCACATGTGGAAATATAACAGTCAGAATTCCAGATACAAGTGAAAATATGACACAAAGTCAACCTTGCACACAGTGTTTTCTTTCACTTTGTTTTTCCTAACTTCAGCCTGAAGACCGTCCTTCTGAAAAAGAATATTCCCGTAGTTCTACTTCTAGCAAAGTATCTTCAGTTAAGAGGATGTAAACCTTGTCATTTTTTAAATTGCCATACATAAACTGACAGTTTTGCACAGCATGCTTACAGTTTTAGTAAAAATGAGACACTGATTTTGGCTATGGTGATATAAAAAATAAATAAAAGACTAGGAATAGAACATATCTTTCCTGTTTCAAAACAGGAAAGTTCTCCTACAGATATAAACAATGGCAGAAGACAAATCAAAGACATGTTACTTATCAAGTTACTTTTACTTCTCAAAATGCTCCATTTCTATTCAATAGTATTACTTAGATATTAATCTAGAAGAAAAATAGCTGATAGCAGAGTAACACATAACAGAGGCCACATTTAAAACTTTTACAGTGAAAATCTGCACAGGTCAGGCCCGTTTTTATTCACTGTATGCATTGTCTCAAATGAGATAAACTTTATTGTCCCGAAGAGGTTATAAAGCCCCCTCTTTGATTCGTTTCATAATGTCAAACTCAAACAGTTCCTAAGAAAAAGTAAAATTTCTGCAATTTAAAGAGGCTTTTTTTCATGCATACCCCCCTGCTGATTGAGACTCTGCATTTCCCTTTCTCTGCGATCTAATTCAGCTGCTTTTCTTTCCAGTTCTTCTTGACGCTTTAGCAGTTCTGCCTGGGCCAAGGCATGCTCCTGAACAAAACAAGCATCATTAGATATTGACAAAAAGAGGAACACAAAATAAACATTCCAAGTTTGTTTTCTATAATTATCTCCAGTTATGGATGACTGACCTAGTACTGCACAAATTCATGCATTAACTGGTTACTTAAAGGCAAGTTACTAATTTTCATAAATCAACAGCAAAGTGATGCTTATTATAAAAGACATTATTCAAGAAGTGTGTTTAAATAATCACAAGTAAAAGGAACCTAGTGACTGAAAGTTATAGACAAACCTTTGCAATTTTTGTATAAGCAGGTGGTTCTTCTGTTGGTTTCATTATTGCTGGCTGGGTACTGGGTACATTAGGCATTTTCACATTTCCTGGAGGAGGCTAAGAAAACAAGATACAATTATAGGTCTCCTAATAAACATATTTTCATTAATGCTGTAAGAACCAATCTACTTGTTTTAAAGGAAGTGTTACTGATAAACTCAAAATCTGATATGCTGCCTGCAATATTTATAACTCTTAGGAAAAAGAAGTTAAGCAGAACACTGCACCACAGAATATAGTTATTTGGTTATACACTCAACTATTTGCCATAAAACACACATGGCATTTTAGGGATCAGTAGAAACTACACAGAATTTTAATTTTGTTCAGATACAAATATGAATAAGGGCAGTTACTGTTTAAGAGAACTGCAGGATTTAACAGTGATCTATTCATATTCTGAAACATGATGCCATTAGTAATGTCTTCCAGAGCTTTCTACTTCACAAAGGCTTTTATCACCTGGCTAACTACAGAAGCAATGTACTGTATTAAATTTTCCTGTTCAAGATCCATAATCTACTGCCTAACTATTCCATCAGTACATACCATAGTGTCTAGTTTCAAGTACTACTGGCAATTCATTCATTTAGTCATTACCTGTAAGAATACAGCTTACTAGACTTTTCAGTCGCTTAGATTTTTTGTTTACTTCTTTTTTAAATAAATCCTCTCCTCCTAACTCCCATTTGTCATCCTCTCTGACCTTCTCCACATCTCTCTATCTTACATAATGTTAACCAGTAGCTATCAAACCAAGAAAAAAACTGTCTAGATTGAAGTTATTAACTGAATTTTACCGAAGCAGATCAATGTAGCACTATTATGTCATTATTTTATTCCTAAATATGCTTGAAGGGAAACTATGATTCTTTCTTTGTGTATGCCCTGCTACATAAAATCTTCCACATTCTGTGATCTTTTAAGACAGAGAATCACTTACTTCTAATAAGACTGAAATCAACAACAAAAATACACTGAGAAGTGTGACGTTCGCAATACAAAAGCACCTTAAAACAAAGCAGGAATCAACTAAATACCACTAACTTGGCAAATAATGTCTCAGTCCAAATTACCTGCATCTTTTCTAAACATCTTTTGAAATGCACAAGCGCAATGCACAGAGAAGAAAAACATCATGCCTGAGCAAACCTCACCTCTGTGTGTGATACTGCAGCATATTTCAGCGACATCAGCTAACTCCAGCATTTCAAAATCATCTTCCCATTATGCATTAGCTCCTGACCGAATAGTGACGTATCGGAAAAGTCTCATTTCTCAGAAATAGCCAGCAATTTACGTTTTTCATCCTACGAAAGATTACTCAGTATTGTAGGATGAAGAAAACCAAAGGCCAAGTGCCAGGTACTGCACTTGTTTAACAACAACCCCAGGCAGCACTACAGGCTCAGGAAAGAGTGGCTGGAAAGCTGCCTGGAAAAAAAAAAACCAGGGTTCTTGATTGACAGTGGTTGAACACGAGCCAGCAGTGTGCCCAGGCGGCCAAAAAGGCCAATAACATCCTGGCTTGTATCAGGAATAGTGTGGCCAGCAGGACGAGGGAAGTGATCGTCCCCCTGTACTCAGCACTAGTGAGGCCAAACCTCAAATCCAGTGTTGTTTTGGTCCCCTCACTGTAAGAAAGACATTGAGGTGCTGGAGAGAGTTCAGAGAAGGGCAATGAAGCTGGTGAAGGGTCTGGAGAACAAATCCTATGAGGAGCAGTTGAGGGACCTGGGGCTGTTTAGCCTGGAGAAGAGGAGGCTGTGGGAAGACCTTATTGCTGTCTACAACTACCTGAAAGGAGGTTGTAGCATGGAGGGTGTTGGTCTCTTCTCCCAAGTAACAAGTGATAGGATGAGAGGAAATTGTCCCAAGTTGCACCAGGGCAGATTTAGATTGGATACTAGGAAAAACTTCTTCATAAAAAGAGTTGTCAGACACCAGAACAGGCTGTTCAGGGAAGTGGTGGAGTCACCGTCCCCGGTCAGGTTTAAAAGACACATCGATGAGGTTCTTAGGGACATGGTTTAGGGGTGGACTTGGGAAGATCTGGTAAACAGCTGGATTCAATGACCTCAAAGGTCTTTTCCAACCAAAATGATCCTATCATTCTAAATCTTATTGAGGAAATACCATTACCAAGCAGTTAGATTAGAGCTACTTACAGGACCGACTGATTTGCTATTTAGAACCAAAAGAAAATACCTACTTTCTAAGGTCACCTCAAATGTTTTATCAGCACAAAAGATGCAAGTGGGAGAGAGACACTTGGTCAATAACTATCAAAATCCTGAAGATGTCAAACTAGCTATCAGCAGAAACTAGTTTTGAGAATTAACAGGCATTTCATAAAGACACCAAGATCCATTAACTAGGAAGCAGAACAGGAATTCTCATCTCTTAGTGTACTTTTGCCTATATTATTTTGATTTTTATTGACACAGGATTTCTAGGAATAGGAACTGCTGAGGCATCTTCGAAGGAAACCAGTGAATCTGGCACCCAACAGGAAACTCCTTTCACCTTGACGAACATCTTTGTCATACAAGGGCATCCTAAAAACTACTGTGTCTTCTTTTGTCTCAGAAATAGTTAAGTAGACATAGGCTTCTCATGTGGTTTGAGGGCAGTAGAATTCAAGCCTCTTTCTTTCCCTTTCAAATTTAATAGTCCAATCCAGCCCTCAGGAACTGGGAAGACTTGGCATCATGTCAGGCATAATGAAAATTTGAAAACAAAACTTGATCCCTGTTTCTTATCTGAGCAGAATGTCACAACCATCATGCAAAAGTTCTTTCACTTCCTAATTTCATACTTACTGAAGTCTGGACTACTCACATACCAGGATAAAGCCATAGAATTCTGCCATAATTAATACATAATTTACTACGTATAAGAAAAAAGACACATTTTGACTCCTTTGTGGATCAGCATGAGGCTGTTGGAAAAAGATGTTGCTGCATTTATTACACAGCATGTTACCTATGGGAACACTGCAAACTAATTACATATTATGGGGGGAAAAAAAGTAAAACATAAAATCACTGAGCTCCCAAACACTGGATCAGGTTGCTTAGTGAGGTCACAGGATCCTCATCCTTGTATATATTCAAAATACCCCAGGAGAAGTTGCTGAGCAATGGGAGTTAGTGACCAGCTTTGAATAGGAGGGCTTTAAAAAGATGACCTCCTGAGGTCCCTTGCAACCTATAACTTGGCACTAATTTTGTCATACCTGTATGTCCATGTGCAGTTGGTTGCCTGTCCAAGTGCTATTGGTGGTTTAGGGATTTAGGTATGGAAGATACCCAACTGACTTACAGCCTGCACAGGATTGAGGAGACATAAACAGCAGGACAGATAGTCAGCAACTGTGTCTTTTTGAGGGTGTAACTAATTATTCAGACTTGTGTTGGGAGGACTGCACAAACCTCCAGCCATCACGGGAGAATATAATATCATGATATGCCACCCCCATTTGGGCAGGGGAATTAAGACAACTGTTTTTATAGAGACTTTACTTCACAGATCCTTGGTCTTTGACCCTCAATGACACATTATAATAAGTTACTTAGATCTTGAAATTCAACCAACTTCACTCTACAACACCCCTTTTTGTTCATATCCCAAATGGTACTTCTGGGATAGATCGTTTTACTTCATGCCTTGCTCTCACAGCTCCACTGGGGAGAAAGCAAAACATTATGCTTTCTCTTGAAGTGAAGAGGTTGGCTGGAGATAAATGCTCAAAAGAAGTTCTCTCTTAAATTACTTCACCCACATGGAGAAATCTATTGATTTACTGGGGAAGCAGGAAGACTTCTAAAAGAAGCCAGGTATGAATGATGAATCTGGTTTCCTATAAACACTTCACTGTGCTTGGATGCAAGACAGAAGGAGAGGAGCTGCCCAGGAACTTACTGGGAAAAAAAAAATCCACTGAAATACATCTCTTAATGATATTGGGTTGACCCTGGCTGGACACAAGGTACCTACCAAAGCCACTCTATCACTCCCCACAGAGTGTCTGCAGAGCTGTTTTCTCTCATACATTCTCACTCCTCTCCACCAGCTGCTGTTGTGCAGCAGGCTTTTTTCCCCTTTTTACATTCGTTACCACAGTAGCGCTACCACTGTAGCTGATGGGCTCAGCCTTGGCCAGCAATGGGTCTGTCTTCGAGCCAGCTGCATTGGCTCTGTCAAGACATCGGGTGCAAGCTTCCAGCAGGTTCTGACAGAAGCCACCCTTGCAGCCCCACAACTACCAAAACCTTTCCACACAAACCCAATACACTTAAAAAACCCTCCAACTCTACTTATGATTTTTTCCAAATTTTTAATGTACCCATTTGAAAGTGATTGCTGTACATATTACTACGTTTACTCCTGCTATACATATATATATATACATACACAGAGTGCTCAGGGGAGTTCAACATGCATTAGCAAAACTTGTAGAAGCAGGAAGAGACTAAAAGCCTTATTTTCATTAGTTTCATTAAATGATGAAGCAGAAGTACTAATTGTCTAATCTCATCTGTTTCTTGTTGATTTCAGAAACATGACAAAAGACACAAAGTCATCTCCATGGTGACTGTTAGAGTTTGAGACAAAACCACTGAAGATGCAGGCAATAATTAATCTGACACTTATACCATTCACTAAAAACTTTGTTTGATTTAACAATCAAAAATAAGATAGGTTTTGAAATTCAATATGAAGTAAAAAAAAGAAAAAAAAACCTGATTTCTCAGGTTAGATATCAAGGTGGTGACACCTGAGACTCTATGCCCATATTCTATGCCCATTCACTTTCCTTACTATGTCTTAGATTTTATTTTCCTACCAAATTTCCCACTGCATATAGGAAGGATATAAGTTGACTGAGAAAAGGTGAATGCAATTACACACTAAAAAAAAAGAAAAAAATAGAAAAAGGAATACCAAGAAAAAGTAGAATTTACCTTTTTTTTTCCTGTCCTATCATGATAACTAAGAAAAAACAAATAGAAAGCATCTCCCTTGGCAAGGGGAGAACACAAGTGAGCCAAGATAACAAATGTCACTATTTGGAGTTTGAAGTCACCTTCTCACAGAAGAAACTTTCTGTATTTGTAATGAAGAAATATTTTTACAGGCCAGCATGCTTTATCAACTTGAATTTGGAGGTAAGGGGGAAAGAAGCTTAATGCTGTGTTAAAGCTAGAGACTGCAAGATATCATCTCAGCACTATCACTACAAATCTGGATTTCTAATTGAAGCATGGCACTCTCAGCTTCCTTAAAAACAACTACACATTGTTACTCAAAGTGAAACAAACATGATTTTAAGTCTTACATATCAGTGACTCTCTAACTAATGAGCACAGACATCTCCAGGATACATTTTGCTACCACCAGCTTGTATCCTTTCTGCTCATCAGTGCCATTGTGGTTTTCAACTGCAGGATTACCTGAACAAAACTGTTCAGAGTGACTCAGCTTCCCAACAAAGGTAGAACAAGGAATAGCAACAAATCAAAGCCCCCAAGAACTATCCGGATCTTTTTACTCTGAGCAGCATACAAAATGCAGAGTAATTTCCACCCCTACTTTGACCAACACTGTACGACTCCAAGTCTAAAATTCACTGACCCTGCTTCTATCTCTGTTTATCCAATTTTCAAAGGCATTAACTTCTACTGTGTCTTCCCTTACACACGTAGTATCCCATTCTCTTGTGTACAAAGCTCATAGGAAAACAGAATATGTAGCACATATTTGGTAGATGTGAACATTAACTTAAAGATTTCATCAATACTCTCAACTTTCTATATGAGTGGCACCTGTAATGAGTAATTAGTACTTTTTTTTATACATGCACAGCTGACTGTTCAAAGCCAGATAACCTTAGCCATATACTTGTTTTTCTTTTCCCACAGAGCTGCAGGTTAAAGTAAGTAAATAAGTAACAAAAAAATTCAGAGTAGCTTTAGGGTTTTTTTAAACAAGACCTACTGTCTTTATAATTTATGGGCAATAGAAAGGAAGTTTGAAACTCTTCAAGCTTTAGAAAGACAACTCAAACATGATTTGTGATATTGTGAGTTATTAACAGAAAAAAAAAATTTAAGACTTATTTAATATTGTTGCTAGTTGCAAATATTCTGACGTAAACAGCTCAAAACCAAGCTTCTTCCAGTGTAGCATTTATAGCACTGTATGAAACCTTACTATTGCACTATAGAGATCAAAATATTAATATTCCCTATCTGCACTACCAGATTTGCCATATGAAATAAGCCTACATTTGAAAAATACAGTATTTGAATGTTTCTGAATTATACTGACAAACAGTAATCACCCATACATTTTGCTAATCTTGTACAAGATCTTCACTATCAAAAGTAATCACTGAAAAAATGCTGTTACAATATGAATTTACTAGCCCATTCCTTGTGTTTCCCCACCATTGATGAAAAAATAAGCAAAAGGTAAATTAAAACTATACAAATTAGAGGCAAAGAACAACTGTGTTTCTTGGACATAAATGATTCCTTTTATTACAGCACAACTTTTTCTTAGTCTGAGCAGTACTTTCACCAAGTGAAACAGAAATCAAAAGCAAGACACTGTGTGCCACACAAGCTTTAAAGCAAGTGAAATTTGTAAAAGCAAAGTGTTACTGAACAGCAGAAAACTCAATTCTGTTTTGGCCCCTTTCCAGAGAACCATTCTTTTTTAACAAGTCAAAGCTCACTTAAATCAACCTACTCACTGAATCTTCCAAATACTTAATGGGACTGTGTATTCTTACACATCTTCTATTACATCTAGGTAGCCCATCACATGTTTCACAGCATAAGCCCCAAACTCTGAAAACAATACCTCACAAATCTTACCTAAAAAGATTAACAGCATGATAAAGAAATAAACATGCTTACTGTTCTTGAATCAGAGAAAGGATTGTACTCATCTAGCCCTGGAGGAACATTTCTTGTCACTTGTGTCACAGAAGGATCCTAGAAGAGAAAATAATTCTGTAGATGTATGCACATGTATATAAGTAACAAGTCAACACTTATTATATAATATCATGTAAAACTCAGGTTTTGTTTCAATCTAAGAAGGGTTTGCTTTACTAAAAAAGCCTGTAAACATGCACATCTTTCTCTGTCTCCAAAATGACATCATTCCACTCTGAGCTTCTTAAAAACCTAGTTTAACAAAGTCTAAAAGAAACTCCATCTGTCATACATTTGATTTATACTGAAAAAAGCTCTCAATAGTGAAGGGAAGAAAACTGCATCCTGATATGTTGACTGCAGGGCTCCACAACTATATACCCAAAAAGCACAACAGAAATGCTTTCTGTAACGCTCAGTTTTCCCTACCCAGAAGTACCTCCAACTCCTTCAGGAACAGGAAAAGTATTTCAGAAAAATGAAGCTTCCCATAATGTCAAAAGCACCTCTGATTCAGCTTCTACCCAAATTGGTAAAATTGAAAAAATAAAGTGTATTTTTTTTTTCCTCCTATGAAACATACAGTAAGAAAGACTGCTTGAAGTTCAGCTTGAGAACAGAATTTCAGGAATGAAAAATTTATCTGTGCTAAAGACAGGCAGGCCTGGTTCTGCAGAAAAGCAGAAGTGCCCACTACGATAGGCCACACTAACTCTGTATAGCAAAAAGTTGTACTTATTCCACATGATGCCTGGTACCACTGCATTGTTACTGCAGTTATTTCTGCATTTTCAGAACATAAGAATGGATGAAAGGAAAGTCTTCTTGAAAATGAAGAAATCCACTTATTCAATATGGTTAGTTACTTTTATATTTAGATAAATGCACAAAACAAGCATACAATATTTTGCATGTACATCAAAGATAAAAAACAGCCACAAATATACTATTTACTTACAACTACTAAGTATAGATGTACATATTTTCTTAGTTTCAACAGTCTAGTTCAACATTAGAAAACAAAACAGAATTAATATGACTGGAAAGAAGAAAAGTATTTATATATATTTACATTCCTATTTCTTCTAAAGACAGTTACATTTAAAACGTCTACATGTAATAGTTGCCTAATTTAAAAAAGAAGGACAATCTACACTTAAGTAAAAATAAAAAATATCAAGCTACTGAAAAATAAAACCTGGATTCTAAGCATTTATTACAGCATTAGCTTAGTCTTGACAGCAGTAACCTAATCAACAGATGCAGGAACACTATTTTCTTAATGGGTGCAGTCAACTTATTTACCGCTAGAAAAAAAATTGTGTAGAATATCTATCAGCTCCAAAATCCTGAAGGATACAGCAAATGAGAACAAGTCTGTTTTTTCCATTAGCTATAGTCACAAATTTATTAATATGAGACAATTTTTAAAAATTATTATAAAAAGTTGAAGACAAGAAAATCATTGCTTCAGAAATTTAAAAATTACATCATGCATATTTTAATCAAATTCATGCACATAAGCATACATAAAAACTACCCTTCTGGCCACATTAAATGCTATCACCTTTGCCTAAAGCATACATTTAACTACACAGCAGTATTTTAACTGTGACTAAACTAGAATCTCCCTTTCTATAAATGTATACAAAATGCTGCATACAATTCAAAATCAGCTTCTCTACATTTGACTTACACCATAATTAGTGATTGCACTAAAGCCATCTTGGTGACAGTCTCCCCCACATCCTACGTTTGAATCTATAGTTTCGACTAAAATTTCATCACATCTCATGTCTCATGGTCTAATTCATTGTAACATGTTCTTTCATTAAATGACTGATACAAAATATTGTGTAGATGAACAACAAAAGCAAGGGAAAATGTGTGTGGGGAGAATGATGTTAAAATTCAACTACAAATCATCTGAAACACTGAATTAAAAGATCATAAAAAATAAGGGAAGAATTAAATCTGACATTTGAATTAGGCATCTGTTTACTAGACTTGTCGGTACAAGATCATAAAAGATGAACTTAAAATTAACACAAGTAAGAGAATTTCATAATTCAATATACAGGGTGGTAGAAAGTTGTATACAACTGAAAACTTTTGATTTCTTTTGGTGGGTCCACCCTAGCCAGCAGCTAAGCCCCTACCTAGTTGCTCATATGCTGCCCTCCCCAGTGGGATGGGGAGAGAATCACAAAGGGCAAAAGTAAGTAAAACTTGAGGAAAAAAAAACCAACAGTTTAATAAAGAGGGGGTAGAGAAATAGAAAATGTAAAAGGCAACAAAAACCCAGAAGTGATGCAAAAGCAGTCAGTCACCACCTACCACCAGCAGACAGATGTCCCTAGCCTCTGAGCAATGGTTACCTTGGAACCAGCCCACCACCACCACCAGTACCACCAATGTTACTGCCAAGAAGGACGCTATATGGCAGGGGTGTCAAACCCATTTTCACCAGGGGAGTAGTTACATTTATGAAGTCCTAAAATTACATTCAGCCCTTTGAAGGCAACCGCAAGGCCGATGTGGCCCCAGTAAAAATGAATTTGATAGCCTTGCTATATGGTATGGAACCTCTCTTTGGTCAGTCAGGGTCAGCTGTCCTGCCTTCATCCCCTTGCAACCTCTTGCCCAACTGAGCCTGCTCCCAGAGAGAAGCAGGCTGCGCAACAGAGGTGGCCTTGGAACTGTGCAAGCACTATTCAGTAACAGCTGGTGCCTTACAAACACTGTTTCAGTCACAGGTCTGAAACACACACACACACAAAAAAATTAAGTCCATCCTAGCCAGACCCAGTAGACTTATTCTAGCCCCTACATGTTAGCATGAATTAGCAGAGCATAAAATACTTACTCTCTGATCATATTTTCAGTATGGTAGCCCTTCCACAAATGCTCTCTTATCATTCCCCTTCCACACATAAAAATGTTTAAGTATAGACACATATGAAACTAGTGATACCTAAATATCAGCCACATAGAGAAACAGGATGTTTAAGTCTTTAAAACTCAAACTGGACTTAGCTCTTAAATTATCTGCTTAAAAAGTACATTTCCACGATAAACTTCGCTATTTGAAGACTGCACCATTAACTCAGTTCAATTGTGCCTGTGAAGCACTACAAACACAGTTATTTGAATAACTAGAATACCAGACTAAAGAGACAGTCACTGAACAGCAGATTCCAAAAAGCAGGAAAGAGTGGTTAAGTCAAATTTAGAACAGCAATCTACATTTAGAAATACAAAACGGAAACAATAATAAATATCTCATGAAAGAAAGCATTTTTTCTACTAGTGTTTTAGAGAAGACCAGGTAAAGAAGGTTTCTCAGATCTCTTTACACAGCTATTGTGACCCTGTAACACTGACAAATGACAGGAAATGTGCTCAGCCATACAAGCCTACCACAGCAAAAGACAGTACTAGAAGTAAGTCGTATGCTTAAATGCACACAGTGAGTAGAGCAAGAAGCCCTCCATCAGAAGATTTTTCAAATAACAGTTGCTACACTTCTGCCAAATATTGCTATTATCTGCAAAAGCAACAGAGACTCTGAAAAAAACTGAATAACTCACATGACATTCAATATGAGCTCTATCTAAGAAAAGTTTCATTACCCACTGAAAAATAGTTGAATTATACAAATTGAATCCCACATTCAAATTCTGTTCTCAAACGAGAGATGACATGAAGAGAAGAGTAACCTCATAGTTGAAGGAGGAAAATACTAGCCTAGTGATCCATATCTCTCCTACACTCATTCACCACAATCTTCTTTCAACACCACAAGTGTCCTCAGCATGGAAAGAAACAAGCTCTTCATAGCCTCTGTGCCTAGGTGTGGGCTGCTAGACTTCAAATCGTCCTAATAAACACGTTGTCAACATCTGATGGCCACCACTACGCTCCTCATCCTCAAGGCTCCCGTCTCCTTTGCAAAACTTCTTGAACCACCACTGCACTGTACGTTCGATAGCAGTTCCTGGGCCAAATGCATCGTTGATGTTGCAAGTTGTCTCTGCTGCTTTACAACCCATTTTGAACTCAAATAAGACAGATCACTTGAATTTGCTTTTGTCTAACATAATTTCCATAGTCGAAAAATAAATCTAGAGAGCAAGTAATAATTCAGTAGGAAAAAAAAAAAGGCAAGAAAAGTGCATTAAAATTATGTATAAAATAACCACATTTATTTAAAAAGGTATTCCAATATCAAATGGCAAACTTAAACAATGCAAAAACCGCAATTATTTTTGCACCAACCTAATAAAAGAATGAATTTTGAACTTAATGGAGGTTTGACTAATTAACACAGATAAATGTTGTGCAGGACCACACACCCAATGAAAAAGTGGCAGTTAAATGAACTCTATCAAATTTCTATGTTACATGACACACATTCTAGTGGTTAAAATCAGTGAAAACTTAAATATTCTAAAGGAATAAGGTATAACTTATTTTTCCATCTTTGATATTTCACCCAAATAATAAAGTTCAAATGCATTATTGTTTAGTTATTTTTGGTTTTTAATATTAAGAAACAGAAAAAAAAAGCCAAAGTGATAAGTTCCAATAGGTGATTATATACAGACACCAACACAAAGCAGCAGCATGGCTGGAACCATCAAACATACACAGAACTCAGCTTACTGCATGATTTAAGTGATTAAAAATTGGGTTATCCTCTTCAAACACAGAAGATTAGGAACTTCTGGAACAGACTTTAAATATACGCCAGCCACTGAATGCAGCAACTGTGAAATGCTTCATCCAATCTCAGACGGAGAAGCTACGTCCTGGTAGACCAGCACTTCTGTCGGAACTGGACCTGCCCTTGCACTAACTCCTCATCACAACCTGATTACACTCAACCACCCAGCTGGCCCCAGTCATGCTCCTTTCAGTGCTGATCACTGTAATTCTCATCAAACTCCTTGTTCTTTCCTTCCAATATACACTTCCTTCTCCAGTTTAATCTCAACCAAATTCCTGCCAGTTCAGGCCCATGAGTTTCTGATAGTTTTATTTAACTATTAGTGACACAAAGCACAGAACATAATTTAAGAACAGGCCATTTTTCATATCCAGCCACTGTTGGTGGTGGTGCATTTAAGTCACACACAGTCATTTCGGATAACATTTTCAAGACCTGAATTAGTTCAGGAGACTCTCTCCTATAATGTCCATCTCGAAAGTGAAGATTTGCATCGCACTCTGTGAATAACTAGGAGTCACATACAAAAGTACCCCAGTATTTATATTTAGAATGAAAGAGTCAGACAGGAATAAACAAATAAAGAAAAATAAACAAAAAACAACAACAACAACAATGGCAGAAAACCACATTTCTATCTCACATTGGTAAAAGCACCTAAGCACCTATAGAACTACATGTTTATCTGTGCTGGGTTAACAAATTATGCTTACATCACTCAGATATAGATGAAATCAACCAAATACCAAGTTATCACATACCATATACAAACACAATTATGCAGAAGTGAGAGTGTTTAAAATGCAGCAGGGTCAGTGCTGTTTTTTCATGCTCTATTTCTTTCTTCATAATTCCAGGCCCAAGAAGAATTAAAAGCACAGAAACTTCACAAACAGTGACTAACATGAGGTTTCATGTTTCACTATCCTAATAGTACACTATACTGTTAAATGTAAACTGTTTACATTGCTAAAGGAAGCCATAATGTATTGCACCTACAATAACATATTTTAACCTACGATTAAAAACCACTTACTGTAGGAAAGAATTGTCCTCAAACATTACACGTGTAACACCTGGGTGAATTAATGACTTAAGAGGCAAAATAAAGACTATTTCTGCACTTCTAATAATAATTTAAAAAAACCCCAAAACTGAGTAACCACTACAACAGATCTTTCACTATTTCAAGTTTAATATCTCATTGACTGATCAGCCATTTCCCACCCCTCTCACAGCATGATATTCAGAAGATTTTCACTCTACTACTGCCAGAACACAATTGTTAAATAGGATAGCTTGAAAGTAGCCAACTGTGGCTTCTTATACCTCATTCTCAAGCAATGCCTCTTAAATGCCACATTATCTCACAGCAGCAGAGCTATGACAAGTTCTGAGCTACTGAGCTAGACAAATTTCTCACCTGAAATAAAAAAGAAACTTCAGAGGCTCACAAGGCCAAAATTTACCTAAAGCTTGCACCAGTTGTAGTTTGCAATGAAGTACTGGATACACAAGAAAGCGTTATCTCCATAGCTATTCTTAAATCTTTCTCCTTCTTCAGCTCTGACATTCCTTTTTGTAATATTAAATCTCAATAGATAGTTCAATAATAATACTAATGCAACATGTGCTAACACTTTACTGAAAATCTGGGAAAAAATACAGCTATAACTGACACTGAATACCTAGTAAAACACTTCACAGTTTTAATAGATTTCAGTGCAGTTACAGCACTAATTAAGTGTGCTCTTGAAAGCTAACTACCATGTAGGACAGCTAAAGGACATTCTCAACACCACGATGTTCAACTTTATATTATGCAAGATCTAGGGGAGCTTACAAATTTTGAAGTGAAGAAATCAGGTAATAAAGTCAGAAAAATCTTTGTATTTTAAGTCCTTTACTACTTTAAAGACAGACAACTTAAATGGGTATGTTTTATAGTCATATGAAATAATTAAAACAAAACACAGTTATGCATACAGGCACACTACAAAACTTTGAATCCCAAAGCACAAATACTGCAGTAACCCTTCAAGTAGTTAGGGTCCTGATCCGTAAAAAATATTTAAGACTCCTCTTTCTTCCTGTAAGTTTCCATGACTTTAGCTTCACTTGAGCAATGAAAGTGTGAACTGTATAGATTCTGCTTGCACACAACACAGTAGTCATCATCTGCACTATTAGCATCAGCATCAAACCTCCAGCTTGTACTTCCTGCCAAACCAGACAGAAGATTAATTTGTGCTCACATGAGTCAGATTAAATGTTATATCCAAATTATAACCGGAATTACCTCTGTAGTAAATTTAAGCTCTAACATATACAAAGGTCTAGTGATTCAAGTAATCCTGTGACCTCAGTGGGAGCAATTAATGTGCCTAACACCATTTTTAGATACCTTAGAGCACTTCAGACATCCACACAAGAAATGCAGTCATGACAGAACTACAGCAGACCCATGTCTTTTTGGAGCAACAGCTCAAAGCTAACAACACTCTGGACACCTAATCTGACACACAGAAACTACTCACGTAATTAATATTACACACATTCAAGGGTTTCCATGATTGTGTGCTTCCACATTAAAACTGAACAAGACATAGGCCATTCTGTTTAAACCTTCACCCATATCATATAGTGGTTTGGCTTTTATCTGAAGGTCACCATTCACATTTAAACAGAAATATATCTCAGTTTCCAGTCTTACCATAATTACTATAGTATCAAATTCCTGTTCCTGCTCAGAGCTCCAAATCAACAGAGGTCATCACAGAACTCAGCTTTTAAAGTCTCAATTCCACATTCATAAGTAACCATTTCATATGTTTGGATGACTGTAACAGCCAGCCCTCAAACCTTTTACAGTCTGTCAGCCAAGCTATAAAGGCCTGTGAAATTCATAGCTCTTCTTAAAAAGCGAAGAATTTCTTCTCTTAGTAGTAGTATCATTTCCTCATAAACAAAAACCAAACAAACAAAGCCACAGCACCAATACATTTGTATTGTAGATGAGCTGCTGACTTGTTTCAGAGTAAATGAAACTTACACTGGATCTCAGGTCACTGCCATTTCAGAACCTTTGTATCTGTATGACCTCCCAAGACAGAGCACTATGACCATCCCTTACCCTATGACACTTAAAAAAAAAAAAAAGGTACAACAAGGAGACACCTACATTAGAAACTTGTCTTTTTCATCACACAAAGTTTATTTCATGCTGACTTAGTCTATTCAAGAACAAACTCTCAAGGCCTTGAGGATTGCCCAAACCCCTCCTAGGTGGTCAGACCCATGTTACCACTAAGGACTTGTCTGCTCACTATGGGACTGCTGGCTGACCCTGGTTACTTTCACCGGACCTGATCCTGACCTGACTTTCTAACTTGGGCTCCTATCTGCCTCCTCTCTATGGACTTGTCCAGCACTCCAGACTCTTGGCTGAACACAGTTACAATCGCCAGATCTGCTCTGCTCACCTTGCTCAGGTGCTGCGGGACTGCACTGTTTGTCAGTGAGAACCTTACCAAGTGTGAATTCATACTCACAAACTATGGCAAGTGCTTCTCAGTTAAATAAATGAAATAGCTTTCATTAGTAGTCTGCTTTAATTTATGATACTTGAAGTCACATCATATATGTATTTCTGCACAATACCACTATATCAAATTATAGCAAGATTATCATGTCTTCATTCGTATGGCACATGGATGGATTTTCTTCTGCACAACTTTAATGTGACCAAAAGCTTTTTAATGTTAGAATGTTACTTATCTGTTTGTTTCATTACCTCTTTCAAAACAAAACATTTCTTGGTTTTGTTGGTACAGCACCCAGGGGACAGCTATTTACAGAGGAATACTATGACTTCAAAAGCCTATCAGCTTCTGGATTCAGTTTGTCTTTTTTTAAAAAAAATGAAAAGAGAAAAAGCAGAGGTTAAGTAGCCACTGTCTCAAACTTTACAACGTTTTGAAGCCAGAAATTCTATTTTATAAAATAAATGTAATTACTTCCAATAGATACAAAAACAGAAACATAATTTAATTCTAGGCTTCCAAAGAATGAACTACCCCAAATACCATGTTTCTGCTTTACCTTTATCTTCCCAGAGAACACAATTATTTAATTCAACACCAAGCAAGAATCTCCGCTGAAGTATTTTTATTAAAATGCATGAGAACAGTGACAGAAAAATTCACAAAAAGACCACAATTAGTAAACCCAAAATACTTAAGAAAAAGAAGGATCTATCTCCAGACCTTGGCAACAACTCTTCCATGTGATCCCTCCCTGTCTTTCTTTGCCATACTACTTGTGATTTTACATTAGCACAGAAAGTAAGGAAAAAAACACCACTAACCACACCATACATAAAATTATGAAGCAAAGACAAATAAAAATATCAGTGCATTTGAATAAGGTGTTCAGACAACATGACTTGGGTTGTCCAGATCCATCTGGAAATACTGGTTCTATGTGTAAAGTATTTTAAAACTTAGACTCAGGCAAAACTTAAATGAAGACATGCATAATACCCACTAATGTCAAAGCTGTTATGCCAATGAGATGGCATTAAGGCTTGGCTTATATAGAAGGCCTTCTGTCCCTTCAAGTTAAATATGTGGATGAGCAAAGGTATGCAAGATTACCTTCTGTGGGCAGTGGAATGTGATGGAAATTAGCAAAGACTGAAGGAAGCAAAAAAAAAAAGCCTCTGAAAAAGTAAAAGTATAGAGCTTTCCTAAACAAACTTCTGCAAATAAAAGAAATCCACAACTGTGTTTAACAGTAAGCTTCAAGTTACAGAGAAGTTGTTATACAGTCCTTTTATCATTATGCATTGCAGATGAGAAGTAGAGCATGGATTCTGTCTGATAGCTACAACAGAAACTTTTCCCTGAAGAGAAACTGGGATCAACTATTGCACTTTAGCAATGTCTTCAACCTGTAAGTATGGTTGAGGTAGGTCCATAGCTTAAGTATCATAAACACTACCTAGGACAAATTACCTGAGCTGATGAGCGATGGAGGGGCAACTACACTGCTTACAATACCCAAACTGTTCTGGTTATCTCTACACAATAAATTTGGCTAGGTGTTATTTTCATAACTGTTACAAAAAGTGAGGAAAGGCAGCATGTATTTTTGTTGCTAGAACATTCTAGAACACACGTTGCACATTCTAGAACAATGACACCTTATGGGTACTTGGTGCCAGAAGGTATTAAAAAGCACAGTGCTCGCTGTCATTGGTGCCAGTCCAAACTATTGTTGGAGGCAACCTCAATGCCAGGGCTGCTGCTCATCTGGAACATCACTGCACTGTGTACAGCATCAAGTAAAAACACAGTGTCAAGCCTAAAGTACTAGCAAATAATTTTATGACCATAAAAATGAAACTAATGATTCAGACAGCCTCCAACTAATAGATGTCAGTAACGCTATGCTTCAAGCAGCTACCTGCACAGAAGTATGCTTGAAACGTGACAGTTCAATTTTTAAAAGGCATAGTTATTCCAGATAACATTATAAACTTGCTGCCATATGCTATGTGTGTGTTTCAAAGTGTCAGCATGAAATAAAATGTGGCAAAAAAAGAGTTCAGCAAGATCATTAGAGTAAGTAGCTCGGTAAATATGTTGAACTGGATTCAAATAATAAAGAACAGGAACAGAAGCATCTAAGGAAGTCAGCTCATTTTGACAGCTGAAGCCAAAACAGCAGGTAAAGAAACAATTCTAAGCTCTATGACAAGCCTGTAGCGCAAAAACTAAAAGCTTTAGAATACATTACACAGCATTTTGAGATGCAGGGTAGTATTTATCCCTAATTCCCAGTACCCTCCATGCTTCCATGCTTCAGAAATTACATGAAGAAGCAAGTAAGCTTAAGGGAGGAGGCTTGAGTGGAAAAACGGGGTAAATGTACTAAGCTTAACTATCTGGTTAAGTCATATGGAAGAAAAAAGACTGTAGTAGTACTATACACACAGAAAGTTACCGCCAAAATAATAATAATAATAAAGCAGCTTTATTTTTTTTCTTCAAAATAATGCACCTGAAACGTGATTTGTATTATTTTAGCAACACAAGAAAAACACAGAACCCTGAACTTGTGCAACGGCTGCGCCCGTTTCTAGGGCTTCCAAAAACGTTGCTTATCCTACAATCTCCCCAGAGCTGACGCGCCCCAAGCCCGGAGGAGGGCAGCCCCCCAGCGCTGCCTAACAGCGGCCCCGGCCCTCCAGCCCCAACGAGGCCAGCGCTGCCCCGCCGCGCCGGCCCTTCCACCCCCGCACTCCGCCAGGGAACGGCCGGGGTCCTTGTGTCCCCCCTCCTTTCCTCCCTCTCCCCTCGGGAATGCCCGAGGCTCGGTGCAGCCCGATCTTCCCGTGCCGCCCCAGGGAGGCAGGCTGGCGGCCGCCCCCTCCCCGCCCCCAGCCTCACCTTGAAGGGGTTGTTGAGGTCCGGGTCGGCGAAGGGGTTGCTGTCGAAGTCCGACATGGCGGAGGTAGGCGGACGCTGCGATCACCGAGCGATGGTTCTTCCCCTGCGGCGCGCCCGACACTCACCGGCTGCCCCCCCCCGCTGCCACCAGCCGCTGCGGCCCGGGCCGAGCCCGCCCCCACCGCCACCGACCAGCCGCGGAGCGCCGGCCACCCAAAATGGCCGCCCCGGAAGTGAGGTTACGGGGCGGAACGGCCCTGGGAAGGAGGGGCGAGCCCACCGCCGGGGTGGGCGGGAGCGGGGCGTGGGAGAACCCATTCCTGGGGCGGGGAGGGAGGAGGGCTGGAAGAGCGCATTCCGAGACAGATGAGGGGGGAGGCCAGCTGTGGTGAGCGCTGTTGGGAGCCCGTCGTCCTCGCTGCTCAGCCTGGGCTGGTGGGGGGGTTCTGCCCGCTGCCTTCGTCTGTCAGTACCAGCCGGGAGATCTGGGGCTCCCCGCCTGTCGCAGGGGCGGTGCCGCAGCTGGGAAGGGCGTGCGGGCGCTGCCAGCGGCCGTGGCGGCGGCGGGTGTGTCCGCCTTGAGGCGCCGGCTCGGCTGGGGTGGACCCCACTTGGTGACCATGTCTCGGGGCTACTTGGTAGCGAGCGGGCGGTACCGACCCAAAGGGAGGAGCTGTGTGGCCTCTCCTTTTCGTCCTCCTTTAGGGTGGGTCAGGACACCCCATCTAGCCTGGAAAGTGAAATGGTACCTATGAAAGCAGCAATAAAGCCTTCGAATTTGAGGCTGATTTGGTAAAAAACAAATATACTTTCTCGTTCTCTTCTGATGGCATGATGAATTGCTTGCCGAGATTGTGGCTTTTCAGGGGTCTCAAAGGTCCAAGGGCTGTGGGTTGGGTTTGGCTTCAAGCCACAGCCGCAAAATCCTGATTCTGTGGGTGGACACGTGTCCTGTTTTTGGCTGGGACAGAGGTAATTTTCTTCACTGTAGCTGGTATGGGGCTGTGTTTTGGATTTGTGCTGAAAGCAGTGTTGGTCATAGACACGTGTTCTAGATCTCGCTGAGCAGTGCTCACCACTGTCAAGGTATTTTCTGCTTCTCACACCACCCCACCAGTGAGTGGGCTCAGGGTGCACAAGAAGTTGGGAGGGGACACGGCTGGGACAGCTGACCTCAACTGACCCCAGGGGTATTCTGTACCATATAATGTCATGCTCAGTATGTATTTGGTGGAAGGAGAGGATGCTCTGGGGGATGGCGTTTCCCTTCCCAAGTAACCATTATGTGTGAGGGAGCCCTGCTGTCCTGGAGATGGGTGAACACCTGCCTGCTGATGAGAAGGAGTGAATGCTTGTTTTGCTTTACTGATGTGTGCAGCTTTTGCTGTAGTTATTAAACTGCCTTTATCTCAACCCATGAGTTTTCTCAACTTTCTAATTCTCTCACCCATCCACCCCTGGGGAGGAGGGATAAGCAAGTGGCTGTGTGGGGTTTAGTTGCCAGGTGGGGTTAAACCACAGCAACACATTAAAAGGGCTTCTTGGAAGTGTTTGACTATTTCAAACTGTTTGAAAGACTTTTGAAATAATTAACCGGAAATACTGACACTGCAGTTTGAAGAACCCATTCCAAATGATGCAAATAAGTGGGAGCAGCTGTTTGAAGCACTGAAGAACCATTGGTTCAGAGCTATGGTTGAAATTTGAAATCCCGTATACTTGATATCAAATAGTCTACATTGATGCAACACTTTTAAAGTGAGTGAATCCTGAATTTCTTTATATATTTCTTCTAAAGATTTTTTTAAAAAAACTTTCATTAGAAAAAAAAAAATTAAGCAAGTCAGACAAAAAGAAATTGCTATGAGACTAAAACTGGCCATTTAACTTTTTGGCATTCAAATGTGATTCTTTTCCATGTAATAATCATAGACTGTGGGGCATGCTGTCCAGGTTTTTTGAAGGCTGACTCAGAATGTTAACATTTTTATGTATTTTAATGGTGTTACATATATCATTATTCTGATCCTGACACTGGGAGTCATGACAATGGTGGTGTTCTGTCAACAGGTCAGGAAAAATCCTACACGTGCCTGAGAATTGATTTTGCATGGGTCAGAAAATAAAGCAATAATTGCTTCAAGGCTTGCTCTAATTTATGCAGAAGTTTCTCAATCATTTGTGAAGGACTGTCGGCAGATACAAGATGTATGCGAATGGGAAAAATCATAAAAGCATGGCTTCTAAACAACAAAACACTTTCAACTTTTTTGTTGCTATGAAGTGTAAAGTACTCCAAACTTCAAAAACCACAAAGGCAGCTGTTGCATGATCAACAAAAGTATGTTACAGTATTAGTCACATTCATTCATATCACTTACGGTGACAGGAATTTAAATCATGTTGTTTTCCAATGTTTGCCCATGGCTCAGTATGCCACAGCTCAATGATGAGAGTTGTGTGCATGGGCAACTGTGCATTTCCTCCTCTTTCAACTTAACATGAATGAATGAATGAATGAATGAATGAATGAATGAATGAATGAATGAATGAAGATTTGGCTGAAAATCATCTCTTTTCCTGTGCGGTTGCTGGTGTTTCAAATCATGGACATTGTGACATTTTTCTGATAATAATTTATGCGTAGTTAAAGGGGAATAATCTGTCAATCTCATAGAAGTTTCAATGCAGTAACTGGGACTTTTTTGGAAAGTAAAAGAAGTATTTTACAGTTAAATGACAGAACTTTGATGATGCATCTTTGCTTACTATTAGAAATGTTAACTTTGGGAGATACCAACTAGCTGCCAGCTAACAGAAAATTATAATTAATTTATCCTTCCAACTAGTTGAGTAGTTTGTACTATACATGAAGAACAAGGGTATTAGAAATGGTTGTCATTTGATGCTGAGGGTTGATATTTCAGAATTAGAAAAGAGACATGATTAGCCAAGGATGTCTTTCCTCAACAAGTCGTGTCTACTCCATACTTCCCAAATAGTAGATCTTTTTTTTTTATAATTAGCTACTTGCAATTAACTGTTTCTAATTGTGGTAAAATATATAGTTAATTAATATATCAACCTGATTTTTAATGTGCCAGTAAGTTCTTTGAAAAATAAGTTCTAGTAGAGAATGGTTGACATTATTTAGATAAAAATATCTCTTTCAGCCTCCTGGAGCTAGTTTCATTCAGTGGTTTTCAAGAATTCTGAAAATGTTGCCTTCTTAGCAAACAAAATTATATTAATCTGAATTGGTCATTTTCTCAGATAGAAGAGTTTAAACTTCAGTGAACAGTAGATTTGAACTGCTTCTGTGAGTACTGTATTGGTATACTGTATTTAAGAAATGTTGTGTAAGGAACTGACTTGATATTCCTTCAAGTCCTGCTTCTCTCCATTTTCTATCACTTGTGGAGTTTACAGTCTTTATGCCAACCTCAGATGGTGGCAAGGAGTGCTCATCAGCTGAGAGGAAAACCCCATCAGGTTTTTTTCAATCCAAAATGTTTGAATGCTGAGTAGACAACTAAGTGATCTGTCTTGATCATCTCTCTGTCCCAATAAAGCAGACCATCGTTCTACAGAGGATGTACTTTCAAAAAATAAAATCAAGCTGTAACAAGTAAGCCCTAGTGACCCCCCATTTCCTCTCATAAATGGAGCAGTCTATAGAACAGCAAATACAAGCACAATTGTTAGCAGCAAGCAGGGATGGAGAATGCCAACGTGCCACATAAGCACATAGCTAAGGCTCTGCTACTGAAGTTCGGCAAAACGACTGGCATGGAAGACTGAAATACTGCTAGAAACTCATGTAGTAGAAGCAAGCAAGAGAACTCACATTAGTGTAAGGTACAGCATCAAATTAGATCATGTGCAGATAGAAATTTTAAACTCTTTCTGAAAAATTAGGCAGAAGACAGTCTAAATTAGGCAGAAGACAGGTAAAACTTCATTTGAGGAGTTATTCAATAACAGCTCCTGGAACAATTTAAAATACAAAGAAACTTTTTCTAGGTTTTACAGCAGAGAGATTTACTTGCAAAATGTTGAAAAGGTTTTAACTTGGGGCAGAGGGAAGAAAAATGTGATAAACATGCTTTTCAGTATAGTACTTGAAGGTCATAAGCTGCAATATTCCTCAAAATCTTTTGCCTCAATTTAAAAGAAAAAATTATGGAGAAGATAGAAGAAAGGGCAGAAATCACAGCAGCATTCAGAACTCCAAAAATCTGCTACATGCAGACTGCCATTTAACTTCTCTTTCTTACAACCAGTGTGCTGGCTGCTGAATCAAAAGCTCTGTGTTTCTATCATGCAAAGTCTTGAGCTAATATAAACTTGTTTTAAATAGTCTGAAGAGGTAGCTTTGTTCTTTTTCTGGGAGTGGAGCAGCTTTGCCAGTTCTGCTGTTAGAAGGTACACTTACACCCTTTTCTGGTAGAACCAGCTTAGCCAGCTTACAGGAGGCGATGTGTGACCAAGCCAAACCTCTGGGGTCACCTAACAAGTGCAACAGTGAATAGCCACAGGTTGGTGTCTTGCCCTTTGTATGAGAAGCCTGACTACTTTCTGAAGCCCCACACTTAGATTTTTCCCATTCTGTTCCAAAACTGTTCCAGGATATTTGGAATTCTTCTCTGTGGACATCTCACCTCTCTGGAGGTAGAAGAAGAGGTAACCTAATGCACAGCCAGGCTGCGGTCATTTTCCCAAAAGTCAGTCTGGTGCTGCCAGTGATCTCATGCCCTGCATGCCAATGCTCTACCCCACTGCCTTGCTACGACTGTATGCTCTACCCCAGACCCGCACTGATGTCCAGCCACTGTTCCTCATGCCTCTCAGGAGCTGAACTTTAGTTCACATCAGAGAACCAACATCTCATTTGCTACTTGGAGTAACTGATTTTTGCTTATGTGCAGGTGCTCTAAGGGCATGCTGTGTAATAACAAAATCAGGTCATTCTTGACTTGAGCAAAGAATCGTTTTTGCTGACCTAGAAACACATTGCTCAGTGTCACATCATTTGAAACAAGGGTTAGATATGAAAAGGAAAAGCTGTCTCCCATGGAGCCATTACTGTCTGCTGCTCATTGTATTCCCCTTAGTCCTATTCTCCTCCATCTGTTCTGGGACTTTGCAAAGAGTAGACCATCAGCAAACCGTCCTTCCGTCTACTTATTTTTCCTGTGCACCTGTTGCTGATCTTTGTCCAAGGAGTAGAGCCCTTCTCTCATGCCAGGGGATGCCTGTGTTTTAGGAATGTGCAGGCACAGCACAGCTATCACCAGTAAGGTGTCTTCATTCTTCTCCCAGACTGAACTTGCCTGCCTGTTTCCCATCCTGCAGGCAGCAAAGGAAAGCATAAGCACACTTACAGAGCTCAGCAATCATTAGCACTGAAGAAGACAGCAAAATGTAATCATGTGAGAAGAGTTATTCCTGCTGGAAAAAGACTGATGTATCCATCTAGCTGGGAACAGAACAGTACCGATTTCCCCACTCGTGTCTAAAGAGTCGTGACACCTGTGGAGGAAGCCATACACTGCCACAAACACAGCATTTAAGAAGATGGGTAACCTGCCGTGGAAGCCAGTGTGTGGGAGCAATGAATAGTAAGCTTCAGTCACGAGGGAAGATACGGCAAAGCGAGCACATGCTGTTTGGGAGTGGGGAGAGCATTCCAGGCAGCTGTAGAGTAAAGCCAAGCAGCACTAGCAGTATGTGCTGCTCGCATATGTTCTGTAACAACTCGAGAGTGGGAGGAAGAACAGAAGCTAAGGCAGGTGATGAAAGAGCTAGTTCAAGCAAAGAATAGATTTCAGTCTCACCTGTCTCTTCCTCCCACTGTATTATCTCTTGCTGTGTTATACTACAGAAGCTTGGCTTCCGCAGTCATTTTCTGAACACCTCGACCTCTTCTCATACCTGTACCCCTCAAGAAGAGGTATGCTGGTGGACTTCAGTGAGAATTGTCTAGACAGTAGCAGGGCTTGTGCTATGATCCCTTCCAGCCAAGTGATTCTGGCAAATAACTTTTCAATGTGTGTCTCATCTTTTCAAATTTAAAACTGTATGTAAATAGTTGAACGTAAATAGTTGTCTGCATTTTTATTATGTTTTACTTGCATTTTAATCACTCATGTTTTCTTCATTGAGTGATTATTAAGTTGTAATTATTAAGCAGTTAAATTCCAATTAGAAAGCAAACAAATTGCATTTCTGGGATCTGGAAAACAATTCAGGGAGAAATCTGTACACACATAAGGTGTGATTCAAAATTGTGGTCCTCAAAAGTCAGTTCTGTTCTGCAACAAACAAGGAAAAAAGACTGAGAACAAAAGGTGTGGGGAATGATGGTTTCTTGGTTTCAATTCAACTATACATAGTTTAGCAGAACAAATGTGTGATTTTGCGTTAAATAGATCAGAAGGCATCCTTCACAGATGGACTCTCCTGCTTCTGATGCACAGGTGCAACTAGTTACTTATCTTCGCACAAAGCCCAACAATATATCGAGAATTTTTAGGCTTGGGGCAGCCTGGCCTGGTGTCATTCCATCTCTGAATGTACCAATTCTCCTAGTATGTGACCATTAGTGGACAAGAAGGCTCATGCCTGGCAGAGAGGTTGCCAATACAGCTGCATCAGGGCATGTACAGCTGCCATCAGGCAAGAATCCATGCGTCTGCTGCTGCAGTCACTGCTCAGTTGAAAACAAAGTTATGTATTGCTGTTGCAGTGCTGAATAGCGTCCTGGCAGTGAAGCAATGCTTTAAGGACAGTTGTTTCCAGCCAGCAATGTAGAAGAAGTCTGATATTATAAAGAGAAGCCCGGCTCTTCCAAAAAGGCTGGTCCAAAGGGAGTCTCACAGGGAAACAGGATGAACAAGCGAGGCTGCATATGCAGCAGTCAGAGTATCAGGCTTCTCACCATCCAAAACCTCTACCATTAGCTCTTGCTAAGTGAACAGCACAATTGGAAAAGTGCCCTTTGTGTCTGAACTGACTCAAACCTGTACTCCGAGGTAATATGACAATGCACAACTGCAAAAATAGAACCACAGCTTTAGACAATGAGGGAAATTTAAGGCAGTCAACTGCAGTCAGGATTAAATCTAAAGATTAGCTGGTGCAATTAATCTTGCAGAATACTCCAGTGCTGGAGAGATACTGTGTGGTAGAGATATTCTGAAGGCTGCAATAACAGACATGAAGTGAAGTTGACAGAAGGATTCATCTGTCTGATTTAAACATTAAATAGAAAAGCAGTGTGGAAAGAAAATAAAGCAGATTTTGGTTTAATTTGATAGACATGATTCTTATGTGTTGATGTCTGCTTTTTATACAAAGAAGAAAAAAGAGTGATTCCCAGAAATGTTGTCAACTAGAAGGAACAGAGGTGACAATAAATCATAAGTTAGGTAACCAGATATCCCAGTTTGGATCGGACTACCTTTTTTTTTTTTTTTAATGGCAGGCAGGATTCTTCCTGTTTTTCTCTGCTCAGATTTCATTCCTGAGAATTTTTTAGGGCAATGAGAGAACCAAAACAGTGGCCTAACACATGTAGCAGGCACATGACTTAAAACAGAGACTATATGCTTTATAGCATCCCTTTATAAAATAATCAATTAGAACAACAGCTTTCAGGAACCTCTGCAAACCTTCGTTTTGTGAAGAAAGACAACAAAAAGCCACGTGGTGGTCTAATGCTAATGGCACATACAATGTGCTATTACAATGCCATTCCTTTGAATTTGCCCTTTGACGTTAATTCCAGGCTATTAATCAGAACCCCATAAGGGAAAACATTTTGGCAGAACTAAAAAAACCTAACCACTCTTTATTTTGAGAGGCTTATTTTCAGAAGGGGCAAATTATAGATATGAAAAATGAGATACTTCAGTGTGCAGATTAGGCTTCCTCTGAAGAAGAAGAAACAAATGAAATGTTTGTTAAAGTTGTGCATCTTCAGATTCAAAGTCAATTAGAAAAGAAGGATGTTTTATCTTAAAAATGTAGTAATTGCTCCCTCTTTTCTAATAACAGTAGCTCAGTGCATGCTTTCAAGACAAAAAGTATTGTTTCTTTAAAGCACTACAGATCCCTGGAGGAAAGGATTACAACATTGTTTCCATTTTATACTGATTCCTTGTTAGGACAGGCTTGTTTTAAAAAAGAAAAGCAAGCAGGCATATCACTAAATCTAACTGCTGGAAAGAAGGGAACCAGTTTAGTCATTTTATTGTGACTCCAATCTGCTGTTTACAAAACCATTGCAAGGGAACATTGATCTTTAAAATGTTAAGTTACCAAAAGTTAGTTAATTCAATGGTTGAATCAAGCCTTACTGGAAACATAGCGAAAGTGGTGTAAAAACCACGTATCTTGCCTTTGAAAAACAATCTCGATCTCTTAAGCATTGCATAAAAGGGAAGCAAAATGGCATTATTAGCTCAAAAATTTATTCAGGAGCTTATATGCTAAGAAACTCTTCAATTAATAAGTAATACATTTCTTATTAGAGTCACATCCCCTTGTCCCCAATTTTTAAAAGATAACCACTTTTTCTATAGTTTCAAAAGTACTTTTTAAATTAAATTACAGAATTAGCCAAGAATGTCCTTTAATCTCCTTTCCTGACCCATTGCTTTTCTTGACCACGCATCCTTTTACGTGGATAATAATTACAAATTACATGACAACATAGTTTTATATACTGATAAACTTTATCTAAAAATGAATGGCTAAGGAAATCCAGGAGTTCATAAAAGTGCTTGACTTTAAAGACAGTGATACCAACTCTGAACTTCTAACTGGAGGCATGCTGAAGGCAAACTGGTATTCCCTTTGAAATACCATAGTAAAAGCGTGCAGTGAGCTCTATGCGGTACTTCAAAATTCAAAGTTCAGAATAACCTAGAAGTTTTAAATGTGAAATGATTATTTTGGTAAACAGAGATCTGAAGTGTTGGGGTGAAGATATGTAGGTCCTTGGTGAAAGAGATTGGCCACTGACAAAGTTAATGTTTTGCCAAGGATATTGTTGTTTCAGTCTTTCCATAAACACTGCAGGTAAAGCAGAGAATATTGTTTACATTTGCATGGAATAAAGAGTGATAGAGCATATACTTGGTGCAGATCTATTAAGCTGGGTTGCCAAACCATTTCAAATATCATATGGTATCATTATTACTAAGTGGTAGTGCTGTAGTGCATAGAAAGTGCTCTGCTCCGGCCAAATGTTGTATGCTCATGGAAAGACAAAAATTCAGAGGTATGTGTGTACTTAGTGTGAATCAATGCAAATTAGAAACTTCAGTCTGTTCTTTAATAAAAGCTAATTTATGCAACTGTAAAAGAACCATGAAAAAAATGTGAACCTCTCCAGCCACTGAAAGTGCTGGAGTGCAGCTCATAGTCAGGTATTACAAAGTGCTAGATACTACCCTTTGATAAGTCTCTTGGGCATTTTTAGCAGAAATGAATAATTAATTTTTCATCTACTAGTGTACGATCAATATCCTAGACCAGCGGCATGTTTAAGTACTTTAAGTGGCCAGCAAAAGATGGGATAACAAACTATTATTTTAGTGCTCAAAGCACATTCGCCTTGAAAACCCTAACCTCTTTTCCATTTTTTATGTTAGCATTTGATAGGTGTGTCTGGTTTGATAGGTAAGCTCAATTAAAAAGAAGTCATCGGAGAGTATGTGATCTGAAGGTCATATAAAGAAGCTCACTTTAAAACATGATACCACCCTGTTAAACAAACTCAATGATTATATTACTGCATAATGCTTCTCAAGCATTGATAAGCCTGTTATTTTAATGATGGATGTTCTGGTTTTGATACCTAAGTTGCAATGGGGACACCAGTTACTGTTGCTTTGAGTCATCCATTTTCCACCCCTGATGGGCTCCTACACTTTGCCTGAGCACCAGAATTCCCTCTGGAGCTGAACAATTGGCTGTCCCTGTCCCCAGCCCTGATGACAAAACTCAGGGGCAGGTCAGCAATTGATCAGCACAGAGACCCCATTGCCAAACTCCAGCCTTCCAGCACAATCCTGTCTGGCCTGGCTGTTGTGGTTGGGATGGACAAACAACATAGACCAAGTTCTTAAGAACAAACAACAATCTCCATTTATTGCCACAAGTGCATTTTTATACAGTTTGACCAATTCATGTGTTTCTTCACTATTGGTTAGAAGTTACAGCAGTAACATCTTGTTGGCTAATTTTGCTATCATCAATGTTACTCTTTTACTCCCTTCGCTCTCATGGGTACACCGTAATATCTCCGGATACTCCTTTACTCCCATCTTTCTCACGGGTAGGCCTTAATATCTTCAAGGCTAACTTCTGTTCCCATGCTCTCCGCCAGGGAATCCACGGACCCACCATAGTCCCCCACACCTGGCATCATTGCTTCCAGCGTAAGCTGTTGGTGTCATCTCATCAGCACAGCTAGATCTTGCCAGGTCATTTGAGACATGCTTAAAATTGCTAAAAGGCCTTTCAAAGAAGGAGCAGACAGAACCCAGAAAAGACATCTCAGTCTTAGTTGTAGCAGTACGTTTTGAGCTGTCTGGACCACAGCGAGGTTTTAGGATAGGAAGCCTGATAGCAGACAACCTTGATGCCATTTTTAACAAAGTTAATAATTGTAATCTCTATTTATTGAATTTTCTTTGTTCCCTCAAGCAGGTGTGCTTTGTTTTGTTTCATTTTCCTTGGTGGTTGTTTTCTCAAAAAGACTAATTTTTCTGGTTTTCGTGGTACAATAACTCTGTAGAGATCCAAGAAAGAAGACACATATTAGACATCAGTCCAAAACTACTGTTGTGAAAAGCTGTGGAACTAAGACTTAAATAGATAAGCAACAAACACTACTGGGGTGCATCAAATGCCTGAGAGAAAATACTGTTCCAAAAACAGCAGGTGAAATCTGAATTCCCAGCACCTTGACTCTAAGGAAAAGGTATGGTTATATGCTGGATATTAATTTAACAGTAGAGATGAGACTCTAAATAGCAGTTTGTGAAATTAAGTACTTTCTTAGTCACTGAGCAGAATGGCACTTTGCCTATGTGATATTAAAGAAGAGCTAGTTAATAAGCAGTTTCATGCATGGAGTAGTTCCATGAGCTTTTTGTAAATAAGCAAATGTTCTTTCAGCTTTGTTTAAGAAATTAGAATCACAGAATTGTTTCAGTTGGAAGAAACCCTCAGGATCATTGAGTCCAACCATAACTTATCTCTAGCACTCAACCATGTCCCTAAGTACCTTGTCTAAATACCTTTTAAACACCTCCAGGAATGGTGACTCCACCGCTTCCCCAGGCAGCCTGTTCCAATGCCTGACAACCCTTTCCATGAAGAAGTTTTTCCTAATATGCAATCTAAATCTGCCCTGGCACAACTTAAGGCCATTTCCTCTCATCCTATCACTTGCTACTTGGGGGAAGAGACCAACAGCCTATATGCTACAACCTCCTTTCAGGTAGTTGTAGACAGAGATGAGGTCTCCCCTCAGCCTCCTTTTCTCCAGGCTGAACAGCCCCAGTTCCCTCAGCCGCTCCTCGTCAGACTTGGGCTCCAGACCCCTCACCAGCTTTATCGTCCTCCTCTGCACTCTCTCCAGCACCACAATGTCTTTCTTATGATGAGGGGCCCATAACTGAACACACAATTCAAGGTGAGGCCTCACCAGTGGCAAGTACAGTAGCATGATCACTTCTCTAGTCCTACTGTCCACCCTATTCCTGATACAAGCCAGGATGCTGTTGGCCTTTTTGGCCACCTGGGCACACTGCTGGCTCATGTTCAGCTGGCTGTCAGTCAACACCCCCAGATCCTTTTCTGCCAGGCAGCTTTCCAGCCACTCTTCCCTTCGCCTGTAGCGCTGCCTGGGGTTGTTGTGACCCAAGAGCAGGACATGGCACTTGGCCTCAGCCCAACAATTCAGCCAGTCCAGATCCCTCTGTATGCTCTTACCACCCTCCAGCAAATTTACGCTCCCACCCAACATGATGTCATCTGCAAATTTACTGAGGGTGCACTCAATCCCCTCATCCAGATCACTGATAGAGATTAGACCTAACTGGCCCTGACACTGAGTCCCAGGGAACACCACTTGTGACTGACCGCCAACTGGATTTGGCTCTGTTCACCACAAGTCTTTGGCCTGGCCCTCCAGCCACTTCTTTACCCAGTGAAGAGCATGCCTGTTCAAGCCATGAGCTGCCAGCTTCTCTGGGAGAATGCTGTGGGATACGGTGTCAAAGGCTTTACTGAGGTCTAAATACACAACATCCCTCATCTACTAGTTAGGTCACCTTGTCATAGAAGGAGAACAAGTTGTTCAAACAGGACCTGCCTTTCATAAACCCATGTTGGCTGGGCCTGATCACATGGTTTTCTTGCATGTGCCATGTGAGGTCACTCAGAATGATCTGCTCCACGACCTTCCCTGGCACTGAAGTTAGACTGACAGGTCTGTAATTCACCAAGTCCTCCTGGCCCTTCTTGAAGATGTGTGTCATGTTTGCCAGCTTTCAGTCAACTGGGACCTCCCCAGTTAGCCAAGTTTGCTGATAAAGTTATTCCAACATGTCTCTCAAATACTATGTATCCTTATGAGTCTTTCTTCAGCACTTTTCTCAGTATTTTTTCCCCCTCTTCCTTCCAATTCCATCCATGGAAATAAATAACAAAGGAAATAACTAAAATTTTGCTCATGTTCCACTCATGCTGTGCAAACGTACCATCCTACAGGATGCTTACAAAATTTGGTAGTGTCACTGTGAAGACTGGACCTGCTATTAAATGTGACTTTGCAAAAATAGTGATAAAATAGTGATTTTTTTTGATACAAACTATGATTGTAACTCAAATTTGGCTAGTTCTTTTGTACTCTGTGAATCAGAAGAAAATCCATATTTACGATCAGTGAAAATTGGAATAATATAGGACTTAAATGCAATACAGAACACAAAGAGCAAAATTTTGAATCACAAATACTGATTTTGTGAAATTTCTATTCAAAAGTGTAAACACATTGTAAAACATTTCTTCTTCAATTTCTAATATTAATAGAATAACGAAGCTGTGTATTTTCTGCTTCGTGCTCATGATCTTGCTGTGAGGTGCACTTAACATATCAGAAATACTTAGCAACTAAACAATAGTGTTTTGTGAAAAGACATCTATTGAAGGATTGTAGAAATGCTGAGAAAATGCACTCATCAAAATAAGATATTTGACATTCAATTCAGATGAAAATTTATATGAAAAGTGCAAAACAATAATAAGTACTCCATCTACTAGTAAGTATCTGAGAAATGTTAGAAAGTGATCCAGTTTAATCTAGATGTCCCATCAAAAAGATAAGCTTGGTCAGCAGTTCTGCCAAGCATTCACAATAAAACATGAATTAAAGTGGAGTAAAAATGTTAGCAATAAGCAGCCATGGTGGCCTCCTTTTGTATTTGCCCCAATAGCTAAAAACCCTCAGGAAGGCTTTCATCATCTCATATCTCATTTGCTGTAACAACCTTTCCCCAACTATTAGTTTTTCCCTGCTCATATGTTCCCAGAATGCTGTTGCAAAATTCATTTCCACATCAGCTTCGCATCCCTACATGAGCTCTCCCTTCTCCATCACATCCTGTATGAAGTGGGGCCTGTGTAATTTTACATTTCACGTTGCTACCTGGGACAACAGTGCTATCTAATTATATGAAGCTTAAAACGTTCCATGAAAGAAATAGTACTGAACTTATGCTATCTGGTTAATTTTGAGATAACAGCTGTGATCTGCATTAGCTCATTGAAATCTTTTGCTCTTGGTTCATGTTTGCAATCCATGCTTCATAAATTTACAGACTCAATTTTGTCTTTGAAAAGCATAGCCTTGAAGTAATACATTACAAAACAATTTCCATTCCCTCTGAATATTTCAGATTTCTGTCTGAAATTTCATATGGTGAATAGCTTCACCAGCTTGCTTTCTAAGAGATTTTTTTATAACGGACTGCTGTAAAAAATTGTTATCACATATAGTAATATTTAAATACTTCTATTTTAAGTATAATGTTATCTAAGGTTGTATGCCATGAATAAATACCTCTTTTTGTTTCAAGACTTGTGCAGTTTTTAATTTGAGTCTGATTGAAAATACCTCTCTACTTTCCCTCTTTGTGTATGTAAATATGTGTGTGTATGTATTGATATATTATATTTATATTGGCTAATTCTGTATTGTGCAAATTGCCATATATTGCTGCTTGTGCTTTTAAATTCCACAGACTGTTTCATGCTTGCCAGAATTTTTATACTGAAGGTTTTGGGATCGAGGTCAGTAAGTTCTGTTCTATCAGTGTTTCTGAAGAAGCGTGTCTTCTGGGAATTCTGTCGCAGCTCTGCCCTTGTTTGTCCTGCCTCAGCATTATTTCAATTGTACTATTTTGTGTATCAACTTATCATTTAACCTTTAGGAGTTGTTTAATTATTTTTATAGGATTCTTCAAGATTCTTCTGTGGATTAAAAGCAATTCAGGAAAAAGAGATATAAAAGTCCAACTATTCATTTAAAGCCCTGGAAGTCAGTTGGTCACTTTACTGGTAATAATATTTTCAAATTTACATCAGAGTAAATAATTGCCATTCCATATTTCATTGAAACAGGTCATCCATCTTCAGGACAATAGTGCCAAAATATCAAAATTTATTATCTATACGTTTTATAAGTCCTCTGCCATCCTTTACTGTTTTAAGCCACAACACTGTGACTTACAGTATTTTAATGCATATCTTCATTACTGAAAAAAATAGCTTTACTTCCTATAATCTTTCCCAACTTTATTTTGTATATTGTATAAGGAATATGAAGTCATAAGCATATAATGAAATCTTAATTTCTGCTTCCAACAGGTTAATCCCTCCAGTTTCTTCTATGTTCTAAAAGGCTTTATAATTAAAACAAGTGGTAAGTATAGTAAGAAATGTCCATGTCTTTTTCTTCTGTATAAAGTTATGGTTTCTGTGCTTTGCTACTGTTTTCCAAATAACTGAATAGTCATTATTTTAAGTTTATTTCTCAAAGGGTTCCTAAAAACAGCTTTCTTCTATATTCTGAACAAAGAGGTTATGCTGTAAATTTCAAGTGCTTTTCCTTCTTCTTAGTTAAAGTAGTAGGTCTCTCTGTTAGTAGTGCTTGAATTCTGTATCTTACATAAATATTTTATTTTGCATACAGGCTTTCTTTTCTAAAACTAGTTTACTTTTAGTAAACTTTAGTTATAGACATTTTTTGTGAATGCCAGCATTTTGATGAAAATGTTTCTTTAAAAAATATTCCTTAAAAGGCTTACAGATTGTTGTATCTAAGAAGTCTTCACCTGATTTGCATATCAAAGCTGTGTTTGTCTGATGAAAGAGGTCTAATAAGTGTGTTGTTACATTTCAAGACCAGAGTGCATATATTTACCTACACTAAAAGACAGTATCTATAGAAGTACATCTGGCTGAGGATGCTCCTGTGTTTTTAAATTATGAGATTCTTCCATTTCTTCTGTGACATTTATTCCCTCTCTTTTATTACATATAAAATCAGCCATTTCTACATTCTGAAGTATGCTGATTCCAGGCCTCTGCATGGATATATTTGGAAAGATGTCAGTAACCAGTGCTAATTCCTGTGTATCTTGGGGCAGGGGCTTAAGGCTTGGAAAATGTTGGGAGATCAGGGAAAGTCTGTCTCTTCTTGCACATGTTTGAATATTTAACATGTTTGTACAACAGGCAGATGTTTGGTGCATTGTGACATTTTAAGTGAATTGCAATTAAACTGCAGATGTACTCTGAAGGTACCCTATTATTATCTTAATAGCATCACTAAAATTATTAGGCAGAAAATGTCAGAGTTCCAGGTGTAAGGTTTAGGGATATCCCTTGTCTGAAAATATTTCCTGTAAGAGATAAAAAAGCCACTTTGTCATTTCAATGTTCTTTGCTCTTCATGTAGCTCTGTGGTTTGCATTGCATAAAGGGATGTTGCTTTTCTAGCCATTTATTACTTTAAGTAAAATTTTGGACTTGCAGGGTAGGTAAAGTATATACTTTGTAGCAGTACCTTTTTAAGAAATCGAAATACATTAGTTTGCTATTATGTGTGCAATGAGCAGCTTGGGAACGAAGTGAGATTTGTTTTTGTAATATCAGGCAAGAAAGTGTAATGTACTGGTTTTGGCATATTTGGAACATAAATAATAAAATTAATTTCAAAGCTATCAGTGTTAAAAAGTAATTCTCTTAATCCAGTCTCTTAGATGAATCACACAGTTTTGTTAGAAGATGATCTAGCTTCTTAGAGGGAGCTGTCAGAAAGACGTAGGAATTCTGCATTAAATGTTTGCTAAGGAATGGCTGTTATTCGTTCAGTGCGTATCAATATCCCTTAAAATATCATATTCCTCCACGTTTGAAAGAATAGGTGTGTAGGTGAGAGATCATATTAGTGCCCCAAATGAGGGAAAATTTGCAACATTAACTAAATTACATCACTAGGCACCAGAAAATTTATAAAGGGAGTATTATGAATGCCTCCAATTATGGAGAAAGCTTTGGAGTTCATTCTTCATTAAATTGCTTGAAATCTACTACTAATCTCAAAGCCAAAGAAAAGCTGGCTGCATGAGTTCTAGTTCTCCAGTTACGAGAACATGGTATCGGCTCTTTGTTTAAGCCAAGATCATACACGTTTTAATCTGAACACATCTAGCAGAGAACTACAGAGAACACACACAACCTTCCCTGCGCTGCATTCCTCTGTTGTCTTATATCGTCCTGGTGATGCTCTTTTACTCATATTCTTCAGCCCTTGTAGCAGATACCACCCACATATGGGGGATTCCCTGGACATGAGGACAACTTTCCACTGCAGAAGCACAACCAAACACTGGCTGAAGCATCCATCCCACTACAGCTTTGGTCATGCCTACTTCTGTGTTTAGAGGACACTTCATATTGATCATCTCCCAAGTGACACAGGCTTGGAGTAGAAGAAGCAGTCAAGGTATTCACGAAACCATGTATGAAAACTCCTGTGTCCTACTAGTACTCTGTGAATCCATATGTCTCTCTTTACACCCAGTGAACATTGTGCTGTAAACTATGGTATTCTTACTGCTATTGTTATTTATCATGTAAAATTTACATTTTCGAGACTTGAATGTGGGAAAAACATCGTACTTTTCCCCTTAAGAAAATTAGACTTCAGGGTAAATATGCTGGATTATCCACATAGATCATAAAGGACAAACTGTTGAAGAGTGGCACAGCTTAGAGGTAAATGGAGTAAGAATATGTGGCTGAAACAGAATTATTATTTTAGAAGTCCAGTCATGAAGAAATCCATCATTATAGTTCTGTGCATGACCTGTGCATTTCCCTTCTGATTTCAAATACACCTGTGTGTCACATATTCAGTTGAATATATACTAAGATGTAATATGTATAATGTATAAAATATAGAAAAATATTTATTATAGCAAAGCATTAATATAACACTACTATACAACATCACTATTGTTATATTCTATACAACATTAAAACTTTATATAATACAAATACACATTATATTATTAGTATTTAAAATATAATATGTAATGTATAATATCAATCTTGAAATCCCTTGCATGAGTTTTAAAATGAGAAACAGCTGGACTGAAACAATTAAGCAATGGTTAAAATCTCATATGATGTGTATTTATGTATCATGCCAATTTTCAAAGTTTCTGAAGTTTAATAGTACTATTTCCGTTCAAAGCAATAAGAGCTATTTGGTTAATGCCTGATACAAGTTAGAAAAAAATGTTGAAAGTGTTTTAAAATACATTAATGCAGCATAATACAGGAAGAGAAGCATTTCTTCACTATTTCCTAAATGCCCATTTTCATTCCTTCTTCTAAGTCGAGTCCAAGTGTCATATACTGGAAATATAAATGCATTAAAGCTGTCAGACCTTAAATTGCAAAACAAACAAACAAGCAAAACAACAAAACAAAACAACACAGAAACCCTGATATTCTTCATTGATGTAATTTATTAAATTCAGTACACATAATGGCTTATATCAGCCAATCTGGTTGTCACATCCCTCGCATTGGTCAAGAGAAATAACATGCCACTGAATTAATACATCAGATGTGGAACAAATAAAAGATAGCACTTTCATGTACTTTTCTGATCTGTAACAGCACCCAGTAAAAGTACTGCCTGGTAGAGCAAGCCTGTAAGACAGGAATTATGTTGGAGGTACAGATAACTGTACTGAATACCTTTCTACTCTGATGACAAAACTTTTGTCTGCCACACTGGAAATAATGTGTCTGACATCACTTCTTCCTGGAATGTTCCTCTGCAAGTTCATTGATTTTATTTTTAAAATGAAGGCATATTAGTACATTCTAGAAGACATAAAGTGGATAAATCATTAGAGATCATTACTAGAAGTGATGCTAGAGCTCATGGCTCTCACTGTTTTACTTCTGTTCCACAACTACGGGCAAGTTACAGTATTTGTAGGTGCTGACAAGTATGAACTGTGAGTCTGGTTAACTACAGAACAAAGATGACCTTGTGAAGAGGTCAGCTAGTGGGTGTAGAAGGCGGCTCCATAAATTTTGCAGCCTAACTTCTCACCAGGTTGATTCTCACAAGTAAGATCTGGTTTCCACAAGGCTTGCTTTGGGAAGTTGTCCCATTTTCAGAATATTTTAAAACATTGACACAATATTTTAAAGTGTTGGCAAAAAGAGTTCAAACCAATGCTGGTTAATAAGAGACTCACTTTCAAGTCTAATGAGCAAGGCAACATTAATTGGAAAAGAGTTCTGACTACCTGTTTAAGTCCAAGAGCAAACACGTGTCAAAATACCCAACTGAGAAAGTTATATATCCTAATTTGTACAGGGGGTTATCAATAAATAAAAGGACACAGTTAAACAAAGTTCAAAAAAATACGATAAAAAACTGTGAAGAAATAAAGAATTAGTGAGATTTTCTCCACTGTATCAGGTGATGCCTTGTTAAGTGAAACCATATGTTGCCTGTAACTTACTTATAAGTTATTATTTTTGAAGTAGGAATTATTATATGGATTACTTACTTCATTATCTGCGTGATAAAACCTTTTTCCTACTTGCCAGGGAGGAAGAAAGGCACTCAAGATAATAATAATAAAAATACAATTTGTGTAGAAATGGCCAGATGAGAGTAATTGGTTAAATAAACTGTTTTCTGAAGAACACGCCTAACTTTGTGAAGAGTAAACATTTAGTTCAGTTCTTATATAGCTCATTCCACAACATCTGGCATGTTTTAGAGGTCAGACCTGTGTAAACAAAACTCTCTTTGTCTTTAGTGGCAGACGGGAATAATTAAACTTGCTTTTTAACAATTTCCTTTAATACTGAACTAAAACTGTGCAACATTAGCAACAAAGCTGGTGAAGGGGCCTGGAGTATTGGGGAACTGGGGCTGTTCAGCCTGGAGAAAAGGAGACTGAGGGGAGATGTTATCACTGTCTACAACTACCTGAAAGGAGGTTGTAGCATGAAGGGTGTTGGTCTCTTCTCCCAGGTAGCAAGTGATAGGACAAGACAAAATGGCCTCAAGTTGTGCCAGGGGAGGTTTAGATTGGATATTAGGAAAAAATTCTTCATGGAAAGGGCTATCAGGCATTGGAGCAGGCTGCCCAGGGAAGTGGTGGAGTCACCATCCCTGGAGGTGTTTAAAAGACATGTAGATGAGATTCTTAGGGACATGGTTGAGTGGTGGACTTGACAGTGTTAGGTTAATGGTTGGACTTGATCATCTTAAAGGTATTGTCCAATCAGAATGATTCTATGATTCTACCTATTCAGCAACACTTCCTCCAGACCTCTTGAAAAAAGATTGATCAAAGGAAAAAAATATTAAGATATCACATATTAATAAATGAAAATGACACTAATCCAAGCATAAGTGATTAAAGCTGACTGTCCCACCTTATACTTAACTGAAACATCCTTTCTTCGTATGAATACTCAACTAAGACAGGGGAACTACTGAAATTATGTAAGAGTACTTACACAAATAAAGGATGACAAGTCAGGCTCTTAGTCTGAACCTTTAGTCATCTAGCAGAGCAAAAGGAAATCACAATGGAGATCACTTTTCTGTATTCTAAGAAAGGCACATTAGACAACAAAATACATTAAAATCTAATGTAAAACCACAATGTGACCCATGAGTAAATAAACATCTTTCCTGGTTTATCCATTCCTTGAAGGTGGAAAAAAAAAAGGGGGTTTTCAATGCCAAATCTTACTAAATTAAATGAAAAAATATGTCATATCAGTAGTCATATTTAAAATATTACTAAGTATTACAAAATAGTTCGTAGCATTACTAAAATAATTAATATTTATAGATAATAAATTCACTAAGCAATTTAAAAGGCTAATATTATACATGCAGAATAAATTTTGAATTAAACTATTTAACAAGCTAACATTAAAGGAAAATGTGCAAATACAAAACACAGTCAAAACAACTTGTTTAAACATCAGTGATCTTTTTTGTTGTATACAAGTTATTACACCACTATAACGTACCTTGAGAACCAAGGAACAAAACAGATGAACACAATGTAAAACACAATTGTGCAGGTTGAAATAAAATTCAAGAACAAAACAATAATGCAAATTTTATTCTATATTGAAGTAAAAAAATAGATATTAACTATAAATAATTTCAATTTTCTCATTCCACCTGCTCTAAACAGAGAAATTCTGTGTAAAGCATCACAGGATTATTAGTAAAATAAACTTAGTGTCCTTCTATGAAATTTGAAGAGTCTATTTTTGGATTGTACCCTTATCTATAATATATTAGTGCCAAATAACTTCTGACAATTACTATTTGTGAGGGTGCCTCCACATATGGATCTCTTGATATAATGGACATAAACATAGAAAACAGTCTCAATTTTGTATTACCATCCAAATATCACAGAAATATGGGTACGTGTTTCATTTAGCTTTTACTGCTGATGAGCAGTGAAAGCCTTTGGAATCATAGAATTGTTTTATTGGTATTTTTTGAGGGTACTAAAAATATGAAGAGAAAAAGAAAAGGACAAGAGTGCTTCAGAGGAATTGTGTCTCCCCTAAACTTCTCTGGTCCATGTTTTTAAGCCTTTGGGTGGACTACGTATTGTTTTGACACAAGTTTAGCAATATAGATTGTATTAGTGTGGTCTGTTATTTATATTACTATTTAACTCCTCTCTCTGCTTCAGATCAAAAGCTTGCCTTAAAATCAATCAAATGTAAATAATAGCAACAGAGGGTTTTTAATATCTATCCTAATTTATGTCTTGCAAGTAACACTTTTATTACATTTTAAAGCTTTTCTGTTGCAACTATTGAATGACTGAAAATTTAAAGTTGATGTTCCACATGCCCATTTTCATCTAGCAGGCATGGTTATTTTAGTTCATATTAAATCCTAATTTCTGTTGCTTCAGATGTCATCTTGTTTTCATATCACTTCTTCAACTAAGTAATTTTAAATTTGAAAAAATGTTCTGTATTACTTTACATTACTTATGTACTTTGAACAGCAAAAATACAAATCAGGTGGCTCCAAACATGAAGTGACAAAGCAATGAAAGATATGGCATCCAATAGTAATTACAATAAATGGCTAAACTGACAATTACTAAAATAAGAATCTCATCCCTCATTTTGACTTGCCTGTCTTGTTTAGATGGAGATGTCTCTCAGCTTTGCTCTAATTTAGCTTTAATAACATCTCTATTAAGTAGATGCCTGTTGAACAGACAAGCATTACTTAAATAATGGCACTTCAGTAGTGAATTAACTTTCTCCTTTGCAATTAAGTAGCTGTCCATCACATTCATCAGCTTACTAAATTGTCTTTCACTATCTTCATTATTACATATTAGCCACCCACATTAATTGCTTAGGCAGACCACACAGTAACTCCTTTCCAGGGCTAGTGTTGAGTTCTTTACATATTAGTAGCCGACGATAAGGAAAAGGAGGTTGAGGACAGTGATAACTACTCAAAAATACAAGGACACGTAACTTGTAGTGTTATGAAGGACAAAAGTATTTACTTGGCTCTCACAGTAATAAAAACTTAGGTTATTATAATGCTGATTTGCATACACAACTGCTTTACTCACCTTGCATGTAGGTCTACAAGCTCTGTGTTCAGCTTCAGGATTAAGTTAGATTCCAGTTAATTTTATTTTATAGTGTTTGTTTTGGGATGGAGAGAATAGCACAAAAAGTGTATGATGGTTTCTTCAAATTCTTCTATGTCATTTGTACTAAATGTGGAATTTCTAAACAGAATCACAGTTGTTAAAAGTCAGGTATGATCATGAGTTCATTGATTTAAATCTACCATGTAAAATGGCCTGTAAAGCTTTATTGGCTTATTCCAGGTTTGGGCCAAATAAGTGGAGACTGTTGAAGGCAATAAACGTTTAGTCCTTATCTGAATATGCCTTTTTTTTGTCTAATGACTAGCCACTCTAATTTTTATGGATAAGTAAGTAGCTTATTTTGTATTTTTAAGGCTTTAATTTAAAATCTTTCCTATTGTGCTTATCTTAGATGACTTCATTCTTTGTTAACTTCTGTTTCCTCCAGTTGAGATAGAAGTGCATCCTAATACAGTAATCTTTCATCTGTCTTTTGATAAACTGGTCAAATTGAAACGATAATTTATAAATTTCTATATGGCTTTCTATTTTTTTCAAGTTGTGAAAATGTTTTTTTCAGTGTCTTTCATACCATTTCTTGTTAATATTTTTTATAATGATAGCAGAATTTATCATTACAGTCCTGTAACTACTACTACTACTACTTCTTTAACTGCTTTTTGGAATGTAGCCTAGGGCTCCACAGGACTTATCATTTTCACACTAGTTATATAACAAATTATTAGACTTCTCTGTTTTCCCTTGATCATGGGACTGGAATGCTTTCCAGTAGATTTACCTGCCTTTCTTCCTCTTGTTTTCAAGGTTCCTGAAGTCTACAATGACTGACATATTCCAACGGGTCTTCAGATACATGGTCAAATACATACCATAAGCAGAAACTTGCATTACAACTCCAAAACCTAGCCCACTTTTTAATTTCTTCTCCAACTGGATTCATCTGACTAAATTAACTTGTCTTTTACAATGTATCCCTCCATATTTGATCTACTTATCAAAGACACCATTTATAGTTAACAGCAAGAACTACTACTAGAAATAATAGAAATAGGGTATGATACATCTGACCAAGTATAAATGTCTACTTTATAGTTACATCCTTCAGTCTCCAGTAATAAATCGTATTCCTTGTGATTTTGTTCCATCTTAAGGGTCACTGATACGTTTGCTTTCTCTGCCATTCTTCCTAATAAGAAAAAATTGGTGACAATTGCTAGGCTTTTTCTAGAACACCTTACAAATCTTCTAGGGTAGCAACAGAAATCTGCAAATCTGCCTCATTTTTAAGAAGAATAACTCTGTTCAGTTTTTTTGTCCTTTTGGTGGTGCTAAGTTCTGTTCCATAACCACTGAAACCAAAATTACTGCCATAGCTTTTCATTTTAATATTTTGTTATTGGTAGCTCTCTAATTTGCTGCAAAACTATTTCCAAAAGTATTATACCTACTTTTGTGCATTGAGCATCTTTCTGGAGGGTATTTTCAAATTAGGCAGCGTATTTCCAAAAGTTTTGCCAGACTGAGCAAAGAATATCTGTTTGTTTAGTCTATTAGCTATTCAAATACACATATGAAAATTATGTTCATATAGGCTAATCACTGAAAGCATTCATGCATTTTTAATTTCTGAATTATACAGATCTTACTGTTCCTCAGGATTTGCAATAGGAAGAGACTAAGTTAGGGTGGTAGAAGTGGCAATATTCTCCTTATTAAATAGAAACATATTTTTCCAAAGCTAGCTTTTGTTCGTAAAGGATTAGTAATTGGTGTTGCATGCATTTATATGAAGTAAATTGCTACAGTACCTCTGGTAAATTTAAGATAAATTAAAACCAGAAACAAAGAAACAATTTACCATAGAATCTGCACAATAGAGTTATTCAATTAAGTAAGAAGAGCAAAATATCATCCTATTTCTCCTTTTACACAACAGCCTAAATGGGATCGTGCCACTTATTTAACCATGTAGAACTAGTTGTAAAAGCTTGGACAGTAGGATTTAACTTTCTCCTTTTTTAAAGTAGGACAAAATTATGCTTAAGCATTAAGTGAATTGCAGAAGGGCAGCCCTGAAAGAGCAGCAATGAGTTTCAAGTTCCAAGAAGCATACCTGAAAATTTTAGATTAGTGCAAGTAAAATGATATGATGGAAGAGACAGTAAAATTTAAATATGTGACACATGGAATGCTTAAGTTCTTACAAAATATAACCAGCTCCTTGAATTTCATGCTTTGTGATGGCAGTGTTTATTTCAGTCATATATTTAGAGGCTGTGTGTTAATATTAATAGCCAAAACTCCTCAGTGATTTTTACTCTTCCAGCTAAAACTGCTAAAATAGTTTAGCTAGGTTATTCCACACTTTCATAATAATGTTTCTGGAGTAATCTGAATTTGTGCTATTAACTGAGAGAAGAGGTTTCTTTTCACTGCAGGTTCATTAGTCCTAACTTCAATTCAGTTATCATTTTAATATTAACAAGAGATGCCCAGTAATATGTAAGAAATTCCTATTAGCATTTGGGACTGTTGACCAAAAATCTTCATAAGCTGCATTTTGATGAAGGTCTGATTCTCCCTGCACAAAATGACCTAAATTACTCTATTGATATTTTTCCCATACCCAAGTACCCATCATCTTTCCTCAAATGAAAGCTGCAGTTTAATTCATCCTCTCCAGTTCTATATAAAAAGCCTTGTGCACCTCCCAGTTGGATCTGATAAGCACGAAATGAGAGGTTTTCAGGCCCACTACCTCCCAAGGGAGCAGAACATCCCGTTACTAGTCGTTCCCTTGAAAATCTCAGAGGAAAGTACAGAATTCAAAGAAAGATGTATATATATGGATGTCTTTATGAGGCAGAAGATGTTACTTATTCCATGTTACTTATTCCATTACAGGCTTCTTTAAGAAAACCGGAAAAAAACTATGACAAACTCTAGTCCTGAACCTATGCTTAATAATTCATGCACAGGAAACACATGATTTCTAAGTCTAGCAAATAAAGACAAGAAAACGGAGGCTGAGGCTGAATTATTCCGAATTCAGGTTCAAATACACTGAATTTTAATAGGAGTAATCAGACTCTCTGTCAAATTGATGGATCGTTTGTGAGCACAGTGAAGATACAGTATTCTCCTAAGTGGTATTCACCTTTTCATCTCAAAAAGGAGTCAATGCATATTCTATAACTTGATCTATGAAGGGGATCAGATGAGGAAACACAGGTTCTGCTTGGAATTAACTCATTCTACAAATGTCTAAATTGCATATATGGTTCTCTGGCCATACTGGTGGGACTAGGTTGTTGAACAATGACTAGGATACCTATAAGATAATTATTCTGGAGGAGAGAAAGGACAATTGCTACATGGAGCCAACTACGAAAACAAGAAATCACACACACAAAAGATTCACAGCTCAGCTTAGTTAAACTAACGATTAGGTAGAAGGCCAAGTCAAATCTCCATTTCATGATAAAAAGACTAAGTGGAGCCATATAAGTAATCGTTTTAATTAAAGGTCTGAGTCTACATGGTCCTAAATTGGCAATATACATGAGAAATTACTATCCTATTAAGTTTTTGCAGCTGTCTATATGGTCACAGGAGAGCTCCTCTTAGCAATACTCCACTACTAAATTGTATTTTCACTGCTAATATTTTAAAACCTCACTTAATGAGATTACATTTCTGAAAAATATAAAGAATATAATTCTAAAGTATGTTTGTATAACATTCACATTTTACTAATAGTTTGAATTATTTTTCAAGGTTAGCACTGTTCTGTAATATTTCTCAATGAATGTTCAATGTCTTAGCTGAGTTCTGCTGTGTTTAGATTTTTCCATACATCTGTATTCTAAAGCATTAAAAACTGTACAGTGCATAGCATTAAATATCACACCTTATTTTAAGGTAGCAGATGTTGAGTTTGAAGTAGTGATCACAATTCAACATCCCATTATTTCCCACTAGTTCCACAAGCTTCATGTACCTTCTTGTCTGGTACATTTTGGGTACTCAAACAGGAAACCCAGTCCAGCTCAGAAGTCCGAACTCGCCTGGTTTTGTGACTTCATTCTGCTTCAGTTTCCTGGTGCAAGTAATTATATTTGGCATTTATCACATATGTATATTGTGACTATTTGCTCACAAAAACTAATTACACATCACAGGTAAGCTTATGTATTCATAAGCTTGTTTATGTATTCACAAGATGTAGTTTGTATATCGTTCTATGTACTACTGTATTACGGAATATGACTCAGCCTGGGATGCCAGCTGTGCTCTGAACCTTGTTACTAAAAATGTGTCAAGTGGGTCAGTTAGGATGCGAAGCCAATAGAAGGAACCACTGCAAAACTTTTCTGTGGTATGTGATCTGTGCTCACAGAAGCAGTCCGCAACCTGAAGTACCTGTGGCACTGCAGACCCGCTGCTTCTGGCTGCCTGGCTAACAGGACAGGGTATGTCTGTCCTCTATATGCATGAAACAGACATTTTTGGCTGATAAGAAAGGCGGTTCGTTTAAAGTCATTCAGCTCCTGCAGGCTGGACTGGTTTTGCTTAGTATGAACTTTCTCTACCAAGTCTGTAATCAGTTTGTGCTGACAGAAATTTCTGGAAACAACTCAAGGCAATCAGCGATAGTGCTTCACTGTGCAAGCCTGTCTCATTCTGTTCTTTCTGCTTACATTCCTGAATTATTAACATTGCATTGTTAGACTGGATTTGGATTGTTCATCTTAAGGGTTTCTTAATAAAGAAATGAATTTTGAAGTAGAAAACTGCATTAGCTGGGGTTTTCTTCAGTTTTTGTTCCACAACAGATTGAATATTTATGAGAAATGAAAAATGCTATATGTGTGTGAAGGCAGTTATTAAACTAACGTAACCGAAATACCTAGTGTTATAATGTATATAGTGAGAAGTTTCAAGTAGAAAACCCTGAACTAATGCTATCTTCCTGGTGCTGAATTTTCACTTTTATAACATACTGTCTTCATGCTCTTACTGATGTGAAATAGTGGGACAAAATATCAGATTTCTGAAGGTGTTGCCTATTACACTACTTCAAATAAACTCTTTGCTTTCAGCTGCAATGATCTGAACACTTGTTGGAATACAACGAGGACTGACAAGTACCAACAAAAGGTACAAGGACCAACAAAAAGCTGATTTTATGTTGTTTGGTATTTTGCAGTGTGTAAGACTGCCATTACAGATCATCTGCTGTAGCAAGGATTACATACTTACAGCATCAAACCTGTGAGCAAAATTGGACCGATACAATTCAGTACAAAGGCACCTGAAGAGAGTGAGTGTAGCAGATACAGGAGTCTACGCTGGTCCATTTTCACAGTGAATGCAGATTATCACAAAATAACTGCATAAGTTGATGCTCTAAGTATTGGAAGGCTCCATCACAGCAAAGTTAAGTTCATCACATAAATGAAACAGAACAAAGTAACTTATCCATAGGATTTCAGAAAAATAATGGCAAGTAATTACTTAAAATTTCAGACTGCTTTGAGGTAAATATTGTTCTCCATACAGTAACTTTCTTACTGACAACACAAATATAACCTTCAGCTAACATGTAGAGAAGCTGATCTGAAAACTCATGAGGTCTGTCATTGATGGCAGTTCCTGCAAAAGCTTTCCAGGCCATAACATATGATAAACTCTCCTTCTGAAACTTTAACTTGTGCTAGCCATCCTTACTCAAATAACTACATTAAAGTTAATGAGTCTACCAATGAACATACATTCAAAGCCAGACCCTACTGTATTGGTAATCTCAGATGATAAAAAGAGATGTAGAATGAAAAATATTAGTTTTCACTTTGGATACTGTGAGTCTGTGTAGCACACAGGTCTGTAAAAAGGATGTTTAAAGCCTGCACTGCTGCCTTTTAAAAAATAAAAAATAATGTTTAGGTAAATATTTGAAGATACAGATAATATTTTGAACATAATAATCTCTCTTAGGTCCACACGTAAAGCAATGCTCATGTTTGCATTAATATGAAAATCTTTCATAGTCCCCTTTACAAAAATTGTCATTGATAACCCTTCTGCTAGGCAGCAGTTAACCAGAGCATGTGTGTGTGTTGCTATGGAAAAGAAATACAGGCAACGTGTTGCGTTTTCTCCATGATATTTAGGAATGAAGAAATTCTCATAATATTAAAAGTATTTTAATAGACTCAAGTGTTTCTTACCTATGACTTCCTATTTAAAAAATATCAACCACATACTGTAAACGTAACACTGTTTAAAATTTAATAGTGTCTGAGGGTACAGCCACACTTGGCTTTTAATCATAAACTACTTAGCTTGCAAAGAGCAATAACTCACAAGGGAGTCACAACTCTTACAGAAAATAATTAGATTCATTGTGGGGCAGGTAAATGCCAGTAACATGTACTCTCCATTTCCCACAAAATCAGCTTCACTGTGTGTACTCTGGTCTCATAAGTGCATGTAAATGCATATAATAATATTTATTATGGAAAAAAAAAATAAGAAGACACTGCATCCTCTCTGAAGTCCTAAGATACCCTGGGCAAACAGAAAAAAAACATAGTTGTCCCTTATAAGCCAACTCATGGCTTCTTCACATTGCATCTTTACAAATAATCTCACTTTTTGTAAAAGTATTCCTGTGTAAGACATAGAAGAGGAAACTAGCAATTCTCAATCATCATTCACCTTGGACTGGAACAGGGAGTTGTTCAGTAAATATTATTGAGTGTTATCCAGAAGATTCATGTGAAAACACCTACCTCTTGTGCCCACAGTTGGAACTGCCACAGACAAGGCTAATTTTCATTAACTGATCTAAAATTAAACTGTATAGATATTATTTCAACACTGATTCATACTAATTATATAGCTGTTTATACTGTAAAGAGAATGTGGATCTATGGACAGTCCTTTTCTGTCTATGGATTTACAAAGCAGGTTGCAGTGAGCGCCAGGGGCTCCCAGGGAACAAGGCCAGGCCAAGAAATCAGTCTATGTAGAAGAACTTTCAAAAGCACTGATTTCTAATGCAATTAAGTTAAATTAGATGCCAAATCTAAGTTTACTTCAAAAATCTCAAAGTAAATTCAAGTGTAAAAAAAAAAAAACAAACCCCATGAATATAAATTTTCATTTTCGTGCTTGGAGGCTTAGAATTTTAATTTACTTTATGTCAGTAGAAAAGAGTAAAAAATACAAAAATCTTTTGAGAAACAGATTCAGTGTCTTTATCCTACGTGTTGTGGAGAGAATGGAAAGGTTTTCTATTGTGCATTCCTCCTATCCTTCTTCTAAACCTTTGTTTTTTAGGCAATTTCCCAGTTTCCCATTCGAAACACCAGTGCTGTTTAACATCTTTGTTGGCAACATGGACAGTGTGATCGAGTGCATCCTCAGCAAGTTTGCTGACGACACCAACCTGAGTGCTGTGGTTGACATGCTATGGGGAAGGGATGCCATCCAGAGGGACCTTGACAGGCTGGACAGGTGGACTCATGCAAACTTCCTGAAGTTCAACAAGGCCAAGTGCAAGGTCCTGCTCCTGGGTTGGGGCAACCCCAAGCACAAACGCAGGCTGAATGGTAATGGATTGAGAGCAGTCCTGAGGAGAAGGACTTGCAGGGGGTGGTTGATAAGAAGCTCAACATGACTTGACAATGTGCACTTGCAGGCCAGGAAGCCAACCATATCCCACGCTGCATGAAAAGGAACATGGCCAGCAGGTCAAGGGAGGTGATTCTTCCCCTCTGTTCTGCTCTGGTGAGAACCCATCTGGAGTAGTACTGCCTCCAGCACAAGAAGGACACAGACCTGTTGGAGTGAGTCCAGAGGAGGACACGAAGATGATCAGAGGGCTGGAACACCTCTCCTATGAAGACAGGCTGAGAGAGTTGTGGTTATTCAGGCTGGAGAAGAAAAGGCTCTGGGGGCACCTTATAGCAGCCTTCCAGTATCTAAAGAGGGCCTGCAAGAAAGATGGAGAGGGACTTTTACAAGGGCATGTAGTGATAGCACAAGGGGTAATGGCTTTAAACTCAGAGAAGTTAGATTTAGATTAGATATGAGGAAGAAATTCTTCACCATGAGGGTGTGAGGCACTGGCATAGGCTGCCCAGAGAAGCTGTGGATGCTTCATCCCTGGTACTGTTCAAGGCCAGGTTGGACGGGACTTCAAACAACCCGGTCTAGTGGAAGATGTCCCTGCCCATGGCAGAGGGATGGAACTAGATGATCAATAAAGTCTGCTCTAACCCAAACTATTCTATCATTCTATGATTTTTCTGTTCCATGCACCTTTCATACTATTTTTTCCTCTTACTGCTGTACAAGATGATTTTCATGTACTACTTTCATGTCACAGTTTCAATTACAATAATGTAAGAAGGCCATAGTGGGACAGAACAAGAGGTCATCTCTTGGCCTCCTTTCTCCGAAGAAGAGTAAGAGCAGGGCAAAAAAATTATATATAATAGTTTTGATAGGTCCCCCAGATTTTCTCAGTGTTTGGTACCAAATTTTTTTTTGCATTTCTGTCATATGAGATGTTGAGTGCCACTCAGAGAGTCTAAAAAAGAGAAAGATGTATAGAAAGAAATTGAGAGCAGTATTGATGGAAGTCTGAAGTATAGAAGAAGAGATGTCCTTAGGCAGCCAAACTACCCAGTTCCTATATACCTTAAAGCTTCAACCTATTGCTGTTTCAGGAAGCCTGGAAGTTCATCTCCATTTAGAACTGTTTTGCTGGTGTACTCTGTTCTGTTGTTTGTAACTGCCTATCCCTCTAAATGAGAGTGCCTGAATTTAGACACTTCATTTCTTTAGTGAGGGCTTACGTAACAGTAGCCTGCTTTTAAAGGTACTAATTCCGATTAAATTAATTTTTGCTGAAAAAGTCCTCATCTTTTTTTGAAAATTGAGCACTTAAGCAACTAGATTGGTAAAATGCAGGTAAGAGGCAGAAAGCTGTCAGCTGAGGAGTCAAGTGTGAATAAGAGCCTGAGTGAATATAGAAAGAGGACTTCTAGGGCCCCAGATTTGCTGAAAAAGTGGCTTGGAAACTGTGCAGAAGGAAACTGCTGTTTGGTCTTTGTATCTCTGTTTTCAGGGAACAGGACATTGTATACAAAGCTGCATGAAAAAAAAATGCTTTTCTCAAAGCAGAATGAAGGCTGTTTCGTATCAAGGGTGAAATCTCCAGTCCTTTCATCTTTCCTAGTTCCGCCAACACCACATCTAAGTGAACATGTGCATGGGTGGGGTAGTGCTCTCCAATGCTCAGTATTATCTTCTGCCCCAGAAGCAAAGCCCAATACACAATGCTCTGCTGAGGAGAACCAGATGCAGACCACCCTGGCCATTGCCTAGGTGTGGTATTCCCTGTTATCCCAACTACATTCCTCATCCCACTCCCATACTCCCACTATCCGGACTAGTGTGCCAGGTTCATCTGTGCTGCATGCTCAGTTATGCAGTTTCAGAGTAGCTGACACTCCCTTTGAGTGTCCCTGTAGAGCGGATCCTTTTGTATAACATTGGTCATTACTTTGACTTTTCTTATACCATTAGTTTCTTTTTCTATTAAAATAAGCATGAAAATACTTGATTATTGGGTAAGAACTCAGACCACTTTCCCTGAAGAACAACCGGTAAAAGGGGGCAATAGAAATGCAGCTGTCTTCTTTCACTAACATTTAATGACTCAGTCACTAAAGATAAAAAAGGAAGAAATGCAGACATTAAAGGCCATAGAAGCGGGATTTTCTGATGAGAATGGTGTCAGAAGGTTTGCATGACATATTGGCAAACTTTTAAACACTTTATCAATGTTTGAAAGGAAGTACATTATGTCTAGGACCTCTGTTGTTCGCAGTTGCTAGCTGCTTGTCTGATGTTTGAGTATGATGTATCTTCAAGGATACCATTTCATTTCCAATGAATTGTTTTAAGAAAGCTTTTCTCTTTTGATTTCAGTTATGCAACAAAGAAGTATAGAAGGCAAAATAGGATTTTGCCTCTTCATCATCATCATCTTATTTAATACTTCTTCCATAGGAAAATAAAGAACTAAAGTAGCTTGGAATGCAGAAACAAAAACCTGGATCATAGCTTACTGCTACAGAGAAAAAAATAATTCCTCTGTAGGTCATATTGGCTGTTTTGACTGAAGTGACTAGGAGTGAACTGCTTTGTGGAGCACTGGATTTAATAACCATGTAGCACCAAAGCATTCAAATTGAAGGACTAGACAACCGTCAAGTTAGGACTTAGTGACCCTGAAAGCAGCACAGATGGATCATCCTAGATATAACATCTCAAGCACATATTAAAGATAGCCATAATAGCCCTATAAACATTATAGCATTTTTTAAAACTATTGCAGTGGTTTGGCAGGAGTGAAGATAAATTTTCATTCTCAACTTCAAAGGCAGAAAAGGCAAAAAAGACCTGAGGGGATAAATAAGACTGAAAACAAAGGACGTTTCTGTTTTTCTCTCAAATAAAACAGGAAGCCCCACTAAAGCTTCAGCTTCTGTGATCAGAATGTGATGTGTAGCCTGACTTGACTCATATGTGGCATTTTTCAACTACAGATGGGGTAGACTGGTGTGTTGCTGTTTCTTAGAAGAGGAAACAGAAACAGCAAAGCAACATGACTCCAGTTCCCATTCTACTGGACTACTAGTCTTTGGTAAAAGTTCAACCGTGCCTTTATATAATATATGTTGTAATTTCTTTCATTATTCTTATTATTTTTTTCCTATTGCATTGAAATTCCTAGTTACGGTGTATGGGCTGTTGGTGCCCCACAGAGCACTTCTGGGTGGTTTGTACAAACTTGGCTTATTGCTTGCAGCTTCTTGTTTTTCAGCTGCTGAACTGTGTCACAAGACAGAGGGATATTCACGCATTTACGCAGATGCAATAAGAATAGTGAACTGAAATCTATCACATAAGAACAGTTGCACCTGCAAAGGTCTATCTAGCCCCAAATACTTTGAATATTTTATTTAAGTAGCACTAGTACCAGATTCTTATGGAAGAGTATCAGAAGAGTATGGAATGGTAATTCTCTGTAAAAAACTGTGGTTCAGGAATTCCTGAGCCAAAGATTCTATCTCTGTACTTCTTCCATGAATTTGTCTTCTTGTTCTTTGAACTCATGAAAATTTTTGCCATCAAGAATATCCCATGGCAACTATTAAAATCCACATTCTGGTTGTGCTGTAGGAAAAAAAAAAAAATCCCTTTATTTTGGACCAATAATCTACCAGTTTCATTTGATGCCTCCTAGCAGATGAGAAAAATGAGTTATGTTCTCTGTGGGATTCATGACTGTATAGATCTTTATCATAAACCAGATAGATCTCTATCAAATGTCTCTTTTCTAGGCTGCTGAGTTTAAGTCTGTTTAGTCTGAGGGTTTTTTTTGCTCATATGCAAGTCATTCCTTATCTCAATGTCTCCGTATCATTTCAAGTTTTGTTAAGTACATCATAAGATGTACTGACCAGGACTGACTACAAATTGTCTGTATTTAAATGCAGCCTACATTATAAAAAGGGTTATGAATTCACATGCAAAATAGCTTTAGCAATAAGGGTATAAATATGCACTATATTTCCTTATTTTAGTCTTCAAAATAATAAATAAGAGAATTCTGATTTTCTTCATGTAACTTCTAAGGAAGTCCCTTCTTAGAAGTATGAAAAAATGATGTATTTTACAGTGATACAGCAGCACTGAATAAGTGGAATAAAGTGCCTATTTAGTAAAAAGAATAGATATCAAAGACACAGTCTGATATTTTAACAAAAATAATGTAAAATTATTTTTAGAAAATAATTTTTAATTTAATACAATTATGTGATCATACCTATAAATACGATTACTCTTTAATATTAAATTGAAGAAATATAACTAAAATAAATATTAGTATAAATTTAATTATAATTCTATAATTACAAAATTTATTAAAATAAATTTATTTATTCCTTTGGATTCCCTACTTTTTTTTTTAAGAAATGGGACATACATCTTGTCTGAGAGACAACTGTTAATTATAGGTAAAAACCTTCAGGTTTAATTAACTAAATAAGTGAGCTAGCATTATAATCACAGTTATAAGCTGCTGAGAAACCCTTATTCCATGACAAACCAGAGATATTGTTCAACAAGAACACACATTTCCACAGCCAGGTTCCAGGTTAGGAATGGTCACTATTCAGATATGACTGCAAGGGTAATCTCTGACAAAAAAAAGGCTTGTTGTTGTTTGCCTTCCCCCCACCTCGTTTTCTGTGTATACAGTGTTACTTCCAAGATTCATCTTTCAACATTCTCATTCTTGATATGCCAGGAAAATAATTTATTGGCCTTTTCACCTCTTTCATATACAAGTGCACTTGAGTGTAGCAACTGCTTACAGACCTGATCCTCAGTGAATTCATTATATTATTCCCAGAAATCATTTATAAATTATCATACATTTTTTAAAAAATGCAGTAGGATAAGTAACATGTTTCACCCTTAGGACAATGAGAGGAGTAACCATTTCCTGGCATCGTGCCTTTATTTTCTTACTTTGTTACTTCTTCAATAAAAGACTCTTCTGTGTTTCTCCCTCAATTCCTATTACATTCTGATGAAGAATTTTATCTTCTGTCATCACTACCAGCTGAAAGTTCCATTGTGGTTTTCTGACCCTTTATTTCTCATTTTGCTTATTCTTGTTTCTGAAGAGCACTTTATCCTTTTCTCTATTATTTAATTCCAGGCTTCACTTTTATTTTTTACATTATGGGTCTACTTCTCTTACAGTGTGATTGTGTCCCCCAAATTGCACAAAAATGCTAAAGAATAAGTTAAGTGTCCTTGGACAGGGACTTTTTTGTTGCCTACTCTTTTCTCACCCCTTGGAACAGGATACACGCTGAATGCTGCAGAAGTACAAAGGTGGTTAAGTTTGAAGGTGGTTATGTTTGTGCTCCAACTACAGGGGGAAGAATTCGGATGCTATATTCATTCAACAACAGTAAAACCTGTTCCCACACTGCTGTAATCTGTACCAGCACTGACGCATAGTTGGCCCTGTGCCAAGGAAGTGACAATGTGCTTACATCTAGCCTTCTCCCTGCCTATGGACTGATAGCTTGAAATTGCTTAATTTCTCATTTCATAACTGAATTCAGAACTCAAGAATGGAACAGAGGTTTTTTAGCACAGATGTGTATTTCTATACCCTGACTGGAAGATACAGACACACTGAGAAAATCTAATCATCCTGCCATTCTTTCCACTAATATCTCTCCCTTGGTTTCTGCCGAACAACTCACAGTACCAGTGGAAAGCAAAGATACAAACATGGATGATCTATTCTAGTAACATGGAGGATGTGTAGGCACACAAAAAATGTGAAGGTTGAATTTCCTACTAAGTGCACATCGATTTTATCTTAAAAATCAGGACCCAGTAACCATTTCCAACTGTCAAGGCATGTATTTCAAAGGCAACATAACTCAGTGGAGTTTCTAGATAATAGCTAGGAGACAGTATAAAAAAGAAGAGATATTATAAGAAACACAAGAACTATGTACATATTCCTCCTTTTTAAAGCCTTTAATCCAAACTATCTTAAAAATAGCTTTAAATAAATGTGCTAGGTTACAAATTTAGACTAGAAAACTGTGAAATACTAATAAAGGCAGAAAAACCTCTGTTTTACTCTGTCAGTTATGGCAAATCCCTGAAGAAGTTTGGAGCTGACCTCAACCCAGTAACTTTATCCAGCCAGATATGTTACAGTATAAATTGTATAAATTTTTAAAAAGTTATTTAAGCTCCATCACTTAAAACTGTTAAATATTTAATTCTAATTTAGCTAGACCCTGTGCCTATCTAGATCAAGAAAAGTAGGAGATAAATTGGCAAACCTATGTCTGTAGTTGATATGCCCACATATCTATGGGGAAACCTAGAACTGACATCAACAAGGTAGACCAAGGGCAACTCTGTAACTTGCAACTGCATTAGAAAGGTTGTTTTGGCTAGCTGGGGTATTTGAGACAACACAACACATCCTGATTTTTTTCTCCTAGTTAAGATACATCTGAGATACGCCAAATTTTTCTCATTCTATAGGAGTATGTATTTTTTAAAATTAGGATACAGTGCAGCAAACATTCAAACATTGTTTAGAAAATATTAAACTCATTGCTTGAGTTCTGTGAGCATCACATATTACAGGGAATTTGCTGCAAGTTACTTTAGGCTTCCTATTTTTATATAATATTTGATAGTATGATATGTAAATATCTGGGAGGATTAAATAATGAAGAATTAACAAATAATCTTTTCAATTTCAGTGAAAGTTTTCAAGACTAATTCACCTTGGAACTTAAATGAACTTTAATGATCATTAAACATACTGGTATGATATCAGCATGAGTGTATAACAGGACTTATTCCATTGGTTTTATTTATATTTGGAGATTTTTTTATTTTGGTAATAGTTTTGAATATAATCTTAGTCTTTCTATATATACATGAAAGCTATAATTCTAATTCTAGTAATACCTATTTTGCATGTTTATGAATGAAAAAATTACAAAGAACTCTCATAATTGAAGAATTGTTTTATTTTTCAAATATTTTCTCTTTTCTGTTCTACATTTTTGCTTTCTGCTTTTCCTATTCATAATTTAACTCAAAATCTTCATAACCGCTCAAAGGAATACTAGTTGATGAAGCCAGAAGACACATAATGTGTAATTTTATAGTTTATAGAAGAGCTGTAGGAACAAAAGAGAATTTAGAGTCTCCTGGTTTCAACAGCGCATATGTGAGCAGCTCCTGTGGATAATACGGTGGCCAGTTCTGCTAAGAAAAAATGGGGAATAGGTCTTTTTGAAAGAACAGTGGTTTGCTTTTATTACAGTCCCAAATCTAGATTCAACTAGAGAGAGGCAGATCAAAGCTCTTTCAGACCATTAGTTTTCTCATTTGCGTAACAAATTTCCTGAAGTACTCAGGAATACTTGCAGCTGAGTTCATGCCTCAGACAGAAAATCCATTATTCCAGGTTATGGAATGGGTTCTTGGTACTTAATTTTAAAGTAATTGATTATACACGAGATTTCTAAATCATTACTAAATGAAAAATCTTAATATCCAGGAGTTTGTATTGTATCATTATTTATCTTTCATCAATGACATGCATTATAATACTAAACCAAATTTCAGTCAAAAGTCCAGCATTTGTGTAGGATCTGCAATAACAGCACATTCGAGGTATATCAGAAACTAACAGCAATATAGAAAATTTGAGAAAAGTATTTAATATCTTGACATTTCTGTTATACAGAGCATGAACTTCATTAAAAATGAGTTTCCTTACCGATGCACCTCCTGTCTTCTTCATTACAAACAACGTATAAGTAAACTGAGCCACGAGAGGGCACCAAATAAACATATGACAGCCTAGCTCTGCTTAAAAATAAAAAACAAACCAGCACAACCACAAAATAGACATACCTTTGTAAAAAACATTGCAAAATATCTTCTGTAAATGCTTCAGAAAGCTGAGCAAAGTGAATGTTTGTTTGAATTACAAAATTACAGTTTGACGAGTAATGTGAATCTTTTTATCTGCTTAAATGCATATGTGTATACAATATACGAGTTTTAATGAAAATACAAATGTATTTATCCATATAAATATGTATTCGTTTCCATAGAGCCTTGGAAGTTATGGCGCAATGCAACTAATTTTTAAAAGCTACATCCATACATCTCATATTACATAGCTGTTTACATCTATGAATGAAAGAGTAAGAAACTATGCAATTTACCAGATGCTAGACAAGTAGCAATTGTGAAGATGGTATGAATCATTAAAGTGAAATGTTTTCAGAAAGAAACATGATGAGTAGAAAAATGAGAAAGCCTTCTGTGTTCCATGTTTTAAGCCTTGTATATTACTTTTCCTCTGCTGCACAAAAACTTGAAATATAGAATATTGTAATCCAAAGGTGTAATTTTAGGACTCTACATTTATACAGTCCGTCAAATTGGAAAGCCCTGAGAAGCAGGAGTGGAGCCCCTGGATGCGAAGTCTGCGGTTCTTGCAACCTCCCCTGAGGTGGCTGAGTCCCCCAACCTGCACCCTGCGCAAGCACAAAAATGTAATTTTAGGACTGTACATTTATACAGTCCTAAAATTACATTTGGCCCTTTGAAGGCAACCACAAAGCTGATGTGGGCCCTGGTGAAAATGAGTTTGACACCCCTGCTGTAACCGATGAATGTAAGTGGAGAATTTAGATTTCGTAGTATTTTGTGTTTTGCAACTTGGCAATTCTGACATAATTTTGAACAGATATAAATTCAATGTACAAATATGTTAGCACTGCATGGTGATTTTGAGTAGTTAATATAGCCAGGAAAAGGCTGTTCTTTGAGCAGTTGTTGCCTATTTCAGGCTAAAACTAAACAGCAAGATCTGATAGCAAGAGCTTATAGCTAGCCTTCCTGATAGGATTGTTTAATGATACTTAATAAATCTTCATATAATACTTGCTTTCTGTTCTTGGTTTCAAGGCCCTTCAAAGCCCTTCACTGTTATTATCTGCTCCTCTTCTCATATCACAGTCCCATGATCATCCACCTCAATAGCCCATTTGTCTACTTTTCTCCATGTTTGTACTCTCAAAAATTTCTCTGAAATATTCTACAGGTCTATTGTTCTCCTTTTCTGTTAATCATTCCTCTAAGGTTACTTTCTAAGTCATATATTTAATAATAAAAGAGTTTGTTGTACTTAAGATGTTTCTTATTGCTAACAAGAAATACTTTTTTTATAGGTTTATACAAAGAAGCAAGAAGTTTAAACCTCTTGCTTCAGAGAACAGGCAGGCAGTCTTAAAAGATATAGATCTACACGACAAACTACGGACTTGGCCTAGTATAATTTATCCCTTCCTACACTATATGTGCTTTATATAGAAATAAAAGATGTAAACCTGGAGCCCCTTCATATAAGCATAACCATGTTTGGGACCAAAGTTCAAGCGCTCTCACCATTAAATGTTGAAATTAATGCATGGTTTGAAAGAGAGAGATATTTTCTAAGGACTGCTGATACGAATTCTCAGATCTCTCTGTAAATCAGAGCAACACCTTTAACTTTTAGGAGAGAAGTGTCCATTTTTGTCTGGTTCAGACCCAGTTCTCCAGCAGTCTGCTCTGGTTTCTGGCCCTTTAAAACTCAGGATGTTGCACGCTGTCTGACTTTGTGCAACTGAGAGGTGTCCAACTCAAGTCACATTATTGGAAGAATATCAGCAGTTACCATGGCTTTTTATGGTAGTTATAACGAGATATTTCCATCTACTGAGAAAGAAAACTGTGATGGCTGTTATGATAAACATTGCAAAGGGAAAGACAAAAATGGAAAGAACCAACAAGTAAAATGGCGATGGTCAGGAATATTCACCCTGGGACTTTTACACTTAAGTCACAACTTTCAAGGGACAGTCCTACAAAAAAAAATTACTGTGAGAGATCATAAAACAGAACTGAAATGCTGGCATCCATAGAAAGCAACAGTTGAGGGAAACTGCTCTTGTAACAGCCCTGCACTCTTAATAAATCCTGTATTGGCACCGCTTTTTTGTCAGGTTTGTTTTTTAATGACTCTGTTTCAATCAGATATGTGCAAGTTGCTGAAAGACAAGCAAGTCAAAAGGCTGCTCCAGAAAGATGTTATGATAGGTGTTTGTTTTTGTGGTTTGTTTGTTGTTTTTGTTTGTTTGTTTGTTTTCCCCTCTGCAAGATAAAAAGTATTGATTGAGAACTGTAACCTTTGGAAAATGAGTTCAGGTCCCAGGATCAAAAGGTTGGACTCCACTAATGTAAGTTATGTCAGGATATGGATAGAAGAACATTTTAATGAACACAGATTATTCCACAGACACTGGGAATGGGGTGGAAAGATGCACATAGGAAAATAAGATTGTGAAAAGAAATTAAGATAAACTGTCCTCAGACCACATATTATTATCCTTCTACCTTTCATGGCCTTCCTTCTGCTGTTAGTCAGGGCTATCCCACTACTACAGTGAGTGTGGAGGTCAGCATGAGGTATTGACATTTACTGGCAAGCAAGTAAATCCGTAATAGGGATTGGTCCTGGTGGACAGCAGGATGACCATGAGCCAGCACTGTGCCCTTGCGGCCAGGAAGGCCAATGGCATCCTGGGGTGTATTAGAGGGGGGTGGTCAGTAGGTCCAGAGAGGTTCTCCTTCCCCTCTACTCTGCAGTGGTGAGACCACACCTGGAATATTGTGTCCAGTTCTGGGCCCCTCAGTTCCAGAAGGACAGGGAACTGCTGGAGAGAGTCCAGTGCAGGGCAACAAAGATGATGAAGGGAGCAGAGCATCTCCCTTATGAGGAAAGGCTGAGGGAGCTGGGTCTCTTTAGCTTGGAGGAGACTGAGGGGTGACCTCATTAAAGTTTACAGATATATAAAGGGTGAGTGTCACGAGGATGGAGCCAGGCACTTCTCGGTGACAACCAATGATAGGAAAGGGTAATGCATACAAACTGGAACACAGGAGGTTCCACTTAAGTTTGAGAAGAAACTTCTCCACAGTGATGCTGACAGATGCTGGACCAGGCTGCCCAGGGAGGTTGTGGAGTCTCCTCTCTGCAGACATTCAAAACCCACCTGGACACATTCCTGTGTAACCTCATCTGGGTGTTCCTGTTCCGGCAGGGGCATTGGCGTGGATGATCTTTCGAGGTCCCTTCCAGTCCCTGACATTCTGTCATTCCGTGATTATTCGGAGCAACAGGCAGCCTGATGCTGTGGGCCCTACTTGGTGCTGTGTACGGTTGTGCCCAAGGCACAGCAGAGCGGGTCTCCCCAGCAGCCCGGCTATGTCCGCCGCGGGGCAGACCAGGCCCGGGCTCCTGCGGCGGGAGGAAGCCGCCTCCTCACGCCCCGGGGCCGGGCACCCGGCTCAGTCCGGCGGGACCGCCCGGGCCCTGCAGGCCGCTCGCCCAGGTTCCGCCCCGACCGGTTGGCTCCCCCTTCCCGCCACGTGACCCGCCCGCCCCGCCGTGCTGGCGCGTGCCCGCCGCTTCCGGGGGGCGGTCCGGGCCGCGCCGTGCGAGTAAGTTTGGCGGAGCGGGCGGGGAGCGGCGGTGGAGGCGACGACATGTTCGGCAACGGGCTCAGCTACAGCGAGCAGGGTGCAGAGGCGGCGCCCGAACTGGTGCAGGAGGCAGCGCCCACCACGACACCTTCGGCTCCCGCGGCCTTCGGGCTCTTCAGCAGCGACACCAAGAAGTAAGGGGGGCGGCCCGTCCCTCGGGCCCGCTCGGAGCTGTTGGGCGGGGGCGCGGTGGCCGGTGCGGGGCTGGCGAACCCAGCCCTGGGGCGGTGCGGGAGGAATGTGGCCTCGGGTCTCCTCTCGGCAAGGGGCAGCTGCGGGGACCGTGCCGGGGAAGCGGTGCCGCGTTTCGCCGCTTCTGCCCACTGGTGACGCCTTGGGAAAGTTGGCTTGCTCACCTTTGAGGTCTTCATAGCGGAATAGGTAACCTGTAAAGTTTTTTGGTTGGTTTGTTTGAAAAAGCGTTAAACATTCTCCCCCCGCCTCCCCTCCCCACCCCCCCCCCGCTTTTGGTAGCTAACCACACTGGCATTAGTTTAATTTTGTCTCAAAACTTATTTAAAAAGTCCTTGAAAGTATCTGTGGGAGTTGTGTTTGGAAATGTAGTTGATCATGGTAGAGTGGCCCACTTGACATGGGTGTTAACAGTGTTGTGTCTCAGTCACAAGTCAAAACGAGGAAGTGGAGAAGGGAAAAAAATCTCCCAGAGTTGAAGTGCACAGACACAGAAGGCCTTCAGTTCCTTAAAGGAAAAGTGAATTGGAGAGAAAAAAAAGTGTGTCTAAATGGGAGGATCAAGGGGTTTGCTAAGCTGGAATTGTACCCTACAACAAATTGGAAATCTATTCTGAGAGCAACCAATAAAAAGCACCATAAACTAAGGTCTCATGTACATGAGAAAATCAATCACTACTTCTTCACTTTGATTGTTCTGCACAAAGAGAACATCCATGCTCTAGAAACCTCAACTGATCTGTTTATTCTTGTGCCACACCAAAGTAAATTACAGCAACATGAAGCTGCTGTCACTCTGATGCTTAGCTCTGTGAAACAGCAGATGATAGGCCTCCTCAGTTAGCCAGACAAGTCACATTTCTCTTCCCCTACTATTTCACTAATACTTTGCTTTTTCATTCTGTTCCAGTTAAGATCTTTGCTACTTTAGCATAGGTGCCCCTCTGCTGACTTGTGTGTTGTAGCTGATTTAAGTTGTTTGCACCCTTCTTTTCTTGTCCCCTTCCACAGAAATAACTTGGCACCTTATTTCTTAACCATTGTTTTGCTGCTTCTTTTCCACAGAGGGGTGTACTCTGATCACTGGTCATGGCCATAAGTCTCTACATAACTCATTTAATCCTAGACTTCAGACTTACTTGCAAGTGAAGTATAGCTCTCTATGTTTTATCAGATGGAGAAGCTGAAGTGACTAATTCTACCTGAGGCTGCCCAGTGTCCTGTTACATTTTGTACATGTGTGTATATGATTGTCTTTCAATACCAAAGAACCAAAATAGCTTGTGAAATGTATACATGCCTTATTGATTGCTCCTTCAGGCTTGCTCTTACACTTACAGGAGGGAAGACCCATCCTCTAAAGGAAGGGCTTGAGAAGACAGCAGGCATTGATCTCTATGGTCTTTTGTAGCTGGAAAAGAAGTTCTTGTTGAAATAGGAAGTTATCCATGATTCAGACCTGTGTGGGTGAGCTCTAAGTATGGATTGGACAGTTGGAACAGAACTTGGGCATTTGTGTAGTGTGGAAAAGCCACTGGACTACAAGTGAGGTTTATTATTAGAAAAGCAGACTGTGTTGCAGTCTGTTTGGAAAATGCAATAGTCTTTTATCAAGCAAATAGCATGTGTGTTATATCGTCCACACTGGTAATAGCCAAAAACCTCCTTACTGAGAAGCAAACAAAATTTCTTTTCCTTAGAGCAGAAATGGAACTCTTCTCAGAACAGGGACTGTGTAGCCCACATGGAGAGCATCGTATGTTTTGGTGGTTTGGTTTTGTGTTCTTTGAACTGGGCAGAACTCATCCCTCCCTACAGAAAAGTACAAGATGTGTCTCTGCTTTCTAAAGTGTGGGGACAGTGGAGTGTTCCACCAGTGAAGATAAAATTACTGCTGTGGCTTTTCAGAGTTAGTTTGCTGGATCTCTCTTGATTGTCATTCATCACTGCTAAATATGATGTTAGATATGCTTATGTCCCATATCACTGTGGTGTTTCAGTGCTTGGCAAACTTTTTATTGCTGAGGGAGGGGGATTCTGCCTTAGACCTAATGATGGTGCAAGAAGTACTCATTCTCAGCAGAGGTTCAAATATACAATATGTGGCCCAGAATGTTGCTGGACTGTTGGACCAGTCCGGTAACTGTTGAACCAGAGACCTGCACTTGCCTGTTGATAGTTAATCTTAATAATATTGTGTGGTTAAAGTATAAATATCGAGGTATTGCTGTAAACACTCTATTTAAAAAGTTCAAATCTCTTTATGTTGTCTATCTTACCCTGTTTGTCGTGAAGAGGAAGTAAGCCAAAAGACTTCTGAAGTAAACAAGTAGTTTATTAGGATAAACTGTCTTTGATCTTGCAGCATTTATTATGTAGAACAGCATATGACAAGTGGATTAAAGAGGCAGATATAACTTGCCTATTTGGTATGTATTGCTTTAAAAAAGCCTTTTGGTTAGTTAGATCATTTCAGATATGTCAGAGGTGGATCTCATGTTCAGTGAATGAAAGCTTTCTGTTGATTCTGTGAAATGTCTCAGTAACTGAATAATTAAAAGATCTTAAGTACCTGAGATGAGTCAGTCTAAGCCTTCTTGTGCAGAATGGGCCACACTGCGTGGCTGGAGGTACTGTTCCTCTCCTTTTCCTCTTCTTTCACACTTGTCACGTGAGCTGTGCTTGCCTATTAATAGTAACATTTCAGGAGTTTATTCAATCTGTCCGGGTAGGTAGTCTGACACTTGCCTGTGAACTGGTTATCTTCCAGACCTAGGTCTCTGTAGGTGTACGCCAGATGTACGCCATTCATTTGCCCCCCACATGTTAGGAAAAGAAGAAAAAGGGTCAAGTTGTGGGCCACCTGAATAATGGAAATGGTTGACAGACAAGTTTTTGCCCTTAACAGGAGTTTTCAACAGAGAATTAGTAAGAGCTAAGGGGTCATGTAAGTCTTATGGACAAGCTGACTCCAGCCTGTGGACCTCAGGTTATTTCTCCATGCTCTAGATGGATGAAATCCATGAAGTAAGTCCTGCCTACTTGGAAGGCTGTCAAAACCACCTGTATGTTGTAGAGAGATACTATTTGATGCACATCACCTAAGTTAATAGGATGTTTTTATATTTACAGTGTTGCTCTATGAAGAGGGATGAAAAGTCTGACCACCTTCCAACTTTTAAGAAAACATGGAAAGCTAGTTAATAACATGGGATCCATGTTAATTGTCTGCATTAGGGTGTAGTTACTACTGCCTATGGTGAATGACAGATGGACAGAAAATTTTCATCTATATTGATTGCATTTTGAGAAATATTTACCTGCATGTAATATTACAATCTAATGATGTTTAGTTGTTTGAAATTATACAATTTCAGCAATAACACTAGCTATTGCTGTACCTAAACCAAATGTAAAAACTCACCGGTTAACCACATGAGTAGTGTCGGTAGATATCAATTGATAAGTACTATATTGAAGCAGATGGAAAAATTTATAACATGCATTTTCACCTTTACTGATTTGCATCTTTAAACTGTATTCCTGCCAAAGAAAATATATTTGTAATTTATTAGATATTTTTTCTGCAGATCTGGCTTATGCATTCTGTTGAGCCATTCATCAGAAAATTCGGCAGGGCTGCAAACCTTTTTTCTTTTTCTTTTGTCCTGAGATTTGCAAGCCTGTTTTGCAGAGAGCTGATCTAAGGTGTTGATTTCATTAAGATACTCATTCCCCAATTCTCTATGCAGGAGACTTTTCCAAGTTCATCAGAGCCAAAAACTTGTTTTCAACAGCTGCCAGAGATGTTCTTGGAGTCTTAAATCGATCAAGTTTTGCCTTGGCATATCCTGTTCCACCAGTCGTGGAAAGGTTGTATGTACATAGACTGCCATTTGTGAAATTCTTGGAGGAGACTCCAGGCCTAATATTCAAACTTGATGCATCCACTAGCTCATTGGCACTGCTACTTTGTTTCCCCATCTGTTATAATGGCATTATGCCCACTAATATGGTGATATGCCAGTTTGGGTACGGTGTACAAGCCAGCAAAGATGAATGGTTTGCATGAACTGATGACTCTACAAGATGAAATCTGAACTTTGTAGTCAGCACCAGGATAGGAACTAAATGCACTCTATGAACATGGGCGTGCTATTGCAGAGCACTTCTCCAGCTGAAATCGGTCAGATCTGATGGGAAGTGACACAGAGTAAATACATTCTTATTGCCATGCACTTGGCACATATGAGGATGCAGACAGTGAACTGCTGATTTGCTGTGATTCTCTGTAATGTAGTCATTACAATTTTTTTGAGGCTTATTTTATTCCTCAGAAATGCACGTTTTATAGTTTAAGGCCTTCACTGTGATTTCTGCATATTTATTATGTTGTCATATTTGCCCTAAACACTTGTGATCTGCATCCTGAATGGCATTAAAAATACATTTCTATAAGACTGTTAGAACATAAAGCTGACACTTGCAAGAAATTCCAGAGTTTCTTAGTTATGCTTTTCTGAAGACTGTCCTTGTCTGTACCACTCTGTGGTAGTTTTACTTTGAGAAAACCGGAGTTCTTTTGACGTATAAAGATCTGTGGACATATGATATGGACAATAAGTAGGACCAAAACCATGCACTTCAGCAGGGCAAATGTTGGCCTCTTCAAGGTCCTGCTTGAAAGAATCCCGTGGGATAGGGCTCTAAAAAGTAGGAAGGTCCATGAGAGCTGGCTGACATTCAAATGTCACTTCCTCCAAGCTCAAGACCAATGCATCCCTTCAAGGGAGAAATCAAGTAAAAGGAAGTAAGAAGCAAACATGGATGAGTGAGGAACTCGAGTCAAAACTCAGGTGGAAGAAGAATGTTTATGTAATGTGGAAAAAGGGACAGACCACCTGGGAGGAATATAATGAGGCTGTTAGAGTATGCAGGGATGTGGTGAGGAAGGCCAAGCTCCACTTGGAAGCAAATCTGGCCAGGGATGTTAAGGACAACAAGAAGGGCATATTCAAATACATCAGCAGCAAAAGGAAGGATAGGGAAAATGTAGGCCTGCAGCTGAATGCAGAGGGTGCCCTGGTGATGGGTGATGTAGAGAAAGCAGAGTTACTAAATGCCTTATTTGCTTCCATCTTTACTGCTAACACCAGCCCTCAGGTTTCAAAGACCATAGAGATTGGAGAGGAAGTCTAGCAAAAGGAAGACTTTTCCTTGGTTGAGGAGGACCAGGTTAGAGATTGTTTGGACAAACTGAACATCTGCAAATCCATGGTCCCAATGGGATGCACCCACAAGTGCTGAGAGAGTTGGCAGATGTTATTGCTAGGCTGCTCTCCATCTTTGAAAAGTTTTACAGAACAGGAGAGGTGCCTGAGGACTGGAGGAAAGCCACCGTCACTCCAGTCTTCAAAAAGGGCAAGAATCACAGAATGTTAGGGATTGGAAGGGACCTCAGAAAACTACGAGCCAGTCAGCCTCACCTCCATCCCTGGAAAGGTGATGGAACAACTTATCTCCAAGCATGTGGAGGAAAAGAAGGTAATCAGGAATAGTCAGCATGGGCTCACCAAAGGGAAATCATGTTTGACCAACCCAATAACCTTCTATGATGATATGACTGGCTGGGTAGACAAGGGGGGAGCAGTGGATGTTGTCTACCTTGAGTTTACCAAGGCTTTTGACACCGTCCCTCACAACATCCTCAGTCAGTATTAGGTCCCATCCTGTCCAACCTGTTCATCAGTGACCTGGATGAAGAGACTGAGTACACCTTCAGCAAGTTTGCTGATTATACCGAACTGGGAGGAAGGGTTGACGCACCGGAAGGCTGTGCTGCCATTCATTGAGACCTGGACAGGCTGGAAGAATGGACAGAGGTGAACTTGATGAAGTTTAACAAGGGCAAGTGTAGGGTCCTGCACCTGGGGAAGGGTGACCCCAGTCAGCAGTACAGTTTGGGGGTGGATGTACTGGAAAGCAGCTCTGCAGAGAAGGACCTAGGAGTTCTGGTCAACAACAGTTTGACCATGGGTCAACAGTGTGCCCTTGTGGCCAAGAAGGCCGATGGTACTTGGGCTACATTAAGAAGAGTGTGACCAGCAGGTCGAGGGAGGTTGTCCTCCCCCTCTATTCTACCCTTGTGAGGCCACATCTGGAGTACTGCATCCAGTTCTGGGCTCCTCAGTTTAAGAAGGACAAGAAATTACTACTGGGAGTCCAGCGGTGGGCTACAAAGATGGTGAGGGGCCTAGAGTACTAGAGGCACAGGAGGTTCCATCTGAATATGAGGAAAAACTTCTCTAGTTTGAGGGTGCCGGAGCGCTGGAACAACAGGCTGCCCAGAGAGGTTGTGGAGTCTCCTTCTCTAGAGACATTCAAGACCCACCTGGACACATTCCTGTGTGATCTGCTCTAGGTGAACCTGCTTTAGCAGGTGGGTTGGACTAGATTATCTCCAAAGATCCCTTCTACCCCCAGCCATTCTGTGATTCTGTGATACATATATATGTATATGCTAACACTGTTGTAGGTCCTGGCAGTGACAGTGCCACCTTTGTGGTGATATCTTTAAAATAAGCCTCTTCCCACCATTTTCAGGAAAGCTAAAAGTACTGCTTTTCACTCTCTTACAATCTCTTCACAGCTCTCAAATGCAGCAAGTGTTGTGCAAATGCCTGCAAATTCTGACTATTGGCCTCAAGACAGGCTGGAAGGTGACATGACCACTTCAGTGGTAGCATCACCTCACATGCCACTTCTTCAGCCCTCGGGAAACTGATCTCTGCCAACAAGGAAGATTTTTCTCTCTCAGAAGCTTCCCTGCAGCATCGGAGGTGTGGGTACTGTCAGAAAAGATCCTATGCAGTGGGGTTGCAAGACTGGTACTCTTCATCTTTTCTTGTTCCTTGGTGAAGTAGTGTATATGACCACTCTACTGATGACAGATAATCTTAGGGTAAATCACAGTCCTCTCTAGAAGGGGTTTCAAACTGCTTTGTCATAGTAGCATCCAGCTGGTTAGAACTTCTGAAATGTAGGTTTACGTATCTGTGTCGATGTTAGTGGTGGCAGCAACTTAACAGGTGTTCATGCACTGGGCTACTCAAACATTGTTCAGGTATTGTAATTTCACAACAGGGAACTGGGAAGATGCTTTATTCAGTTTTAACTTTGCTGTCTTCTGTATGTTTCCACATTGACAAGGATGAGACTGTACCTAAACCATCCAGATGGCAAGTGCTTTGATAAACTAGTGGCAAAGCAGTCATTAAATGAGTTAAATTATGTTGCTTGTCAGACTATAACTAGTGTTCTTCTCTGTGGTTCTCAGCCTTACAGGATACTACAGTCATCCTGGTTTTCCTCACATCTCTGTAGTTTATCCTTTAAAATTACAAAGTCTGCTTTTTGGGCAGTATGCATGTTTTTTGCGTTGAAAAATTAGGGGTGACTGAAGAGGAAATAGATTACTTCTTATCTCAGATTCTCTTTAAACCATACTGCAGCTGCACTCATAGCCAAATGATTTGAGTCTCTCTTGAAGTGATATTTGAATTCTATGTTGGTGTTGTAAATTGGCAATAAATATAAATAGTGTTATAATGGAAGAGAGTGGCAATACTGAATAGCACCACTAGATGTCATTCAAACAGTTTGTGGTATACAATGAAACAGTGAAACTCAGATTTCTTAATTTCCTGGTGGAAGAAGACCCCAAGTCAACAGCAAAATAAATTGCAGCATGTATTTGCTGCCATTTTAGCTTCCATGTTCTATGGCTCTGAAATCAATTTACAGATCCTCTTTAAGTGTTAAATTCAGAATTGTTTGCAGTTTAAGCAATAGTCTGAGCTAGAATAAGCCATTTAAGGATTTTGCAGTGCCAGTAAAATGTAAAAAAATCTGTTTTTCTTTTTAAATTATTTATATATATATTTATTATTATTCTTTTTAATTTTACGGGGTCACACAGGACCTTCTATAGGACTTTGTTACTACTCAGGTGCCAGGACCAAAGGTTAAGGTGCTCTGTCAGTGTGGATTTTCTACTTCCAACCTGGTAACATTCGTAGTATTTCAAACTTCACATTGGAACATATTGTTGTTCTGCAGGCAAAAAAAAAAAAAAAAAAAAAATCTCAGTATGCTGCAGTTAAAATATGTTACCCAGACTGAAGTCTCTTAAAGACTTTGAACACAAGAACAATTCAGTTGATATTGTGTAACTGAAAGCATGCAGGGGATGGAGAACTTAAAAGAAGATATGCATTATTAAAACTCTGTTGAATGGGATTTCTGTAACTTTTGTTCTATAACAGATGGTTCTATAATATCAGAACTGGTGAAGCTTGCTACCTCCTCTGTGGTAGATTAGTTTGCCATTTCTTATATCTTATCTTGCAGTGACACAGTGCTGTCCTTGTGTACAGAGACTGTGTCTCACCACGAGTTCATTTGTGTAAAATTCCCTCTCCTTTCTTAGAGGTGATTAAAACTGTTCCCAGGTTCTGGGGCGTACAGATGGCATGTGGAATCAGAATTAAATTTTTATTTTGTAAAACAGCAGGCTGATGAACTTCCAGGAGTAAAGATTTTGTAGCTAAAGCATAATCATTGCATTGCCTGCTGGGCTTCTGTTGCATTTTTGATACCTATGAAACTTCTGCTTTTTACAAAGATAGCATTGTGGTAAGTGAGTGGCTTCGTTAAGTAACTGGGTATGTTGGAGCTGTGGCTAAAAAGGAGATAGAATAAGTGTGTATCTTATCAGGGTGGAGTGAGTGTTCTCTTAACAACAGTTGTTCAGAATAAGTAGGTGCGGTGGCAAATTGTGTGCTACAGATTATGAATTAGTTTAATGCAATTAAAGATTTGTGGAAGTTACTACGAGAAGACAAAATAACTGAGAGCGAGGCCCAGATTTATCACTGACATAGCTGGTTTAAACCTCTGCCATGTGCAGTTATGCTGACTTTTTTTTTTTTTTCTTCTGTGTAAGTGGGTAATGCTGCTTAGCAGAATCTGAAATTGTAGTCTTAATCTGATCAAGATGCCATTTCAGTGACCAATGTGTGCTAACAAGAGTGTGGCGTAGTCGGAGTTGTTTAGTTGCTGTTTTACCATAAACAGCATGAAGAGTAATGCTCAGGGTCTTTTCTCGCATGAGACTCCAGGCTGTTAAAATAGTTTGGCAGTTCTCTTGGCTGCCAAGATCTAGGTGTTTTCGGGGTACTTTTGCTCTTATTTTGGTGAATTGGGGTGGTATTTTTGAAAGGTGTAGTTTGTGTAGTGGTGTAGTGTGGTGGCTTTTTGTTGTTTGTTTTTATGGCAGGGGAGCAGATGGAGCATGAAAGAGAATGAGAACTAGAAAAATCTAACCAGTGGTTATTTACTTTTTTTATAGTAAGAATATTACTAACTGGTAGGCTTGTCATAGACCCTATCATATCCACACCCTGTTGTATCTAGAAGTGGTGCAAAGACATGTGAAGAAAGCAGTACTTTGAGGCAGACAGACAAAAGTAGCATATCTCTTAAAGGCCATGATCATAAAACATGAAAACCTAGAAGAAAGTTAGAAATCATCTTCCTCCTTTTAACATTTGACCAGTAATTTAATAAGAATATATTATTCCAGATGTGTTCTGTGATTGTGATCATGTTGTATCATGTGTCATGTTTGATGCTTGCCATGAGAGAAAGTTAGACAATGATTTTGCATTCCTAATTTACAATCTCTTACCTTTCAAATTCTTTTATTGAAGAATACAAGCCTGTGGTGATAAAGATTACAGAGGCGGCTGAGTACTGATTCCTTGATACATTAATAATCGGCTCATTGCCTTTTTTGGATAGATGCTATGGAAAAAAAATAAAGATTGTATTTCATACCTTGTTCATATATTATATAGTTATAATATTTCTAATTACAGTTCACACCAGTGCTTTCAACTGCCAACTTTTTAGAACAGTGGGGCTGTATTATATATAGAAGTTGACACACTGAATTACAGCTTGGGAATGCAGGGAAACAGGTGGGACTCTTCTTTTTCCCCCTCTCAGTCATTTCAGCTCTTCTTGCTCTTAGGCAAAATGGGCTTAGAGACTATTTATTTACTCTTACAAAGGCTTTTTTGCACCTACTGTTGTTGGACCATTACTGTCCTGGTTTATATAGCTCCATATTATTTGTCAACTATTATATTTGGCTTCCTTAAGCCTGGTTTTGCTGCTGAAGTAATATAGCTTATATTTCAGTCATCTGTAATATGTACCTGACTCTGTAAAGCTAGAATTACTCTCAAAGCTTTAGTGGGAAGAGGCCAAGGTATTGATCCAGCTGGAGGGTTGCTTGCATGTTCCTGAGCTCCTGGCAAGTGAACATAGGTGATAAAGAAGTTATTTGTCTACCATTGTGTACTGAAGATCTGTCACTTCAGAATAACTAATTAGTATAGAAGCATGAACAGCAGTGTGAGGCTTGCATTTATGCTTTCTGTTTTAAGGGGTTTTACTTAAGGATTGAAATTCCCTTCCATCATCTTAATGCTTGGAAGATGAAAGTATTTTTGTACTGTACAATAAACTATATTATGGGTGTTTCCTACTCTGGAGACATTCAAAGCCCACCTGGACATGTTCCTGTGCGACCTCACCTAGGCGTTCCTGCTCCAGCACGGGGCTTGGACTAGAGGATCTTTTGAGGTCCCTTCTAATCCCAAACATACTGTGATACTGTGCGATACTGTGTGATGAAAGACTGAAATACATTTGCCTTTCCTATTGTTCATTGAGGCTGCTGATAAGAGTTGTTTTTGGAGGGAAATGACCTTTGAAATCTGTGTAGGATATTTGTTTCTAGAAGTTGAAACAGAAAGGGAGTGGGTATCCTGTTAGTTAATAAGATTTTCTTTTTTAAGTAGACCTCAGTCTCAGCAGGCAAGCTGGGTTGAGTGCGTGTTTTTTTTGTTGTTTTATTTTATTTTATTTTTTAATACTGTACTTGAAAGAATGGAACAGAATTCTACAATGCTGGATAAAATAATTGAGATGTCTTGCACTATTAAATCTGCTCTTAAAGGGCAAAACCTTGAGGTTACACTGAAGCCATGTCTAACCGTAGAGGAAAAAAGGCTTGCTGCTGCTGATCCTGATCCATATGAATATCTGGAACGATATTTTACTCTGTAAGTGTGTAATGCTTGCTAATACCAGATTATAATTTTTAGAAAAGATTGAAAGAAATACATCAGTTCATGTAGCAATTAATTTCCAAATGGATTCATCAAGAACTTATTTTTTTTATTTTTTATTTATTGGTATTTTTTTTCCTGGTGGTGCATTTCTCTTATGCAATGAAGGCTTCAGGTCTTCATGTCTTAATTTCTCTGGTTTGTATCTTAGCTGTTAACATTTCAAAATGTTTTAATTTGAAATGTGCGATGGAATATTTTCTCGAAGCAGTTAGAAGTACATTTCATTATTAGATACTTCTTTATTCTGTCTTCAAGTCTAAAATTCACATTTTACCTTTTTTAAAAAAATATTTTTTTACACTGGTAACTCAGTCATCCTGTGATAACTGACTGCTTTTGTCATTCCTGTCTTCTGGGAGGTAGCCTTCAGCATGTACTTGAATCTTCTGCTGTGTTACTTCCTCTATTTTTGCTACTTGATCCTGTACTTCACAAAACACTTTGTTTTGAAAAAGTGGTTAGACTTAAATTGGAAGTTGCTTGTAGGTATCTGCATCCTTAATTTTGCATGTTTTTCTTTTGGCTTATTAGGAACAAACGGTGTTTGGGTTTTTTCCCCATCTGGTTGTGGTCCTTAAGTTTGTGGATGTATACTGAACTGTGTGGGTAGTGTGAATTTCTCAAGGAGGGGCACAGGTAGATACAGTGCTCTGTCTGAAAATACAAGGAAAATCTCAATTAAAGTGACTATGCCTTGCAAGTAGTAAAAAATGCTGTTTAAACGTTTATGAAGATCTGGATGGCAACATTTGTCTCATTGTAACTAATTCTGGCTTTGACTTAAACCTCTTTTTCCTCCCCATCTGAAATTCTGAGGGCAATGATAAATCAGAATATATCTAGGTTTCTCATTCACTTTGGAAATTCTGTCTGGATTTCGATGTTGCCCTTTACAGTGTGAAAACTCACAGGGTTTGTAAACTTGGAAAGCTTTTGGAGTTCTTTTTAATGTTGCAAGTATCCATTCTTGAGCCGTTGTTTGCTTCATATTTTTTAGTACTTGAGCAATCTAGGCATTACAAAAGGCTATTTCTTCAAATAATCTTTTTTGTAAACTTTCAGAGTCTACACATGCAATTAGACTGTTGTCCTTTGCGTCTAAAAAGCCAAGCATGGTGAAGTTTCTTACTAGTGGTGGCTAATGAGAAGCTGTATCTGTTAGAGGACGTCCTTGCTGACTTAATATTTCTGTGTGGGAATTTTATTTCAGCTGTAAGAAGTGCTTAAACACTACATGTGTCTAATCATTGAGCTATCAATCTTGTGGCATGTGGAATAGATGTATTGTACTATAGATCTGAGGCTTTTAATCCTGAGGACAAGGGACAGCAGTTTACAATCCAGAAAGGCAGATGAAAACCTAAGGTTATATGCTTGATTCTCGTGGAGATTTGGATCATACTGAAGTCTGCTATTGAGCTTTTTGGTGATTTATGTAAGCTGATATTATATTGTAATATAGACATGTCAGCCTCAGGCTATTACATTGTGGCTCTTACTGGACAAAAAGTGAGGAGTGAATGAATGAAATTGAGCTCTTCTCTTGCCTCAAGACTTCAACTTTCAACTAACAGCAGATTGAAGTTGCATGGTCTTGCATTATTGTTGGAATCTGGTAGATTCTTCTACTAACACTTCATTATACAAGGCCAGCATGGTAACAAATACAATTTAAAAGTGAGCAAGAAGCGGCAGTGCTTCACCCAAAGTTGCTGAATTGATGCAAGAATATAAAAATAGTATTCTGATTTTATTTTTCACTTTTTTCTGTTTTACTATGCTTCTACCATAGAAATGAAGACCTAAAACAGATGTTGGAAAGCAGTAAAGATTCTGCAAAGCTGGATGCTATGAAAAGGATTGTTGGGGTATGTGATTTTTTTTTTTTTTTAATTATTATTACTTTTATTTGTTAGGGTATCTTTTTCATTGTTGTTTTTATTTCTTGGATATGAATACTGTTTTTGTTTTACAGATGCTCTACCAACTCAGCATTTGAATCTTTAAATGGTATTTAAGGAAGTCCTTAATTTGGAATTTTGTGTAGAAATTGCTCTATCAAAATATGTGCAGTCATATAATTTTAAAATGTTTATGTAACAGTGTCAATATGACTTTAAATATCAATTTTCAGTAGGGAGGTGAGATCTTATAGAGGAAATGGTTCCTTCAGAGGAGCCTCTAATGCTGCCTTAATTCAGCAGACAAGAAACAACAGAAATTTGTAGGAGTAAAATGACAAATTGTGTTAACAATTTTTACTTTTTTAGATTATATAACGTACAGGTTGTATCATGCAATCATGGTCTTTCCCCCAACTCTAAACCTAGCAATTTCTCCTTTCAGTATCCTCTAGTGATGAAAATTTTACTCAAGCTGGTTGTCTTCTGCTTTTGCCTTTATCCTAGTCCTGCCAAAGAATCAATTACCTATTAGATCTGGGTAACCTATCAGCTACTATTTCATAGAATCATTTAGCTTGGAAAAGACCCTTAAGATCATAGAGTCCAAACGTTAACGTAAAAACTGCCAAGTCTGCCTCTAAACCATGTCCGTAAGAACCTCATCTACATGGCCTTTAAACACCTCCAGGGATAGTGATTCAACCACTTCCCTGGCAGCCTGTTCCAATGTCTGACAGCCCTTTCTGGGAATAGGTTTTTCCTAATATTCAGTCTAAACCTCCCCTGGCACAACTTGAGACCATTTCCTCTTGTTCTAACACTTGCTATGTGGGAGAAGAGACCAATACCCACTTTGCTATAACCTCCTTTCAGATAGTTGTATAGAGTGGTAAGGTCTCCCCTCAGCTTTCTTTTCTCCATTTCATAACATCAAGGGTTTTTTTTTTTGGTGAAAGGTTTCTTGGCTCTCCTTCTCTAACACAATGTGCAATTGTCGAGGGTTTGACTAGTGAGAGTCTGGCACACAGAGGTGCTGTTGCAAGAAATCGTGGCCTTTAGAAGTGTCATGGTTTCAACCTGTGGTAAATTACATTCTTCTGCTTCCCTCAGAAAAGATCTTTCTTCTGGCTTTTACTGTGGGTGGGAGGGTTGGGGAGAGTTATCTGGTTTTCCCTTGGTTTTCTTTTTCAAAAAGGTGGCCAGATCTTTATCTGTATTTGGAGACTGTTGCAACTGAATGTATGTGTGTATGTATGTATATGGAGGAATCAGAAACCATTAAATTGATTCAGGTTTAAATTTTAAACCAAGGCTTTACTAGATTTTTTTTTTTCCATTCTTTCCTATGGACAATGCTCTCATTATGAGTGCACAATAAGCAAATGCACTTTTTATAAATACTTGCTACCATTACATATTCAAAGCAGTTCTTAACAACTTTTTATTTAATTTCCTATAATAGAAGTATACGATACCATAAAGCTGGACATGTGTACTTAGCACTGGTAGCTGTGGTCCTTGATGGTCTTAAGCTTAGGTGATAAGGCAAGGAGGTCTTTAGCAAGGGAAGGCAGAACTAAATTGAGCACACTCTTTCTTCTGCTCCTGCACTTACCAATTCCAGATATTTGCACTTTTGTAAGTTCTCAGTCCCCATTCCAAATGCTGGAAGAACACTAATTCCCAAGATAGCAGCAGACACCTTCTGTTTCTTGGGTATTTTTCTATTGTTCAGCTGCTGGTTCTTTTCTTGAAACAGAAACAGCCTTCTAGCTCATAAGATTGACTATTTTTGACCACAAGTGAGTTGTTTGAATTCCTGGATTCTCTGTTTTCAGTCTCTTCTATATTTTCCACGTATTTGCTGTTATCCTGTGTTTAAACTGTGTTTCATAACAGACACCTGGTACCAACCTCTGGTTCACGTAACAGACAGACAGTGAGCTTTACAGACCAGGACTGGGACCTTGCACAATTAGCACAAAGCCTTGTGGCAGTGGTGATAAAGTTCTTGCTGGGCACAAAAATGCCTATGGGTTACCAGTTGTGTGCTTACGTTTAGAGAGTTCTCAGGGATCAGATGTGCTCTCCGGAGATGAAAGGCTTCCTCTAGCCTTATTATTAGTGGAAAAAGGAACTCTGTTCAAGTATTGTTTAACGTGTCTCACTGGAATGCTTATTTTCACTAATTTTAGGTAGGAGGAAAAGCTGTGCATAACAATAGTTTCCTTACTCTTCTAGTAGACTTCAAGTCCATGTAGGTGTGATGGACAAGTACCAGGGTAACAATGCTTATAGCTCCTTTTGCTGCTTCTTCCTCCTCTAAGGTGGTTTCCAAACTCTCTCCTGGGGAGGAGGAGATTCATTGCAAATAAAAACAAATCTGTCTTGCAGAGAGTGACTTTTAACTATGTAATTTCAAGCCTAGGAGTAATCCAGTTTTGGTCTTTCCACTCCCCCTCTTACATGAAGATGTCTAAACCTACCTTCCGCTCAGATAGGTATGTGTAACTTTAATAATCAATGTAATATTTTTTTTTTCACTCAGTATGTTATTTATTTTGTGCCATGCATGAAAGGAAGAAACATAAAAATGGTAGTCTTGGAAGATTACGAGCAACACTCCTGGTTTAGATATTAATTCAAAGTGTATACAGAACTGAGTTTATTCTACTGTATGCATGAGAACACAGTAGCTGATACTTCTTTTAAAACATACACTGATATTACAACAATTCATGTTGCCAGGTCTTGAAACTTGTCTGAACTTTACATCTGGGAAAAAAATCTCAGTGGGATTTTGCTCAAAGATTTCTGAGCATAAATTTAGGAAACAAATTCACATGCCATCTCTGTCTGTCTCTTTCATGAAAAATAAGAAGTTAAGTACATTCTGACGTTAAATAGCACTTCTTGTAGAATGAAAGTTTCTGGCTGTATAGGAACTCCAGATACATAAGCAACACAATTGGAGAATGTCTAGGCACAGCAACAAAAATGACATGATAGACCTTAGTCTTGGAAAGAACTATTATGTTCTTTCAGGTTAATGATCCATGGGAAAGGAGGATTTACGCTAATAGTTATGACTTAATGAGTCAAAATACACTCTTTTAAAAGACCCTAAATACGTATTTACATGGTACACTGGAGCTATTATGGTTGATCAGTTAAATAATGCAAGTAATGCATAGAGTCATACTGTTACAGCCTGTCAGGGAAGTCTAAGGATCATCCTAACTCCTGTTGCATCAAGATGAGATGATTGATAATATTTTATTCTATGGTACTTCTCTGCAGTGCATCTTGCTACTAAGTTCTAGTTGACCCTGGTCATTCCGAATCTGGAATTTATTACAAAGATCCCCCAGTTCTGACAGCCATGGTGTAATTTAGATTCTTAGTTAAACCCCGTTGAAACTCACACATGTGCTTGCTTCTTAGTTTGTCACTTCCTGTGCTTTAATACAGCTGCAAGAAATAGTTGGTTAAATTGAAACGTCATGCTGGACTGCTGCTCTTAAACCCTTTTGAAAGGCTTACTCAGTAATACCTTGAATTACAACTACCTTTTTTCTTCTTCTGGTATCTTTCTTCTAACCTCTAAATAAACAATTTGTCAAGATATTGCCTGGTTTTCTGTGTTCTTGCTTTTGTTGCATGAGATCCTAGTTCTTCATGCCCTTAATATGTTTTATCAGTGAAATACGCAGACCTGTGGTTAGGAATATGAAGTTTAATCAGCTGTAAAAAGTTGTGGAATGGTGGGGATGCGAGATGGTTTTGAACAGCAGTAACTGCAGTTGCAAACGTCATGATCCTGTGTTGGATCCCTGCGTATTTGCTTGTCTTGGTGAGCTCTTAACCTCTCTGATTAGCTTGGTGTTTGGCTGACAGGATCCCGCTCTTGACCATAGCTGGGGGTGCTCTGAGTCTGCATTCAGCAGCACTGTAACTTCATCTAACACATGCATTAGATTCCAGGGTTTACAGCATGAACATGAAGTACTGCTGGAATTAGGTTTAAGCTATAAGCTATAAGAGAGTTGTGCAGCTATAGTGTATATGGAAGTATTTTATTCCTTCTCATATACTTGGTTTCTTATAAATAACTCCCTCCTTAGACTCTTTATACAAGGGCTGAAGCTAAACTGAAGTTTTGTTATTTGTGCTCTTTGAGACCATTTTATTGTTTACTACATGCCCTGGTTTCAAATTTCTCTGAGATCAAATATGAAAACTTTCTTCATTAAAAAACCAACCAAACAAAAAAAACCCAAAAAACCCCGGAAAAACAAACAGAAAACCAACCAACAAAAAAAACCTGAAACCCCACAGTGGGCTGACTGATCTTGCTTTTACCTTTTGATTTTTGTTGTTGTTGTTCTGTATAAACAGTCTAAGGCCTTTTGTGTTCAGCTTGCTATGGAAAACAACCTCATTTTGTTTTAAAGTGCAATGCCCATTTTTTTTTTTCCTATTTTTATTTTCTCCTTGATTCTGTTGTGCACCAAGATTGGTCCGGTGAAGACGAACAGGACTTAAAACCTATATAATTTCTGATTTTTATTTTTTTTTCCTTTAGATAGTAGCTCCCAAAAGGTAATTTTGTAAAGCTTTTCAGATTAGCAAGATCTTTGGTTTAAGTAATTTTTAAAGCATTTGAAGTGCTATCTGATATGGTGAAGTCCAGTTTGCTGATTCCATCCCCCAAACTGATAACCAGCCAAGGTTGTTGATGTGTGTGTCTTGTGGTTTATGGTTGTTTTTTTTATTGTTTGTTTGTTGTTGGTTTTGTGTTGTGGGTTTGTTTTGGTGGGTTTTTTTTGTTTGTTTGGGTGGTTTGTTTTGTTTTTTTTTTGTATGGATAGTATCCTGCAAAGTCTATTAGTTAACAAAAAAATCATACTTTATTCTCAGCTTCATAGAAATCAGGCTTGAAATGCAGATCTGGAGTAAATGCCTGTCTTTTTTAGGGGAAAAAAAACCCACAGAAACACTCAAATTATATTATTACGTTGCCAAGATTTGTCTCTCAATTTTTCTTTTTTTTTTCAGATGATTGCAAAAGGAAAAAATGCTTCTGAGCTCTTTCCTGCTGTTGTGAAGAATGTTGCCAGTAAAAATATTGAGGTATTTGTATAGCTTGTTAAGCATACTGCTATGGAAGATCTATTAATGAAAACTTTACCTAATTGTATCTGACTCCAACATAAACCGTAGAATCTCTAGTATTTTTTTAACAGAATTTCTCAGGGTTTAATTTCAATGACAGCATTGTGGTAATAGTTTAACATGTAAATAAAGAACCTACTGGCTGATTTGGAGGGAGGAGTAATAACTATTTGCATTTAGAAATTGATTGATTAGAGAAAGTTTGTGGAAGTGTGTACTGGTAATTCTGAGAAGTTTATTTGAGGTTTTGTGTGTCTTGTGAAGTTTGAGTAGGAATTGTGCTACATTGTATTAGATCAAGGCCGAGAGGTAAGGGCTGGGTAAAAAAGTTTTCACTGTTCTACTCATGCTATTTATAAAAGGTGTGTCTCAGGATTAGGATTGCAGAATGAGATCACTTTAACTCAGTTAAACAAGTCTGTATGAATTTGTGGTTAGACAAAATGTGATGTTACGAATGAATTGCATTTGAATTTTTTTATTTCACAATACCTAAGTGTTGGGTTTTTGATAATTTAGTATAGACATTTTGTTTAGTACTTTATTAGTGTGAGTGCCTGTGATTCCAGAAGATTACAGAAAAATAGCCTTCAAATCTCAGAATCTTTTGGAGAGATGTGACTATTTGGAATGTGGGGGGGGAAGGTCCCATCTTGAGCAGAGAAGAAATTTTTGCTGATATGCAGTGCAATCTTAAATCTTTGGGTTACTTTTATGTTTTACAAGATATGGAGGCTTTAAACTGCAGTCTATATGCATCTTTGAAATATGCCCTTCGTAATTTATTTTGTATGAAAAACTATGGAGGGAGCGTATGAAGAAGCAGACAAGAAAAGATTAAACTTCCTATAAAAGCAACTGATGAAGAACTTGAGTCACAATCATCTGTAGTATGAGTTATTTTTTGAGACAATTTGCCTGAATACATTTATTCAACTTGCACTAAATTGTGTGACTTTTAATTAAAAGAAGATTTATTTAGTAATTGTTTTCAGGATTGCTATACATAAAACCAGTAGCAGAAATACAAGTTTCTCTTTCACACTGTTTACCATCCATTTTATTTTAGCAGCATGTGTGTCTGTTCTTGCCCCGGTACCAGGAGTTAGACACACAAAGTAGCTGGCTTCTGTATTTTTTTTTTTCTTGTAAAAAAGCAAGAAAATGAAAAAAAAACCTCATCTTGGACTAGTGAAAATTCAAATTTCCTGGAAGTTGGAAAACAGAGATTGCATTCAACTGTGATGTGTTTAAATCCACAGGCTTACTATGTGGCTCAAGGAAATATAAAGCAGCAACTGCATTAGAAAGCTGTACAACTAGAGGTTTTATAAAGAAAATGTTACTCTGCTCACTACTAGTACTATGCACAAACTGCCAGCTACAGTGCAGAGCTATCAGAGTTATAGTTGACTTGACAAATGAGATTTGGATGAAAATAACATCTGCAAGTTTTTAGTTCTGAACTGTGTAGTGACCAACAGGCATCAGTTTGAGGAAAGCAGAGCTAGCATGCAATATTAGTTACTTTCTACTGCGCAGGATCATAATTTTGTAAAAATGCAGGAAATGGTGGTTTGAAGCACTGGCTTTTAAGAAGAGAAGTCAATTGAATGCATGCTCCAATTCTTCCCTGCTCTCCTGGAAATACGTATCTCAGCCTCTGTTATTAATAGGAACAAAAAATTCCTTTTTCCCTGGCTTATGGCACTGAAGATTATATTTCCTGCAATAATGACTTCAGCAAACTCCTGTATCTCTCTAATATACTGCAATATACAAGGTCACAGATACATCTGTGTTTTTTTTCCTTGTTTTATATGAATGGATAATAATAGTGTAATAGTTTGAGTCTAATTTCAGCATTCAAGAAGTTATTATTTTTTAGCTACTACTTTAAAGCTTTTTTTTCCCATTCTCTGAAATAATGCACATATTTGACTTGAGGCCAGATAATGACCTCTTAAGTCAAGGAGGCAGAAGTGTGCAAAGATGACAATTTGGAGCCTTTCAGAACTTCCTGTATTAGAATAACTTTAGAAATTGTAACTGTAATTTTAATAATAGGTGATAAAAGGAAATGGGGCAAGGAATCACACTTAGACTAGTTAAATATTCCCTTCCACTTTAACTTGTGATTTTAGGTTACAAGTACTCTAAGTCCAGTTTTGAACAGATACCTTACACCAAAAAGGAGTGCCATGAACAGCGTTGTTCATCTTAAGTGTTTTTAAATGTTAGACCTGGAACTGCTAGCCTAGCAGAGGCAAGACTGCACCAGTTCCAGGCTGCCAGCTCAGCCAGTAGTAGGAGTGTATTCCTGCTAGGTGTGCAAATGCAGGAATATGTTTTGTGTATATACAGACACACAAGAAATGCATGTACACAGAGGCAGCCACATAAATTGGCACAGGGTACTCACATGAAAACAAACAGCAGCAGCAGCCTGGCAGTTCAAGATGAAGGTCCCCTAGTGGGAATGTATACATACATACATACGTACATACATACATATATACGTGCATACATTAGTACAGTGTGGATCCCTCCAACAGCTGGGCTCAGACACAGTCTGCCTGGTGGTTGGCCCCTGCATCCCAGTCACCCCGCTTGCTGGCGCTGAGACATATGGGCATTTGAGGCTGCAGCCCTCATTCAGTTGCTGGTGCAGACTGCTCTACATGTATGAATAGGACTCCAATGGTCTCCCAGTAGCTACCCTGTTGTGGTCTTGCCCTTAGCCACACAAATGTGTGTACATACAACTGGACCTGGCCAGAACACACCTGGTTCTCTACTATTCAGCCTGTTGTGGTTATGCCCTTAGAGAGATGCACATGGTTCTTGACCCTTGACAGCTACAAACCATCTGGGTTCTCTGGTAGCTGGTTGGGACTCCCCTGGTCCATGCCATAGTGAGCTGCCCCTGTGGTCCTGCCCTTAGATGTCCACACCCTAACCTACCTCCTTCCTAGGCCATTTCACTTACTCACCTGTTAGTGCAGCTTGATCCAGTGGCACACCTGCACCCATTCCGGTCACTGGCACTACAGATATATGGGCTTCTGCTTGGTTTCACATGCTCCAGTCACTTCAGTTGCTTGCACCCTTGCTCATGGGCCCTGTGGGCTGTGGTCTGAGCCCAGGTGCTGGCAGCCAGATCTTCACTTGTTCCAGGTGCTGACCACCATTGACACAGGGGCCTCTGTTACTTGAGATCCCATTCCAGTTGCTGGAGTCACAGTTAAGATTCACTCTGCTCTCTTGTTGCTGGAGCCTCTGGACATCTGCACCCTTGAGCCTGTGGCCTGACTCTAGTTGCTGGCACATACATGCACCTTCACATTGAGTAGAGAATAACTATTTTCCTTGGTGAGGTAAAAATGGAATTTAATGAGAAAATACAATAGGTTATGCTGATCAATTGCAGGGCATGAAAGAGCAGATGTACCAACGAGTGAACTGTTTAGATGTGTCCAGCCATTTTTATTTGCTTACCCCTCTGTTTTCACAGAATGGTTAGGGTTAGAAGGGACCTCTGTAGATCAGCTCATCCAACCCACCTGCTAAAGCAGGTACACCTAGAGTAGATTGCCCAGGAATTTGTCCAGGTGGGTCTTAAATGTGTCTAGAGAAGGAAATTCCCCAACTTCTCTGGGCAGCCAGTGCTTTGTCACCTTCAAAGCAATGAAGTTTTTCCTCATATTCAGATGGAACCTCCTGTGCTTCACTCTGTGCCCATTGTCCCTCAGCCTGATGCTGAGCACCACTCAAAGGTGTCTGGTCCCATCCTCATGATACATTTATAAACATTAACAAGACCCCCTCTCAGTGTTCTCCAGGCTGAACAGATCCAGCTCTCTCAGTCTTTCCTCATAAGAAGGATACTCTGGGCCCCTTGTCATCTTTGTAGCCCACTGCTGGACTTCCTTGTCCTTCTTAAACTGGGGAGCCCAGAACTGGATGCAGTACTCCAGATGTGGCCTCACAAGGGCAGAATAGAGGGGGAGGACAACCTCCTTCGACCTGCTGGCCACACTCGTCTTAATGCACCCCAAGTACCATTGGCCTTCTTGACCACAAGGGCACGTTGTTGACTCATGGTCAAACTGTTGTTGACCAGAACTCCTAGGTCCTTCTCTGCAGAGCTGCTTTCCAGCAGGTCCACTCCTAACCTGTACTGGTGCTTGGGGTTATTCCTCCCCAGGTGCAGAATCCTACATTTGCCCTTGTTGAACTTCATCTGGTTCTTCTCCACCCAGTCTTTCAGCCTCTCCAGATCTCACTGAATGGCAGCACAGCCTTCTGGTGCGTCACCCCGTCCTCCCAGCTTGGTATCATCAGCAAACCTGCTGAGGGTACACTCAGTCTCTTCATCCAGGTCATTGATGAACAGGTTGAACAGGACTGGACCCTGTACTGACCCCTGGGGAACCCCGCTAACTACAGGCCTCCAACCAGACTCTCCACCATTGATCAACCTGGTCTTCCTCAACCAAGGGAAAGTCTTCCTTTCGCCACACTTTCTCTCCAGTCTCTAGGGTCTGGGATACCTGAGGGCTGGTGTTAGCAGTAAAGATAGAAGCAAAGAAGACATTCAGTAGCTCTACCTTCTCTGTATCACCCATCACCAGGGCATCCTCCTCATTCAGCAGCAGGCCTACATTTTTGCTAACCTTCCTTTTGCTGCTGATACACTTGAAGAAGCCCTTCTTGTTGTCCTTGACATCCCTGGCCAGATTTGCTTCCAAGTGGAGCTTGGCATTCCTCACCACATCCCTGCATGTCTCCTTATATTCCTCCCAGGTGGTCTGTCCCTTTTTCCACATTACATCATGTTGTGGTTTAAACCGAGCTAGCAATACAACCACAGTAGCCACTCGCTCACCCCCTCTCTCACTACCTCAACAGGCGAGAGAATCAAAAGGGAAGGGAGGAACTTAGATTGAGATAAACACAGTTCAACAAAATAACAAAATACTAATACACTACTAATAAATATATATACAAAATAGAAATAAAAGATACTAAAGGTAATTCCAAACAAACATGCTGAACAGCCAGTCCCAGTAAGCCACACATGGCCCCACAGCTGATCCCAGAGCAAAAGAAGGGAAGAAAAAGGCAGAAAGGCTCAGAGGCCTCTACAAAATGGCAAAAAAGCCAAACTAAATGTCCTGCACCAAACACTTCCCCGGCTGTACCCCAAAGAGAGAGCGAGAGGAGGGGAAGAACAAGAGAAAAGGGGATGAGAAACCAGAAAGCCCCATTCTTAAATCTGGAGCATGACACTAATGGGATGGAATACTCTCGTTAATCAGTCTGGATGTCAGTGAAGCTCTGCTCATCCCTGTCCCCCTTCCTTGATGTCTGACACCTGGGGACAGAGAGCTCAGAATGTCCTTGTCTCTCAGACCAGAGCAATTAAAAACCTTAACTCTGTGCTGGGATGTTAGCTGCCTTCTTTCAAACTAAGTCCAAATAGTGAGTGTGCTAGCTATGAAAAAGGTTTCTAACTGCACGAAGAAAATGAACCCATTTTCAGTCAAACCAGCACACATAAACATCCTTCTTCCACCTGAGTTTTGACTGGAGTTCCTTACTCATATATTCCCCAACTTGTTCCTCCCCAGATCATATAGATTCCTCTGATTCTCTTTCTACTTTGGTTCCTCCCCGAAACATCCCACGATAAGTCTTGTGCAATCCCAAAACACTCTTCATCTGTGTCCTCTTCATCTGTGTCCCATACCTGTACACACAAAAACCCCTTGGTCTGAAAGCTACCCTGGTGTTGTCTGTTGATGGATTTAACACCTGGACATGGGAGCTGAGGCTTTCCTGAAGTGGTCCTGGTGGGGGCCTGACAAGATCTCCTTGCCTCTGGGTCCTAAATTTGGCTTTCTTCCTACTACTATGTTTCTCTGCATCTCTGGGCTGATCGGTTTGTGCCATGGGCTTGGGAGAAGCTAAGGCAGCGTATGACTTGCAAATATGCCTCAACCCCTGTGGTCTGTCTGTGCTTCTTTATGAGTGTGCAGACAAGGTTTTATCATATAACCTAACATTTATTAGCAGAAGCGTTTCGTTGTTTATATTTTATGGGCCTTATATTTTAAAACAAAGAACAGGTGAATTCATGTCTTCCTCTAGGCTGTAGTTAAAGTTCTCTCATTATTTCTTTTTCCACAATTTAGTGCTAATGTATTTGTGCAGAAGGAGACAGTTAAAAGAGAGAAGGGCATTCAGTGAAGATGTCTGACTGATTTCTTCATCAAGGTTAGTTAGATGACAAGTTTAGGTCATAATGTAGCTATACATACAGCCATCTAGTTAGTGCTTCTGCATCTCAGAAACCTTCATCATGGTCCAGTTCTTAGGATGCTTCTGAAAGTATGAAGAGTTACTGGGTTAAGTCACATTTTTAGTACATTGGTCCTGATCTGTTTTCTGAAAATGTTTTGCTAAATTTTTGCCAGTTCTTAAGAATTCTTATGCAAATCTGTCTGTACAAATTGCTACAATGCAGTAGCGTAAAGCCTATGGGTTCATGTGAGTGACTTCATATCCGAGTGACTTTCCTGCCCAGAAATGGCTGCTGTTTTTTTATTTTATCAAGGCTGAATGCTCTGATACAGGGAAATGGAGGAGAAGATGCAGTAGAACACGTTCATTTGTTTTAAGAGAAGCAAAGGGCATCTTATTGTTTACAGAAGTGCCTTGTGATTTTTGTTTTTATAAGTACACGCTGACCTCAACTTGATTATGTGCATCATGTCACGGATGGTAAGGATACAAAAAGTGACCTAATAAACAATTGGTGGTATAGAACAAAAATAAGCCTTGGTCAATAACTCATGGAGTTTGATGTGCTTATATTGATAAACTAATTAAACAAATCTGCCTGTGTTCCTCAAGCCTAATGTGCCCCTGTTATTATTAGTTTTATAGAAAGGAGCATTTTAACATTGAATGAAGGTAAATGGTAAAAGAATAGTGTAGTCACGAAGCTATAAGTGCTTCCATTTCTAGTCACAGAGTGGTTTCAAGGAAAGGAGGCTTTCTTTGCACACCTGCAGTCATTCAGTGCATAGGCCTCTTGTGGTCAATGTTGATTGCTGCTTGTCTATAGCTGAACAACAAATAATTTAGTATGGTGTAACCTTCTGTGATTTAATATTATGCTTTTTGCCAGAATTGGCACAAAGATACATCTCTGATAGTGACAGTAATTATAGCACAGCTGTAGTTGAGGGTCTTTCAGAATTTTCCATTATAAACCCCAATAGTCAGTTTACAACTCCAATGTAAAAAATGTTTTCACTGCTTCCTGGGCATACAGTGGCCATGAGGGGGTAAAGTGAACTAAATTGAATACCCTCCTCCCCCAGAATCGTACTGAGGTTTTCTTAATCTTTGGATATTGCGTCCTTTGTAGTGTGCTTATATTGCCTACATCTTTTGAATGCTTGTAGTCAGGCAAAGATGGATCTAATACCCTTTGCTTTTGTCCAAGACATAATCAGATGTGCTCTTTTAATCAGATTTAAATAGTGTAAGTTACTACACTTAAGCTGGAAGTTTTATTGTCTTTCAAATGTTAAAGTAATTGATTTTGAGTTTCAAAGTAAAGTAAAATGGGCTTGTTGAAATCCTTGGCTGTTGCAGTTTAAGCTGTTTTCCATAAGGAAAAAAACATGGGGATTGCTCAGGTGGTCAGTTGCCACATGTCAACTTCTTAGATTATTAAAATCTTTATTTACTACTTGATAATATAAAGTAGTACTTTGTGTTAGCCTTCATCTGACTGTATCATTAACTACGTTATGTTTTAGCAGCTCAGGGAATTTCTATTTAAAGAATTACAGTAAATCATGAGATGTATGAGAAGCATGTGAATACTCCAGTGATATATTAGCTCTTCTTTCAAAGAAGAAAATGTTGATGAAAATGTGCAATCTAGCACTCAGTTTTATAGAATTCAAAAACTTGCTGATAATGATGTTCATTGTGTTTTATTTTCAGATAAAAAAGCTTGTATATGTTTATCTGATGCGTTACGCAGAGGAGCAACAAGATCTAGCATTGTTGTCCATCAGTACTTTCCAGCGTGCTTTAAAAGTGAGTGACTACTAAATAACATTTCATAGAGAATTTTGAGCTGGTATCACAAAAATAAAAATATCTGTGTAAGTGCAGTCTGGTAAACTAAAGCATGTAAATATCTACATCTGATAAAGTAGTTTCAAGTCATGTAATTGACGAAGTTTTTTGTGCTACCTCAAACTTCATCCAGTAGCTAGGCCTGCATGAAGTAAAGTTACTTCCCTAAAGAAAAGCAGCAGATTAGTGCTCTCAGATACATACGCCGAACATTTAATTTCTGTCATGCCTTTTCTCTTTCCACATTAGGTTATGTTTGTAGAAAGAATACTCTGTTATTGCACTGTTATTAGAAGCTTTGCAAACTCTGATGAGAAATAGTTGTTTTTCCAAAAACTGTCATATTAAGTGCTTTCACCGTCTGCATACTTACTGCTCAGAAACTGTTAAGATGTATGCATTTTGAGAGCTTAGGTGTACTGATCATTAAGTAATACTGGTCTGAAAACTCATATTGCCAACTCTAAGTCCTTGGGAGAAATGTTCTTTGGGAAGTACCATTCTGGCAGACTGTACGCTGAATTAATGCTGCTGAAATTTCAGTTTGCTAGATTTTAAAGGATTTAGTACTTGCTTAGGCAACACCTTTTATGTGTGTTCCAAGCCCATGATTAATGGATGCGGTTTACATAACAGTTCTTCCAAATGCAGATGTTTTGTGCTATTGTTTTATCTCCAAAACATTTAGCTTGATGTTTTGACATATTCTTGAGAAAATTTATTTTGTTACTGGCTTCAGTCGATAGCTTGCAGTATAGCATAACATGAATGTGTTGTCAAGTACTTCAGTGGGAGTGTTGCAACTGAGAACCACATTTTTGTTCGACTGTTCTTATATTTAATTAATAAAACTGAACTAGATGTGTTTTTTGGAATGTCTGAGTTCCACTGGGATTGCAGAAAGTGTTTTAGACCATGAAATAAAATATTGGTTGTCTTTATCCATCATTCCCATATTTTGCTTGGGAAAATGAATTATGTTAATATCTTCCTTTGCCAGATTTCCAGATTTTCCAAGTGTTTCAATGTTTTCTTTCTTACTTGCTTTTACTTTTTTTGGTTGTTTCTTGTGTGAAGTTTTGTACATTTTCTTATGAGTGCGGCGTTAGCTTGCAAACCTGACTGATAGTCAGTAGATTTACATGTTTTAATGTGCACTCACTAAGTATTGTAAACACTGCCAGGAATTTAATGATGCATTTCTGCACTATCTGATTTTATTTCTCTCCTTCTCTCATTCTTTAGGATCCTAATCAGTTAATCCGCGCAAGTGCCTTAAGAGTTTTATCCAGTATCCGAGTCCCAATTATTGTTCCTATTATGATGCTTGCTATTAAAGAAGCCTCTTCTGATTTATCTCCTTACGTGAGGAAGAACGCAGCCCATGCAATCCAAAAACTGTACAGGTAAGTGATTCTGACAGGTACAGAAGAGCGATTTTAGGATTGCTGAGGGCTATGTTTATTAAGACTGCTAGGTAAGATGGCGTGTCTCAGATATATCAGATCAGTTTCTTAAAAAGTATAAAGCGTGTGTAGGTGTTACCTCACTCAACTTATTTGCTTGGAGTTCAGGCAAGTCTCTGCTTGCTAGAATAACAGGTTAACTATTAAAAGATACAAAAAGAAATTGATACACTAACTTTTGGTTTTAATATACCAGTTATTGCCATCTGTGCAGCAACTATTTTGATGGATCGTCTCAGAACTGAATATTTCTGTGTTTGGCATCTCTATCTTTCAGCCTGAAGGCATTTGCAGTAGTTTGCAGTACAGGTGACAAATGAATACTAACTCATAGAACTTTTATCTGTGCAAATCCAAATCTTCCTCTTCCCTCTTCAGAAATTCTTGTTGTGCAGGATTTCTTGGAGGTGGGTACTAGTTCATACAGGTGGGGGCAACAGAACCCGTACCTTTCCAAAACAAAGACAAGTATTTATTCTACTATTTATTTCCCTTTTATTTGGCCTGTGCCAAAACGAGGAGGTTCCTACTTAGGTAGTGGTTCCTACTTAGGTAGCGGTTCCTACTTAGGTAGCCTGAGGCCGCTGCAGTTCCATGGCTCCTCCAACCAACCACAAGTGAGACTGAGCACGTATTCCTGATGGGCACATACATGCAAGCAACCTTCTGTACAGATCAACACATGCAGAAAACAGCACTCATGCAGACAAAACCAGCACCAACAGACTTAGCCTGTTGCCCCTTCTGGCTGGTCAACATGCAGGTGCATTAGTGAACCTATATATGTACAGTACAGTTACCCCAGTAAGGGTCCTAGATGATCAGCCTTTCTAGTAACTGACCTTGGATTCCCCAAGTGGCTGGCACTGGCACATAAAAGTGCACAGTGCTTGCAGCCCCACTGCGCTTGCTGTTACAGACCCCCTCAGTCAGACACACACATGCCCCCTCCACAGTAGCTGGTTTTAGACACTCAGACTATGCTGTAACTGACCCTTCTATCCCCTTGTCTCTGGTTGTCTCACACTGACTAGAAAGTAAGAGGTGAGAGAACAGAGAGACTGAGATGCACAAATGGGTATCTCGGTCAATCCCCACATCTTACAGGCTCTCCAGTAGTTGGTCTGGATGCCGTGGTCCCTCTGGTAGTCAAAATTTCCAGTTGTCTCCCTTGGAGACATACACACATGGCCAGCACAGATCTGTACTTCAATACCTGGCTTCCCAAGCCACCTAGTCTGGATGGATGTTCTCTAGCAATCACACACTAACATACATAATTTTCTCCAGTTGCTGGTATGGCAGTTATACGGGTCCCCGTAACCCATGGCCTGACTCCAGTTACTGGAGCTTAGACCTCCACATCACATGTGCACACAGAATAGAGACTGCCTCAGCCAGGAAAATAGTTAGAAATAGAGTTTAATGATAAGACATAACAAGCTGTGATCATGAGGTGCAGAGCATGGCCAGACAAGCATGCTGAGCAGGAAAGCATTTACATACAACGGGCTTCTGTTATGCACCTATCCTTTTACTTGCCTATGCTTGTTCCTCCTAAAATCATCTAGATTCCTCTCTTTCCCTTCTTTTCAATGTCCCATAAACATTTCATAGTCAGTCTTGTACAATCTCAGAATGCTCTTTCTGGAATTGCATAGTAAGTCTCATAGCCCTGTAGCTAGTAACACCCCTAAGTTTGAAAGGTGGTCTGGAGAGCTTCTCTCAGTCATGGTAGGTTGTTTTCAGGACAATAAAGCTGATGGGTTTCCATGACAGTGCTCTAAAGAACCTGGTGACTTCTTTATGGTGACTTTTTTTTTTTTTCCAAGTGTGCTGAGTGCTGGTATGTGATGGCCCTGGGAGTGGCTGGGTCAGGATGTTATTGGAGTTGCCCCCACCTCTGTACTCCTCTGTGTGGAGACAAGCTTTCATCATGTAACCTGACAAGAGGAAATGAATTTTTATTCTCCTCATGTAGTTTATTCTTTTGTAACATTAGTTCCAACACACAAAAGACTTCTTGGCCTGAATTATTCTCCATACACAGAATGTCCTTTGATTTTCTGATAACATTAAAAGTATTTAGAAGAGTTTGACAGTAATGATGTCTTAGTGCCAGCAAGGCACAGCAGTATGTGGACAGCAGGCTATTCCATGGAATTTTAACTTAAATTAACGATTCCGTTCTTTTCTCGTCATGACAGGCAAAGTTTATTTTACTAATCCAGAGGAAAGAACTTAGTGGTGATTGGTGCAAATCTGGAAGATGCTGAAATCTAACTTGATCACTAAAAGACCTTTTTATCAATTTTTCGTCCAGTCTCCAGATGTGATTGCATCTTCAAATGTAACTTGTATTTTTTCTTATCTCTGGTTCATATGGTATCCTATGATTAGGTGATATCAGTAGCAAGATTTTGAAGTCATCCTTGCAAATATCATTAAAAGGTAGTTTTTGTGGCAAAAAATATAGCACATGGTAAAAAAATACAGCAGTACAGTCTCGAGAAACTGTCCTCACTCCCTTCTAGTTTCTGTGAATTTCTGACTGGTCATAAAATGGATGTCAAGCTCACATAACAAGGGAAAACTAGTGAAACTAATGTTATGTGAAGGTTTCCTTAATGGTATAGAAGACCTGTACATAATTCATGAGTTTTCACTTCATGGAGACATTCTAGGCATCATGGTGCAAGTTTTGAAGCAGCTGTAGCTGCAAATTCCACCTTGCCTGGACCATAGTAACCTTTATGGTTACTTGTGAGTGGAGTTGTAACTAACAATTGTGTCCTTGGTAACAGGATTTGGAAACGGACGTATGTGAACTTTTATTGTCATGTTTTCAAAATTTACTTGTACAAATGCTGTATCTGATTGCACTGGTTTACTGCAGGACCAAGGGAGAGAGTATAGTTTTCCGGATCACTTGAAGAAGCGGCAGTACCGGGGACTGGTGAAGAGGCTGTGAAATTAACCTGTCCACAGGCAGGCCCAGTTGGCTTGCCTGCAAGTAATGGTCTTTAGCAGGCAGCCTCAGCTGATGTTTCAACAAAGCTCATGACTGGTAGCTCCACAATTCAGCGATTCAGATCATATGCTGGTGGCAAGGTTGTCTTTTGGACTGTTTTAATGAGCAGGTAATTTCAGAGGGCTTTCTCTGAAGTTGGTCAAAATCAGAGTTCTGGAGGGGGCAGATTTTTGATGTGAAAATCAGTCAACAGTTTATATATTCTACTAATTGCTCCATCTTCTGTGAGCATTTGAGTAAGAAGTAACAGCTTATTCTAATAGTGCCTGTATGTTCCATTTACTTTTTGGTTTCCATGACTTCCCTACTTGTTTGATAGTCCTGTAGTTCAGTTAGTGCTCCAGACAGACCTCTGGATGCAGGTTCGATACTCCAATCTTCCTTGCATTTAGTGTCATGGTGTTTGGATGAAAGGCTGACCTAGAAGAGCTGGTTCGTTAGTGATTCAATCAATCCGAACAGCAGGAAGCTTACGTATCAAACAGAAAAGATTTCAGGCATAGTGTGAACAGCAACATTTGTGCCCAATGCAATCAGCATTGGCAGGTACTTTGGAGTAATTTTATCATTGAAAATGTCAGACCTCTTGCTTATTTCACTTACAGTGCATTTGAAAGCTATTAGTATCTTCTGTCTATCAATAGGAAACGCTACCATGTACTTGCACCTACTTGCAGCAAGATTTGGAAAAGGAATTTTTGAAACTCCAATCACTAATATTATTGGACGCCATACTAGTAGATACTGTAATGGGAGCAGATCATTCTGAGCTCTTTAGCCTGTTATCTTATTTTCTCTCCAAGAATGCTGCCTTCCTTACCAAAATATCAGGAAGGATGAAGGGGAGGGAAAAACTGGTGTTTTTCAAACTTTCTTAATAATAAGTACTTAGTTCTTTCCCTCTTTAAATTTTATACTAATTTTGAAAATCTGAAATAGTCCCTACTAGAAAGACTTTTGACTTTTCCACTGAAGATTTTGGTCCTTGGTAGAAGATCCAGTAAACCTTTTTTGACAAAAATTGAAGTTGGAGCAAAAGATGATCATGGAAGTACTTACGGAACAATGTGCTTTTGCTTTGCTTATGCAAAAGCTTCTAACAAGTTTTATCATCCATTTAGCATGTTCTAGTATTGCTAGGTATTAGAGCCTTAGTGAAATGTTAATAGTACACAGCTAGATGTATTGTGAATCTGGAGTGTGTACCTTGAGAGGATATACCTTGCATTAGGGCAGTTCATCATTCAGCATTAAAACTGAAGTGTACAGTAATGACCCAAACTGCCTTACCTATCTGTAATTGTGTCCACACTGAAATGACTTTTCAGAGGCATAGAACTACACACCTGTGTGTCTCTTTTTACCTGCTTTCTCTTTGTAGTTTCTTCTGCCTTGGCTTTGAGTTCTTCCGTGCTCTGTAGATCCATGATGAAGAAGCAGCTGGAATAAAAAGTTGTTTGCCTACTAAAGAAGAAAGTTTGAAAATAATGAATGTTTCTGGCAAATTTTTATTTGCTCTTTGAATATGAAAAAGTTGGTACAAAGATTGTTCTTTGCAACTTTTGTTTTTCCTCTGTTTTTACTGTTTATATAGGACTACAAGCAGTCTGTTTTTCATCAGCTCACACACCAGCTTTGCATAGGTACACTTGGAAGCAACATGCAAATTTTTGAGTTCCAATACTTCTGACTAGAATTATCATTCTGCTTTGTCATGATGTTCATTCACTGTTGAATTCATTCAAGAAATTACATTCTCACTGCACAAGCAGTGAGATCCTTGTGACTTAATTTTTGAAACTCAGTCAAGTTCTCCATAATGGGTTGACCTGTCTTAATGTTTCTTAAATCCTGAAGTTTTTGAGTTTAAGTATTAAGATTCTTATAGAACACAAATAAGTGGTATAACTTGAAGGTAATCTTTATGATTTTATTTTATACTCCTTCAATTCAGTTCTCCATCCTATTATTAACTTTATTTTCAGTCAAGTTATTTTACAATCAGGTCTTTGTAATAATTTATTTTCCTGGAAGTGGTTTCTTCAATGCTCCTGGTTCCCGGCTTGTGTGTAAAGGTCAACAAACCTCACCTCCTTTAATTTTGGATATGTCTTACCAAATTAGTAAAATTCATTTTTATTTTTCCTTCTAGTCTTGATCCAGAGCAAAAGGAAATGTTAATTGAAGTGATAGAAAAGCTTTTGAAGGATAGAAGTACGGTAAGAAACTGTATGCTATTACATACACATGTATTTTTAAAGAGTTCACTCCTGAGGCTGTCATTCAGCAGTACCTAATACACTTTCCTAACCCTTGCTGATGTGTTTTTAGACATTTGTATGTAGAAGTGTCATTATGTATTTATGCATTATACTGTGACTGTAATAGCAACCATCTCCTTTAATAAGATGGTAATTTTACTTTCATAATGAGTATTCTTAATCTGGTTTTGTTCCCATGTTTTTGTGCTGTGTTTCTTTATGAAAGTTATATAATGATATGGATCAGTGTACAAATGTCATAGTTTAACCCCAGCACCCCCAACAACCGGCAGCTAGCACCACGTGCCCCTCACTCACCTGTCCCCTACTCCTGATTGGGATGGGGAGGAGGATGAGGGAAGAAACGTCAAAACTCATAGGTTGGGATAAGGGCAATTTGAGGAACACTGAAGAAAAAACGAACAAACACTAGCAGCAACCACAATGAAAGAATATACGAAGAGATGACTGCACAGCACAACCTCACCACGTGGCAGTTGCCACTGTGGCCTGGGTGGCGGCTCCTGCTGAAGCACAAAAGCACTGAATTGTGTGGTCCAGAGAGAACTGAGCACCTCCCTGACTGCCCAGCTGTTCAAAATCTACCACCCTGGCCCTCCAGCATGAGGCCCTGCATGGTATCCAAAACCCCCTTTGGCTAGTGCTATGTCAGCTACTTGTAGAAATTAACCATGTCTCAGCCAACACAGCAGAACAAATATCTGTGTATAAATGTTTTTTCACTGGGAAATTAGCTAGGTCATTTCAATTTGTTCGTGATACTGTAAGAATAAATTACTGCTGTACAGTATGCCTGTTGATGGCAGTCTCCCTTGTAGTCTGTACAACTGTTAAATGATGATACTTGCTATTCATTCGTTTATTCTTGCAAATATCTCCACTTCCAGTCTGGTGAGTAAAACTGATGTTCTAGAACAATTTCTGTAAATTTAACACTCTAGTAATGTTTTGCCTGCCCTACATAGGTACATGTTTTCTGTATGAACTCCTGAATGTCTCATAACGGTAACACACTTTGGTTTTCTTCCTGTACCCTACAAATAAGTTTCCCAAGTCTAATCCAGAAAGGTAATTGGGCAAGGAGTCAAAGATAGACTTCAAATAGAAAACAGTTGTAAATTAAAACATTCTTCTTGTTCAGATTGCTAATTTAGTGAATATAATACTTTTTGAGAAAATGAAAGTATTACTAGGTACCTGATAGTGTGTTGCTTTATCTCCTATTTGCTGAGTGGTTTTGTAACACACAAGAATGTATCTTCTGTTGTTCTAGCACAGTTCAGGTGTTCAGGACAGGTGTTCAGGACGTGAATGGTGATGTTCTCTAAAAGACATCTTGCAACTTCCACTGAAGAGTTACTGAAGGAGAGTGTCAGAGCTTAACAGCTCAGCAGACAGTAAATCAGTTAGTTAGTTCTCCTGACTGCATCTCTATTTGACCTGTACTCATTTGTCAGAGGCCTTTGTGCTTCTGTGGAGTTGCCCCCACAGTGGTTCTTCGTGTATTTTCTTCTTGTGGTTCGTGCTCTTGGTGTGCGTGCAATCTGTGAATGTGAGGTTAGATTCATTATGCCTGTGGAGGCAGAAAGGGCTAAGATACCATCTCTGTTTCAGTTTATTACTGATGGCAGGAAAATAAAATCCTGAGTTTTCACTCTGTTTCTTATCCTTATTGCTTGTGGGAAATGACAAGTTATCCAACAGCTAGTCATTTACGCATGTACTTTAACAACATGTTAAAAGAAAAAAGTATAGAATAGGTTTGGCTCTTCTTTTTCCCCAGCACACTGATCCTGGCACTTGCAGTTACTTACAAGTGGATTGATGCTTATTGTTTATAGTATGTGCCACAATTCTGATTGCTCTGTGACACTGAATACTAGACACTGTATTTATGAAGGTAACAGCTGAAGCAATACTTGAACTTATGCTATTTTATCAGCAGATTCACAAAGCCATGAATTATGGTCTAAAATTGGGTCTTCTGTACCTCTTTGAAGCCGTAATGTGGTTAACTGCTGCAAATTTTCCTCCCTCTGGTTCCTCTTGGTCTGTTCCCTATCAAGACCTGCTTCCAGCCTGGGCCAAGACATCTCAACTTGAGAAGTTTTACTTTTTCAGGAAATTATAAAAATAATTATTATTCCGGAAAGGAACTGTATGAATCTTTCTTGAAGACTCTCTGAATCAAAACCAACTATTAATATATGCTCTTTCACCCCAGACTCCACAGCTAGTGATCTGAAGTGTAGCAATCTCTCATTAATCCTTGATAGCTTTGACAAGACCAGTGTAGCACAGGAAAGCTTCACCTTCAGTAGTTATCTTTTGTCATGTTCCACTGAATGTTCCCAGAAAACCTTCACATTTACTAACAGAAAGTGCATAATGCACTAATGTTTTATGAGTAGGTAACTCTAATCTGGATAAGCTTAATCTTTGCCTCTAACTGGAGAACATAGCAGTTTGCTCACAGTGGAGTGCCTCTTGTAGCTACTTTTAGATTTTAAAATCGGAAGAGAAGTAGCTGCTTATGGGTAGTAGTCCATATGTACAGGTATGTACACATGTAACATATATAACCTTGGGTTGGATACATTTTAAGTCTTATTTAAGCTCCTCTTGGGATATTTGTATTATTTTGAACCACCTTTTTGTATTCTCAAAGCTGAATTTCATACATTTAGCATTTAAGAAAAAGCTCCTTCTACATACATAAATACAAAAGCTTTTAGAAAATATTTTACAGTCTTTGTGAAGAAAGGTAGATCAGGTTTGTTGCCACAGGAATTATAGAAATGGGTCCAACATGTAGAAGAACAGCACTTTGTCAAGGCCTAATGTAGTGCGTGTGTTTCATGAATGACCTTTCTCAGTTTTTTGCAGCTTCCATTGCCTGTTTGACAGTCAGATGGCCTGAAATTTGTAGGGTGATAATGTGTAACTTGGACCTCAAGTGCTAACTTGACACTAAGCTTTGGATTCCTTTCATTTAAATGCACAGAAGCAGTTCCCTTACATCAACATCAGTTATCATCTCCTGTTAGTTTAATATGAGCAGATCAGTTTGTTAGGGAAATGATGGTGTTTTCATGAAATAGTGTCTTTACTAGAGTGCGATAATTTTAGTAACTTTGGGAGTTGTTGAGCATAAGTGGTTCTTTGCCTTTCTTTCCAGTGCTGGAAATGTCAGGTTACTTTTGGCATTTCTGTGTACTTAAGTGCTGATAATCCTCAGACAAGCCATAATGCATTGTTTGTAATAACTTGATGCAGCAAAATCCACCATGTGACTTTTTTTCTTGTTCAATTTATTTTAGACATGTTTGTAGGAAGAATGTCATTATTAACAATTGTTATAAATGTTGAATATTGTTCAAGTGATGTTTGGGACTTTAAGGAAAAGTGAATTTTTACTCATAATCTGTTTATTATCTATAAGCATTTGACCTCAAGCAGAGTTTTTGAAACTTACTTACATAATCCCTATTTTAAAGTGGGATAGAATAGCTGTTAATACTAAACATTGATGGATCTGTAATTATGTAAACGATAATTTTTTTGTTTTAAAGAGAACATGCTATTGTGGATTATTAATGCTGTTTATGTTGCACAGAAAAGGCACGATGTATTTAAATTAGTCAGAGTTATTTTACATTTGAAATAGCAAGAAACGGTTTGAATGGGAATTTTACTACAGTAAAATTAGGCCATTTTGTCAGACTGTACAAAATGTGTTCATTTTTTAGGTCTCAATAAGTAGTAAATTTCAATATAAGCTGAGGTAAGCAAAACTTAAAATGAGATCTAACCTTAACCAAGCACTTCATTAAAATTTCTGTTGAGATAAATGGAAGATCACTTTCCTCCTTAAGTGACTTAACATGATTCAGTTAAAAGTCAGACTCTCATTTAAAAGCCAAGCTCTCAGTTAATCTAAGATGCAAAATTATCAGGTGCAAACCATCATTAACATACTCTCAAGGGTAGCTAACTGGGAATTAGCGTGTATCCACAAAGCTGTGATTTTGTGCCAGTGTATTTAATTCTTAAACAGATAAGAGATATACAAGTATTTTTATCGCAGAGACTTAAGTTTTGGGGTTTTTACCTTTGCCTTACAGAATAAAGTGCCTCAGACTTTGATAAGCAGGTTCAAGAGCATGAAAGCCTGCTCCTTTTATTTTTCTAGTAATTCTAGGTCATTGAGCAGCTGACATGATTTTATGTAGAAAGGAAGATAAGAATATGTGTGTATTTTATGCTGAAATGATTTTCTCAGAAGCTAACATAGCTATTCTCTTAGTCATGTGTGAAGGTATAATTTCAGAGGAAACTAGTTCCCTTTTTATTTTTGGTTGATTCTGTATCACTTCATTCTAATTGTACTTTCAGCTGTTCACTTAACAAACCTGATGATCTAGCTTTGTGCTAGTGCTTAATGCAGAATTTGTTGCTTAAATTGCTTTTGGCATACTGTGAAGGACTGTAGAACTCTATTGTATTTGTACCCTATGTGTTTTACAGCTCTGGTTGCGTAAACAAACAACAATAAAAAAGAAGTTAATTAATGATACCTGAGTTACAACAGTTAAAAAAAAGACAGACCCATGTTGATGTTGAAAAGGAATCACATCTGTTGTGCAAAGTGGTCAAGCAAAAATAACTTGTGACTTACACTCCTCAGTCCAAACTAAAGTATTCCAAATTGTATCTAAAGCTGCACCTAAAAAGAAGAGTATAGACCTGTAGCTAGCATGTAGTTTTATTAAGGCATATTAAAAATGTCCAAACTCTTTAACTTGGAGCTGATTTTCTTTTGTTTGGGCAGATTCCTCTGTTACAAGGAAGGTTTAAAATATTTGCGTAGAAATATAAATGCATGTGTTGCATGATAAAATGATTTTTTTTCAGGCATATCCAGAAAACTGAGTGAGTATGTGGCCACATATATTTTGTGCTATATCATAGCTGTTGCTGTTATGGCTCCTGTTGTGGGAAGAGGTTGTATGCAGAGTGCAGCACTGCTTTTGAACTCTTCTAAGACAGAAGAGTGTTAGAGAGAAATTTCTAAACACGTTGGTGAGACTTGCAGATGCTCATTGATTCCCAAGTATGTACTCCTGATATTGTGTCCCCAGAAACCTGTTGTGAAGTAATATGAGAAGGGATAGAGGCAATTTTGGGAAAAGACTGAAAGTAAATTAGTTTATTGCATGGGAACTGTTTATTGCTAATTAAGATCTACACTCCTTTCCAAAGCCTAAATTTTCCTTTAATCTCTGCTTAAATATGTTTTTTTCCTTTAATAAGAACATTTTAATCACATTAAACGACTTCTAATATATAAATAAGTTTATTATTCTGCTCTGGTATGATCATTTACTCCTGAACATAACAGGTGTATCTTAGTATTAATTCTATTTTGAAAGTGAGAAGACTTTTTCAGACTGCATGGTTACTAGATGAAGGGCAGATTCTTGTGAAGTGAGACCCCTTAGATTAAAAAATGATCCTAGGAATTGGTGATGGCTTTGCAATGAAGATCTTGATCTTTTAAACTGAAGCAGTGTATTTGAGGATAATGGGGAAAGAAAGCTGAGCACTCTACTTTTCAACAGTAGGCTTCTATTAATAACTTAATGGTTTAGTTTAGAAGGCAAATGTGTGGAAAAGACAATGTTTTCTTAACTTATTGATTTAATGTTAGTAAAAGCTTCACTTTTGTGGAATAAAATTACTGAGTTTGTGCAGACGTTTTATTGTGATAGATCTATTATCCAGCTATTAGAAGATAAATGACTGATCTTTTCCAGTTTCCTTGCCTCCAGAAAATTGAAATAAGAAGGGGAATATCATTTGGGCTGTATGATTAGGGCAGGTGGGGTGGCCATTAATTTAAGAGAGAGGAATCTTGGCAGCATAGGCCAACTTGCACTGTATTATCAATCAAACCTAGATGCACTTCTTGTGATGACCCAGCACTCTCAGGTTTTCACAGCGTTAATTAAAATTCATGACAAAATAGATGCAAGGAAACGTTTCGTACCCTTCATAATTTTATAGAAAATTTATTGTTATTAGAGGAACCATTTGCTTAGTGTGATTTTTTTCATTACCAGCTTGTCAACTAGCATAGATAATCTGGAGAAAATATGAACTCCATAGATTGGGTGTCACTTTTGTTGATGGTTCATGTAGTTTACCTTGGAGCACAGCTAATGGCTGAAGTTCATAGCAACAGCACAGAAAAACGTGGCAACCAGTGGAAGACAAATGAACCATGTTTATTGCTTTAATATAAAAAATACATAAATGGAAAGTAGCATTTGAATTTGATGAGCTCATTGCTAGTTTTGTTGGAGTGATTTATATTTTCTCCTTATACAAAAAGCTACTATTGACACAGTGAGATGGAAATTAACTGACTGTTTTTTGGAAACCGATATTTTTTGGTTTTATATTCTGATTGGATCATTTTGTTTTAATTCTAAATATTTTTATGGAATGTTGAACATTTAATAAACAAAGATTATTAGCTGTTCCTTTGTTTAGATGTATAGTAGGATCATACTATAGGGGAAACAATGTGAATTAGAAAATAATCTCTTATAAAAAAAGCATTAGGAATTTTTTTCAGATAAATCCTCTTGTTACCAGTATATTTTGAATCTGTCTTACACTGTCACATTTCCTGCATCTCCCCCCCTCCACTTTAAATGGAAAGCCTGATTTTGGAAAAAGCGATAATGGGGAGAGAGGCATGATCTTAAATAATGTCATGATATATGACAGTTCCTGTGTTCACTTGTAAGTATAGGGACTTGCCACAGGAATAAAATGGTTGTTCATCTAGTACCCCTCTTAATTTAATAGTTCATGTTCAAATTTTCTTAATATCTTTTAAGCATTCACAAGTGACAGCATTCTCATTGTAAACTTGAGGTGACTGATGTGAGTTGAAATATGTTATTGTTTATAATTCCTGTATTTCAGTATGACTATTTCTTTGTATCAAACTGTTGTTTTTCTCACAGTAACTGAACTTTTAAAAAGCCAGTGCTGTTTATAGGATCTAAACTAATTTTATATGTATTATTTTATGCCAGCTTTCAAACTATATCATATCCAAATGAAAGAGGAATACAGCAAAAGTGTGTGCAGTACTAGTAGCAGTAAAAGACAAGGGTCCACTTCAGAACTACAGTTGGACACCAGCTTCTGTGTCATCCTTCACTGATGAACCTAAAAGTTGTTGATTTTAATATTAGGCTATGACTGTTCTTATAGTCATAAATTGATCTGTGTGTCAGTCTCTCTCTCTCTCCCTCCTCCTTCCCTCCCTCCTTTTCTCCCCTTGTATGTCAAACCTGTCAAGAGACCCAATACTGTCTTGTAGTGTGAAGAAGCAGAATAACTGTTATAAAGACTATGGGACAGTGACCTAAAAAAAAGTCTCTGTGGTCTAAAGGTGTCATCCCTTTCTTTAAAACTTCAAGGACATCACACTGTCCTCTGCAAGTTTTGCATCCTCATAATATTGCTTTGTTGCCAGCAAGTTCTAACATATAACTCTACCCAGCCTTCCTTTCCCATCCTCAGCTTTTCTGGCCTTAATTGAATACCTACTCAGGACTGATAGTGGTTTGCCTGGAATTAACCACGGTTTTCTGCCGAGCTTTGAACCCAAACTAAGCATGAATTCATAGCAGTTTTTAATTACGAAATAGCTTCCTGCAGCACGTTAGTAAGGGAAAAAGCTTAGTACAAAAACATAAAATAAAGAGCTATTGTTTTTGTGATACAGCAAAAAAGAGAAAATTATTTTAGATGTAAAGTGTGTTTTATTTAGCTCGATCACATAATCAAATTTTGCTCCCTGGAATGAGTTGTATACTTGTTGGCACCAGCAGGTACTAGTATGTGGACAGGGCTGGAGACAATAAATGCAACTTCACGTTTATTCTTATTGGTAATTCGTAAAATCCCCACAGAGCCTGAAACTTGTTTAGCATAATAGCAAGACTATATTCTGAGCTGTTTTCTTTCAATTGTAATGTTGGGTGCATGCTAATAAACCAAATGTCAGCCAAATACAGGGAGAAAAATGTAACATATGAATATCATTGTATTTAATATTTCTCAAAAAGTACCATTTCAATAAACTGCACTTCTATTTAATTGCTTACTTTAAGTCATTGGGGAAATTTTAGAGGTTGAAATGCAGATCCCCAGTGCTCAGATAGAATATGACATTAATTTGCTGCCAGAAGTCTATACTGCATGCATGCTAACTGCATACATATCAGCTGCTTCATATAAAGTCTCATCATTTTCATTATTTGACTTAACATGTACTCTGACACAAAACAAATCTTAATTAAAGCAATTAGAAGAGAAAGAACAGTAATTCCAGACACACAATGACACGTCCTTATAATGCGTGGTCAGCTTTTGAGGTTTTCCCACAGTTAAAGTAACCTGCTACCGGAATTTTAACAGGAACCCCAATACAGGGTTTCCTTTCTTTATTTTTGAAAGAAAATTATCAGAAGATTTCCATAAGCCTTTAGGTGGTAAAACATTGAGAATCTATTTAAATTTTCTCATGAAAACAAAGCAATTTTTATAATCATAATATGAGGATCTTTGTATATATATATAAAGATTTATTTCTTATGGAGGCAAAAAAATGTGTGAAGACATAGAGGGGCATAAATGGTCCATTTGTGTGATTTTGGAACTGGTAGGTAAGTGCTGAAAAACGTGCAGAAATTCTGCTTGTGTGCTTTGAGGACGGGTGTTAATGTATCTCTCTATTATACTGGTAGTTTTTATGCCAGTTTTTTGCAAAGTGTATTCCTGAAACTCTAAAGATAAAATTTCAAATGACAGTTAATTTGGCCATATCAAGAGAGAAGTTTGAGTCCCAGTAGTGCTGGGAGAATTACCTCAGCTCCTCTTTAGTTTGATCACGCCAGTGTTGATAAGAGAATCCCAGTAGACCTTGTTGGGCATATCGCTGTATTATACTTCTTGTTGTTTGCTGTTGTTTCTCAGTTAATTGCAAGTTCTCTGATAATTTATTTGGAAACTATAAGAAAAAAAATTATGCTTACATTGCACTGTGTCTTCAGGGCTGGGAGCTAAGATTTATGTGTGTAATAGAAACAGCAAATGTTTTCTCCATTCTAATAAACTTACCCCAGTTCTGTTTTAAATAAGATACCATTTCTGTGGGCTTAGGTTTTTGTTGTTGTTGTTCCTTTTTGCTGAATAGAAACAGTCTGAAATTGCTGAGAATTGCTAGTATTAATTCTGATTCTCACCTGTGGATCCACTGCAGAAGGAACACTGAACTTCTGGTTTATATTTTGTCTTCCAGCTGGTAGCTGGGAGCGTTGTGATGGCATTTGAGGAAGTGTGTCCAGACAGAATAGATCTGATTCACAAGAACTACCGAAAGCTTTGCAACTTGTTGGTTGATGTGGAAGAGTGGGGTCAAGTTGTGATAATCCACATGCTAACTCGATATGCACGTACACAGTTTGTAAGCCCATGGAAGGTAAGTTTTTGACTTCTTAAATTACTATTGTGTGCTTGCATTCTGAATTATTTCCATTGTTGGATATACTTAGTCCTTTAAGATGCATTTTTATGTAAAATTTAACAAAAATAGAGATCAAATGCTAAGTCGTAGCTCTCTAAGGCACCACTAAGACAAGGCATCTACCCTTTTTCAGAGCATGAGAATTGTCCTTCCAGACTATAACATGTTCTCATTTACCCCAGGCACATCTCTTGAGCAGCAGAGAGTCCTTTTTTGTGGTGACATGACTCTTTAGGACATTTTATGTGAGTCAGAGCTAGAAAGGATTGCCATTCTGTCCTGAAACTGGGTGGAATCTACTTTCTTTGTAGGTATGAATACCCAGTAACACAGCATGGTGAAAATTATGTTACTTGTCTATGCTTTGCCATGTACTGAGGGACTGTGTGGATACTTGAATATATATGTTTTTGAAATGTGCAATGTAAAAAATGTTGTGGTGTTTTTGTTTATAATACGTAGATATTGAGTATACTCTTACTGCAAATTTGTAAAAAGATATTCAAAATACAAATCCTATCACTTCTAGCAACGAAAAAGTAGACAGCTCAAGAAATTGATGTTATTAATATTGTATCAATAGGGATTTAACTCTGAATAACAATTTAAATTAAAATAATACTTCTGGAAAGAGCTGTGTAGAATTGCTCCACACCTCCAGTTGTTCGCATTTATTACAAGCTTGAGGTAGTTACTACTGTTAAATTTTGCTATTTAATTTAATTCATGTTTAAAGATGTACATATTCATTGTTATATTATATATACTGTTTTACAGTGGTAGTTGGAGATGAACTTCGTGCATTTGCACAGAAGCATGTTTGGGATGCCTGCTCGTAATGAATATGAGGTGATCCCAGAACCTTAGAGAAAGTTTCATCATTTGATTTTTTTTAATTTTTTTCTTTAATTACTTTGTTTTTCTTTGAATGGGAGTAACTTTGCGATAGATCAGTTGGTGTGTCTTAATGCTTCTGTTCAGGCATTGTTATTTCAGTGCAAATTATTGTGGTTTGTAATTAACATATTAACAATTTTTTAAAGATTTATTTTTTTCAGGGTTGGAGTACAGAATGACACGGACTACTACTGAGCTGTTTCTAACTGTCTTTTAATTGCCTTTACCTGGGAATGAGACTGAAAAGCAGAGGCATTCTCTGTTAATATATGTGTAATTTATTATGTGAAAATAATTATAAGAAATGTATTTGGACAAACAGCTAATTTTGGTCTGATTTAGTTTACAATTATGTTCATTTCTTCTTAAATAAGCAGGGGTTATAATGAGTAGAAAACTAGAAACAGCAAAAATATCTGAAGCAGAATCATACTTTTTGCACTGCCAGCTGGGTTCTGGAACATTCTTTTTCATTTCAGATGAAAATTAAATGGTTTGTAAGAACACGTGTTTCCAGAAAATTACTTAAAATAAGGAAAGTATTTTTAGGTAATGAGACACTTAAGTAATGTTTTCCTAGCCTCCTTGAGGCTTTGAGTGTTTTATACATGTTGCATATTGAAAGCAAGTAACTTGCATTCTTCTCTCTGACCTTTAGAAAAAGCCAAAATTGATGATTTGCTTTGCCTAAAGCTAGAGTTTGAGTTGAGCAAAGGAAGAATACAAGAAGAGGATGACCTTCTGTCTTGAATGCAGAGGTTGGAAGCCTTGATGGTGTTAGGTTTCTTTAAGATTCTAATACATTTTTCACTGAAGCCAGATGGATGACAGTTGTTGCTTTGCCTTCTGCTCTCAGAATGCAAAAGGTTTGTGTACTGCCTGTGTCACTCTAAAATTGACCATCAGTGATATAGGATTAATAACACTTTGCTTCCACTTTCATGAGCTTCAGTGCAAAATTTAGTTTGTCTACCTACTCAGCAATTAAATTAACAGAATTTTTTTGCTGGGCCTAGTTGAAATGCATGCCTTTGTCAATAGGTTCTTAAATGAACTCATCATACAATAGGGCATCTTGCGCAGTAGAAGAGATTTTTAATTTAGTTTATTTGCATCATTATGGATCAGTATTTAGGCTGTTTATATGTAAATGTATGATTTGAGGAACAATTAAGTGTTGACAAAGTAGATTGCAGTCATATCAATTGCAGTGCATTTTCCATAATTTTTCTAACTGACATATTTGATGATAAATAGTGGATGCCAAGTCAAAGCCGATTATACAGTGCACTAGGAATTCATGGCGCTGTCAGGGAGAAGACCGATTGACTTTAAATTTACATATTAATGAGAAGATTTGTTAAGAGGGTGCTTGACTATAGAAAATAACAGCATATTTATAGGGCACGACACTTTATAAATAAAGCTGATGCAGGAAAATGGAAATTAAACCTATCAGATTAATAAATTCAAGACTGCTAAAATGCGTATTTGCATTTTTATTCACTAAAATTTTCCTCACTTTTTTGAGAAGCATACACTGCTTCTGTGCAAGTTGAGCTAATTCCTAACAAGCAATGGTGTAACATTGTAACATTTTGAACTCATTTTTTGTGTATTTGGAAGGCTAAAGTAAAATTTGGAATACTTACCAGTTGTGGAGAAAAATCCTTTTTTCAGCTATAAGCTTAAATTGTTGCACAACTTGGAGTTACCCATTAACCAAGAATACTTAGTGTTATGTTCCTATTTTGTCATCTCTGAAGGATAGAATTTTTAATTCCGATCATGAACGCTGTAAAGAGGAATGTCCTTGGTTTATCCTGTTTGTCTTGAAATAGTTAGAGGTTGTTTTTGAAGTAGTTACGTGTGAATAGCAGTTTTGGAATAACGTTTTTTCCTGTATGAACTGCATTCAGCTTTGACATGGGTTAATTGCAATGAGAGCAAGACACTAATTTTCTGTCATGAAAATACCTGCTTGGGACTAACTAGAAAGAACAATTTCAGCGGTTTTCTGGGAAGGCACATATTTGATGACAGATATTGTAATGCATTCCAGCTTAGATGTTTTGCCCCACCCTAGTCATGGGAGTTGCTGAGACTGCCAAAGTTGTTTGCGAATAGCTCCTGAACTATCACAGCTTGCAGCCTAATATTAATACATGAAGGTATTTAAAATAAAGTTGCTGTTGGTTTCCATGAATGTGTTTAGTTGCAGTCTAGCAGTTCAGGAACTGATTTTCAAGCTGTTTAGTCATCCCAAGGAGATGAGGATCATGGGAGGTAGTGACTGCTTCAGCTGTCCTGGTGTGTAGATCCGCCACTCAATGTGTGTGGCATCTGGGAGAGTGTCTGCTAGAAACCGCTGACTTGGTCAGAAGTTTGGACGGTCATTTCAAAGAGCAAAATGGAGATGGGAGCTGCAGTCTTGCAAAAAAATAGTGACTCTCAGGGCTGCTCAGCTTCATTTCAGACAATCGCACGTTGCAAAAATAAACTTTCTTGGTGTTCAATTAAGATTGGAAAAAATGGGGAATTGATCATGGGCTTCAATCATAGAGAAAATTATTTAAAAACAAGTACTTACAAAAAGCATGACTTTAGGCTTACACTTTTAGGATTAATTATTGAAGTATTGCTCAATTTTAAGTACTCAGAGTTTAACATAACTGATTGAGGGGTGGGACACAGAAGTTAAACCTGAAGAAAATTATCTGAAATATGAGGAATTTTAGGAGAAAAATAGTAATTCTTTGAATGTATGTACTTAAAACCATGAGTCATGGAAACTAGCGTGGCTCTTCAGGAATTACAGGAAGAAACACATTGAATTTATCTGTATTGATTGCTACCTCTGGCAAAATACTGAGGTCCCATTCTGTGATATCTAGTCATTTGTTAAATGCTTTAAAAAAGTTTTCTTAATATCTTATATGTGTGAATTCTTAGTGTATTCCATAAAGGTCGTGGTTATGTGTGATGGAATTCAGTGTTTAATGACTACTTAAAATGGCTCAGCACTGTCTAGTACTGCTCTAAATATTTGAGTTTTGTTCCCTATGTTGGGATGCACATTGAGTGAACTGTAATTGTAAATTATAGAGGTTCAAGCGCAGCATACAGGGAATACTGTCTATCCATAACTTTTGCATAACTTGTTAACTCTGTAACAAGTATTCTGAATCAGTTCTGCTGGTTTATTGCGGGAGAGCAGAGTAAAACTTCTAAGGTCTATACTGAGAGACTGAGAACAGATGAAGGGAAAGGTGTATTCAGGCTGATAGCCTCCTGTTAATTAGGTGAATTATATAGATAAAGTGCTAAAAATGACAAAAGCTAAAGTGCTTTAAAAATATTCCATATGTAAATAATTCATTTAATAATGAATCAACCTGAATGTACCTTTCCCTTCTTCTGTTCTCATCCTTTTCAGTGGTGGATTTAGAAGATGAACAGGGAGATGTAGATAGTCAAATACATTTAAGAAATATGGAGAATAACATCCAGTCTTTTAGGATAAAATTTATCAAGATATGTTATGTGTTGGTACAGTGCAGACCTTACTGAAGTTTCATTGTAGATATTTGTGCTGTGTGGTTCTACCAGATGATAGTTTTGCTGACTTTATTTTCTTTTCATTGTTTCTCCTACTGTAAAAGATTATGAGGCCAGAGAATTTTCTTCCCCAGGGATCAAAAGCAGTCATCTCATTTTCAGCTTCCATTGATCTGTTCTCTTCAGGTGCAAGTGGAAAACCACGTAGGTCAGTAGATTTATTTGAGCCTGATTTGCCCAATAAGATCAAAAGATTAGATTTAGGAAAAGTAGTGTATGGTGAATTTATGTGTTATACTTACTTCATCCGTTCTTGGTATACCTGTCAGAATCCTCAGTCTGGAGGATTCTGGATTCAGTTACTGTTCCCCTTTTTGTCAGAGTGCAATACTCTCTGACCAGGTTCTTTTAGATGTACACAAGGATGGGGTAGTGTTTAATATAAAATCCACTTTTTTGAAGATATCTGGCTGTTCTACTATAATACCAGTAGCTGCCAAGTGTACTACTTAATGAGAATAACTTAGAGCATAGATACATAACAAAAAATGGCCTCAGGTTGATTGTTGATGAAAGTCGATTACTTGAAATTTTAAAGAAAACTTTATGATGCTTATGGATATAATCTAAGACTATTTTCATGTATAATAGCATCTTCTGTCACTAAAAGGGAGCATTATTGTCTTTCTGCCTTCCCTCCATATTCTCCCTCCCTTTCCATATGTTAGGGGTAGTGTTTCTAAGGCAATCTGGATAAAGGAATTGATCCAACAGAAGAATAATTGAAAGGACAGGGAGGTTTGAATTTCAACCACATAAATTTCCTGATTTGCTTTGCTTTGTGTCTTCCAAACACTTCCTGCTGGCAAAAGAGAAGTACAGTCTGTAGATGAAGATACCATTTAACTTTGCAGCAAAGTGTATTGTTTGTTGCTTCCATTAATCCAATGCAGTGGAATAGCAGCAGTGGGTAGAATTTGTGTAGGGAAGATCTCTCGGACATTTGTATCAACTCAAAATAAGAAAGCAAGCCCTCCTTTTCCCATAAATTTGACCAATAGAGTTTCTGTGTACTCCATCCAATGCTGTAGTCTTGCCATCTTGACTTGGGATGAGGGTTTTTTTATTATTTGTATATATAGTAAAGGACATTCTAGCCATCTGTTGCAAAGAAGTTGTTAAAATTGTTTTTATTTCTGTTTAGGTCATTGACTTAAATATATTAAAATTAATTGGAATTATTTTTATAGAAATAAATTGGAAGTGTTTTAAAGAAATTTAAGTAACCGTTGTCTGACTGCTAATCATTTTTAATTTATGTATCAGATGTACCAGACGCTCATCAGCCCAGGAGCTACCAGTTTCTAGCTCTGTTTTTGGCCACTTCAGTTATATTTAATACTAGAAAATTATGTGAGCAATATGAAATTAATGCTGTTTTAGAATACTTTTGGGCCTTCTTGGATGCCAGAATATTTGGAAGTTTTTTCCTGGGCATCTATCTGTGGGAAATTAGTCTCTGTCTAGTAACTTGTGTGACCTTTTCATTGTTATACCAGTATTTTCTCTGGATAGTTAGAAGACTTGCAAAATAAGCTTCCTTAGCTACTTTGCAAATGTAAAACTTTATATAATTTTTCCTCTGTTTGAGCAAGACCTGTGTGAGGTCAGACCTCTGCTCTGAGGAAGCTTTAGTCTCCTGAGTCTGAGCCTGTAGGCTTCTTCTGTTTGTAATGCCAGGCAGAATTTTTGTTTCATTATGGCATATCTCAAAAGGACCATTGGGAAAAGTAAATATAAGAAATGTAAAATTATCTTGGATCATCCATCTCTTTGACAGTGTATCCAGACATTTGTTCCAGTTTATGGTTGGGAAAATGTCAGACAAGAAGACTGGGGGTAACTTAGGCTTGAATAGTAGTAACTCTTTCTTTTCTGTCATGGCTTTTAATATCAGAATGAATATACCACTGGTTGTTAGTGTGATAATATCACTGAAGTGAATCAACAGGTGTTCTAAGATGCTTTCAGCTGCTTTGGCTACTTGTGCATTAGGATGAAGGAAAAAAAAAATCCTGTAGTACAGGATTTAATTCTCACTGGTGATGTTTAGGTTATTAGGGCAGACTTTCTGGTGAGGATAGCAGACTTTCATCTTTCAGACTGCCAATCTAAGTACAGGTACAGTTAGCATTCTTCTAAGATTTCAGCTAATTTTGTGGCTTGAAAATTTGGGGCTCTTAACTAACATGTAGAGCAGGACTGTGGTCCAAATATGGTTTAGATGTTGGATAAATATTTTAGTAACTGTAGACAATCCTGAAGCTTTGTAAACAAAAATTACAAATAAAGATATGAGTGTGTTTGCATGTGTGGGAAATGCAGAAGATCCTTTTGTTCCCTTAACTTTACTTTTAAAACCATCTACATTTTTTTCCAGAGAGAAAGGAGTAGTTTTAAGAAGTATACATGATTTGGTGTAACTAAATGGTATATTAGGAGCACTAGTGAAGGGGAGGCACTGTGAACCATTACGGTTCTGTACAGGCTGAGTATCTGCGAGATCCCTGTTCCTCCATACTGTGTTTGTAGTTCATGATCGGGGTGACTCCTACTTCTGGAACATGTAACACCCTTCTCTTGGTTGCAGCCCCAGAGTAACTAACAGTTACCTGTTTTTCTTCATTGTTCATTTTTTGTGCAGTCCTGTGGAAGAATACTTTTCCTAGGCAGTTGGTTCATAAGTTCTTGCTATTGTGATGGGATAGTTTGTACCACCTCTTCATATAGTTAAACTGAGGTTAAACTTTAACCATCATATGAAGTCTAAAAACTGGTCAAGCTTTTAACCAAGCTTCTGAATACAAGTTCCGAATTCCATGTCAGTTTTTGAACTTGAGCAAAAAAAAATCGGGACCTTTTAGCGAGAAGCAGAGGTATCTTTTCCCTTTATTTTGTGCCTTCACCTTTGCTTCTTCTCCATTTTATTTTTGCAATATTTATTTTATCCTTTTTCTTCCTTGTATTTTCTGTTCTTTCTTTCTTCTTATGCAGTAAATGGTGTTTTGTTGTTGTTGTTTGTTTGTTTGTTAATTTTTCCCATTCTTTGCTTTGCAAATTGGTCTTTGTTTTCTCTTTATTGTGTCTTTTCCACACAGTATTGAAAGTGTACTTGTGGTAAGAGAAAGCTGGCTTATGCCTCACTTCCATTTTGAGGAGAATAGAACTGTTCTGAAAAATGAAAGGGATATAAAAATCTTTTCTTTCTTTAAATTCTACCTCCAAGTATTGTGAGACTTTGTTAGAATAATCACTGGGTACTTAGGGTTATAGAAAGATGTTAATTATTGCAACATATTTCAGTCTTAGGCCCTATTTTTAGACACCAGTCCTAGATGTACTTGCTGCTTCTTATAGAAATGAGCATGAGCTTTTGAACACTTGAATTTTCAGATTAGTTGGGTATGAAGTTACTTAGCACAGACGTTCCTGTAATTGTGATATATACGGAAAAATTTAATGTTCAGTGGTCCTCAGACCCATACTTACACCTGTGCAATGCTTTTGTCTCAGAGCTATAGTACAAAACTTAGAATTCTGAGTACAGGCTTTCTGAAGGATATTTTGAGGTTTTTTTTTTTTAGCATTTTAATTCATTACACTTGAGTTTGTATTCAAAACTATGTTATTGGTTAAACGAGTTTTTAAAAGCCACTGTGAGGCTGGATTGAAGAGCTTTTGTAGTCATGTAACAAATGAGTTTACATATGTCTGTTGTGGTGGGGCTTTTTTTGTTTGTTTGTTGTTTATGTGGGGTTTTTTGTTTTTGTTTTTGTTTTCATTAAGAATGAAATAAACATCCATGTCTACACTGGGATTATAGAGAGTATTATATGAATTAGAATATGTAGGGATATACTCTTAGAGTATCTATATGAGAGGAAAAGTTATAGTAAACTACAAATGAAGCTTCATTTTTTTTAATGTTTATCACATAACTTTTATATATACTGGAAGTAAAGTTAAGAACAATGTTGTGACTGAAAATGCCTTAAAGTTAAATTGCACTTGCCACAGTCTGGTTCTCATGCTTGAGTAGTGTCTTTAGTACCTTAGTGTTGCTTAGGTATCAAGCTTCTTATTTGTAAAATTGGAAGCTTTTTATATAGAAAACTTTATGGAATTGTGTATAAAATCTCCCCAAATTAGTAGAATTTTATGATGAGTTCCTTAGCCACGTTAAAATGTGGCTTTTCTAAAGAAATGTGAAAATGTTTTGGTTAATATGAAACATGCAACTCCAGAGGCTATTAATACCACAAAGTATGCTGACTTGGAAGATGAATTCTTTTACAGAATAATATCTTAAAGTTGCCCTAGCATAGCTGTTTACAGGAATGTTACAACATCATAGTCACCTAACTGCTAAGAGTACCAAGAAGATGCTGGAGGATTTTGTGTAATGGCTTTCTTGTTTGTTAGAATTGAACTGAGACTAAAGCTAGTGATTTAACACCAAAGAATAGATACTCTTGACAATCTCACTTAGTTTGAATCTTACTTCTTCCACTATTGTTATGTGCTTACACAGTCCTTTCTTACTCGTAATGCTGAATTGTCATGACATCACCTTGGTTTGAAATACACTAAACTCAAAATTATTTAAGTTATGAGGAAGTGCAGCTGATCTTTAGACCATGAGACCATTGCCACAACCTTGAGCCCTTATGGAATATAAATCTAAGTTATACTCCTCCCTTCCCTAAACTGTTGAACCTCTTTGAAACAACCTGAGAATAAAATCCAAGGTCTTTCTAGTGAAGGGTTTTAGTTGAGCTCAAAACCACCTCAGAGCTTCTGTATCCCAGTGAGATGAAATCTGTGGGAAAACAGTTACTCCTGGGTGAAATACCTCTTGTGCAAAAATGCCCTGTTTTTTGTCAATACTCTGAAAACAGGAGAGGGTGTCTACTTGTGTGAACATGGTAAAGACAGAAAAGAAGGGGGGAGTTTTCTTCTTTGAAAACTTCTTATCCCATTCTTTTCCCATGTTATATCATGGATTCTCAACCTGCAACTTTCTTGTGTCTCTTGGCCTTTTGTATTAATAGACGGTTGACACATTTGTCATTGAATTATAGAGTCTAGTAAGAACTTTCAATGGCAATCACATTGTAAGCCCATTTTCATGTTGTATAATTTCCTGGTAGATATTTGTATTTGAAAAATAGATTGTTTTTCAACATCATGTGACTCTTAGTCCAATACGAAGGTTATAGAGTGGGGGTTAAATCAGAAAATACAATTCACAATGTGACCCAAATGTTTCTTCAGTTTGTCACAACTACCATTTCCATTAATACTTCAATTTCTATTAGCTGAAAACATGTTTATCTCTCTAGATAAACTTTAAAGACCCATGAATATAATTGTGTGCAAGGAACCATGAAATCTCATTTGACTAGAACATGATAGCTTTTAGCTAAAAGTTAAAACTGAAGTACCCGTTTCCATTGTAATTTATTAGAATTATATAATATCTTTTATATAACTATATTAATGTATTACATTTTCAGTATAATTCCAGAAGACTCATTTGAATAGAGTTGTAATATGAAAAATGATCCACAGAAGAGGGCACTGTAGACGTCCAAGTCTGTTTCAGTGGCTTCAGATTTGCATAGTTCTACAAATCCTACCAAAAATTCAGGTTTTCTTTCTGACCCTTCTATACTGATGGTAATGTATAGACTGTGTTTGTAATTGAAGTAAAAATTATACCATTCAGACATACCAGAGTAACATCATGATGATCTTGTGATCTTTATTGGTTCTTCATTCCATTGTGGTTTACTTAACTGATAACCTGTTTGTACTTCTTGATTTATGTAGGAACAACAGGTCTGGTCCCTGGTGAAGTGATATGCAATGTTTGGTAGTGTGATAATTTTGTATGGGTATTTTGTATAAATAATATAGGCTATATGTTTTTGTTTATATATCACACTATCTAATAATTGTATTCTGTGTTTACTGACTTTTGGACTGAAAGTGTTTGGTCTATTTTGACTTAATTTAGAAGGGAGTAGCAGATTGTATGCCTTCTGGTCCTGTGACTGCACATTTCTTCAGGAAGCCTCTTTACAATTTCTTTCCTGATAGAATACAGGTGATAGCCCAGACCACATTACCAGAATCTTTTTCTGTTCTATTTGTAGAGGGAGAAATTAAGTTTCTCAAGTTCTCATTCATTTTTATGTAGTGTTGTTCCTGAAAGCTGTAAATGCATTGTGTCTGATACCACACAGGACACACTGTTCTGCTCTGTTGACAGTATGGACAGTAGCTTTCTGTCCATTCAGGAATAGCTACAGTTTGTAACCATTACAGTAACATGCATCCTGGTACTGTGATCTGGTTTGTTTCTCACATGTCTTGTAATCCCCAGCCTGTTCTTTTCCAATGATTCTGCATACAAGAGCATCAGCAGGAGTTTGGTAGGTGCTGGAAACTTGTTTTCCTTCAATATAACACTAAAAGATTCAGTAACTTTTTAGAATAGGAAAATAGTTTGATGAGTGGCTTCATTAATTTTATCCTACAGAAAAGTATCTGAAGCTTGTAAACTTTAGAGAAACCAGGATATGATTCATTTTTCTGAGGATGAAATATCGTTCTAAATGCTGCAAGATGCCCTACCTAGTCTTCAGGTGTTATGGACTTTCGTAGGCTCCTTACCTTCAGGACCTGCCAGACACATAGAAATATTTCTCATACTTGAAGGAGTATAAAATGGCACTTAATACTTAGGAACTTGAAATACCCTCCTATTTTCACATGGCCATCACAGCATCTCATCAGATCGTTACTAGGTCCTGTTAGTCCATTCACTGTAGCACAAGTCTTAATCACACAACTGGTTACAATGACAGCCCACCTAGGAAAAAGTGAGTATACTTTGGTGGGTGGTTAGTACTTAAAAGGAAGCCATTGTTTATGAAGTGGATGATCTGGTCCCTTCATTCTGGGACTCTTCAACTCCCTTTGGATTAATAAGACAAAAGTTACAACTTGTTCTCAGTCATTTGGTACCTGAAGATCTCTGGCAAACTTGCCTTTGTGCCTTCTAAGGCCTTTCTCATGCCAGGCTGCAGACTATTTTGCTTACACTTTAATTTCTCAAATATTTTTACCATGTGAGATTGTGCCTTTGTTTAGACTACTAATAATTCTTCATGTCAAGCTTTCCCTAAACTGACATACCTGTAACTTATTAAAGAACTTCTTGTTGTGGAAAGCATAGATACTTCTGCCAGCATGTGTTTGTTAACAGCTGTGATTGGTTGAGATCTCCTTGTCCATCAGAAAGTTATTACAGCACATCTCCTTGGCTTTTTGAGCAATCTTGAGGAAAATTTTTGTGTTGCTCTGATAGACCCAACATAGGTCTATTCTAGTGTTCCAAAACCCATCTGTGAAACATGTGGAAGGATTTAGGTAGGCATCTTCACAGTATCAAAATTTCATATCTATCTTGAATACGTCATTAATTCTTAAAGTAGGAAACTGGTTTATACATTTTCTACGATTTCCATTTTCCAAGGATCATGTTCATGATACAGTAAGTGGATTGCTGATCTTTGTTGTCTAAGGTGGTTTTGGTATTGCAGTGAGATTCACTGAATAGTGTATAGTCCCAAAACTCTTCTTACCTTCAAAACTTAGCTTATCCAAAACTCTCTGGAGAGCAGTTCTTAGAAGGATTAGAAGGGGCTCTGGAAGGTAGATAAAATGTTATCTGCCAAAGATTATACTGCAGGAATCAAAAAAGCTTTGAGTGTGTTTCCTTATGAATCTGAGGAGAGAAACTGAAGTCTAAAACTCTGTTTGGATATAATTGAAGTATTCACATAATGCCCTTTATCCTAAATGGAAGGCACATTCTCAACTTTAATGCCATATTAAATGTAATTTCGAGCAAGATCTCTGTTAAATGTTAGCTCATTTACTTAGTGACTTTAAAAACAGGCTAGTGGAACTTATTATCTGGCAGTTTCTTCATTTAAGCTGTTAATACTTTATGAAGATGTCCCTAAACTGTATGTCTGGAATAACATAAAAAAGAATTACGCATGTTCTGTCACGCTAAAGTACTCACTTCTCTACTGGATTAAATAAATCGCAGAAGATGGCGAATGCACAGAGTCCATTTGCAATTTCTAGCCTGAAATGCTAGTGGTCTCTCAGTTTTTCATCACTTCATTCTCCCAGGGTTCTGAACTTTTTAGTGGTTTCACAATTTAGAAAAGCTATTAACTGCACAATTAATTCATGTGCTACTACAAACTGTTAAGTGTACTTAATGCAGTTTAGATAAAGACTCCCACTGAAAGGGAATGCCTCTGTTCTGTCTCTCTTCCTTTACCACCTTTTGAAAATTCAGCGGTTCTAGTAATCCTGTGACCAGAAAGTGAGCCAGATCATTTTTCTAATCCTGTTGAAAATAAAACATGTTTTTAACAAACAAACAGAGTAATAAAAAACTTTTAATGGCATGATTAGTCTTAAATCAACTCTGAAACTGCATATAATGTGATCAAAAGGACAAGAGAAAGCATGGGAGCATTTTAATCTAAAATTTGAAAAATTTGAGTGTCACCAAAATCTAGAATTTCTTCAAGGATGTGTGAAGTAACATCTCCCACAGCTTCATGTAGACACAATATAGATACTGATTATTAGAGAAAAAGTGTGCAGGAAATTATCCGTGGAAACTAACAGCTTGTTGATTCAACATTAATAGTTAAAAGAGGAAGACTCCCACCTCTGAAAGGCGTGAGTCTTATTTTCTGTACTGTGCTGGTAGTAAAAATTATTAGTGTTAGCAGTGCTAACTTTTTGTTTTTCCATTATAGAATCATGGAATCATTTTGGCTTGAAAAGACCTTAATATCATTGAGCCCAACTGTTAACCTAGCATGGTCAAGTCCACCCTTAAACAATGTCCCTAAGAGCCTCATCTATGCATCTTTTAAACACCTCTAGGGATGGTGACTCCACCACTGCCATGAGCAGCCTGTTCCAATGCCTGACAAACCTCTCTGTGAAGTTTTTCCTCATACCCAATCTAAACCTCCCCTGGTATAACTTGAGACCATTTTCTCTTGTCCTGTCACTTGCTACTTGGGAGAAGAGATCAAGACCCGCTTCTTGCTACAACCTCCTTTCAGGTAGTTGTAGACAGCAATAAGGTCTCCTCTCAGCCTCCTTTTCTCCAGGCTGAACAGCCCCAGTTCCCTCACCTGCTCCTCATAAGAATTGTGCTCCAGACCCCTCACCAGCTCAATGATCCTGAGGGTCTCTTCCAACTGAAATGATTCTATGAATACAGTGGCACAATCACTTCTCTCGCCCTGCTGGCCAGACTATTCCTGATACAAGCCAGGATGCTGTTGACCTTTTTGGCCACCTGGGCACACTGCTGGCTCATGTTCAGCCACTGTCAATCAACACTCCCACATCCGTCTCTGCCAGGCGGCTTTCCAGCCACTCTTCCCAATCCCGTAGTGCTGCCTGGGGTGGTTGTGACCCAAGTGCAGAACGCGGTACTTGGCCTTGTTGAATCTCATACAACTGACCTCAGCCCAATGATCCAACCAGTCCAGATCCTTCTGTAGACCCTTCTTACCCTCCAGCAGATTAAGTTGGGCAGGAGTGAAGGAGTGATGATTTGCTTGAAGTTATGAAGGCTCTACAAGAGGGATCTGGCCAGGCTAGGGGTATAAAGAAAGTAATTCAATATAAAGGCTCTAATGGGATTTAATTTAAAATGTTTTCACAACAGGCCTAAGTTGCTTTATAATTATTTGGAATTCTGCTCCAAATATGTTTCTAACCAACAATTATTAAAAAAAAAAAAAAGGAAATGTGAGAGCTCAAGCTGTTTGTTTACAACAGTAATTAATGAGTCAAGTACAATTTCCAACTTTATTCCTGTTGAGTTCAATAGTAGTGATGTGTGTGCCTGTTAGCAGTCAAGGCAGGGATACTGAAGACTGAATCAATGAAGACTGAATTATCCTCCTTCTGTTAGAGAAAGCTTCTGCAGTGCAGGGTTGAGATGCACTGGGATCAGGAATTTTGCTTTCAAGTTGCCTGTCCTATAGACAAGGGAGGAATTTGGTTACTTGTAATCTTGATTTAGCATCCCAAGTTTTTAGTTTAGAAGAGTGACTGACACAAAGATGTACAGACAGAGAAGTAAACAAACTAAATCACTTGAGTTGCCATTGCATAAGAAATCTAAGAGCTTGCTGAAGATTCTGTAGAACACCAAGAGCACTGTTGGCATCAAGTAATAAAAATTAGAAGAAATGCGTAAGGAAATTTTATTTTCAATTTTTTTCCCCCTTACATCCCTGCCTCTACTGAAGACATTTCTATGGGTCTTTCACTACACATGAAATTTGACCAAGGCATGCAACAAATATTTGAAGTTACTCTTGCCTACTTTTCTGAAGACCTATTAAATAAGTATTTATTTTCATTTCTAGCTGTTCTTCCATTCACTTTCCTTACTGCCAGCTAGAATTAAAAAGATAGATTTGTCTCAAAAGTAACTGTGTCTTTTAAAAAATCAGCAATTTGGTATATGACTTAAATAACTCTCTTTAAATCATTGTGTAGGGTTGGATATTCCTTAAAATAGTTGGGCAGAAACTTCAAAGACAGACAAGCAAAGCTATTGGTACAGTTGGTCTTTGGTACCAGCGAGTCCATTGTAATGTGAGTAGCTCCAGCTATCCACAGTAATGCTCTTTGTTTTAGTTTTGTGTTCTGGTGACGAAGTGAGATGGAGGAATTTAGGAGAGAACGGACACACCCTTGGATATAAGAAGGTGGAGAAGTCAGTAGCTTTTTTTAAAAAAAAAAAAAAGAAATGGTTTGTAATGTGGAGTACTCTCGGTATTGATAATCCAAACCAGATCTTCTGGGATCTGATGTTTTGTTTTGATCTAATCCTGCTGGTTTCCGTCTTAATTATTTTAAGTTTGGGAGTTTTTAGTGCTAATTAAATACAGGCATATATTCTTTATCCATTTTTTGATGCACATCAAAAATCTTAAGATTTGTTTTAATTTATAATGTTTACATAATCCAACATATTCCTTTATATTGTTTTATTTAGCTTCCAGAGTAAAAGAGGATTGATTTACTAATATCTCAAACTTTACTAAATTATTTCAGTGTGTTGTTTTCTTAAGTGACATTGTGCTTATAACTCATTCCTTCGTTTAAACAACTCAAGGCTTTGTACTTCAACAGAAAAGGCCAGGCTTGAGAAGTGTGTAAATCTTACATGAATTTGTGGTGTTGTATGTGACTTCCATAATAAGTAAAACCTATTGATTCAAATATTCTATTTATATTTGTCATTTTGTCTTTTGGTAGAATGATGAGGTGGTGGAAGAATATAGTGAAAATAATTTCTATGAATCTGATGAAGAACAGAAAGAAAAGGATCGGAAAGTGAAAAACACCTACACTATGGACCCGGATCACAGGCTGCTGTTACGAAATACAAAGCCCTTACTTCAAAGCCGAAATGCTGCTGTATGACAAATTCCTTTTTGATTAAAATGTTAAACTACTAAATATCTATGCTTCTAGAAAATTTAAAAGATTGAAAAATATAGTCTTACTCTCTAGTAATGTATGGTATGGTGGTTCTTTCTGTTTTTGAAATTAACTTCTGAGTAAAACACCAGAACTGTATGTGATATGTGCTCCAAATATTAAGGACAAACAGAGTCTTAGAACATTTGAATCCAGCTTCAGCAGTATGTGGTGACCATACCAACTAGCTTTTAATGCTCAAGTTCTCAGCAACTATGATGGCACAAACTTTCAGTTTTGGTGGTTGTGCTTTCCTCACATTTTAGAAGTAGACAACTATGTGCCTAAATTCTTTGTCAGTCTAAGCGAGATTCTTATCATTGGTACCTTGGCAGAGTTCCATGATAGATATGACGTTATGACTATAGTATGCTCTGCAATATTTCCGTGAGATTTAAGATGCAGGTAGATTTTTAAAACTGGAAAAAGCCATGTGCTCATGGTGAATCATTGTGACATTACTCAAAGCACAGAACTTTTTTTATAACTTGTTTGTCCTGTTAATCAAGACAGACATCTTCAGGAAAAGACTTCCAGTGATAATTGATATTCATATAATTGCAAAAAAAAAAAACCCTGCACCATGAATAAGTCACCACTGAACCTGCTCTTGATAAGCTAAACAGATCAGTTTTTTTTTTCTCCCATGAAACATACTTCTAGATTCCAACTAACTTCTGACTCTTTTCACAACTACTTATAGTCTACTAGCAGACTTTGGAAACAAGTTGAATAAACTTTTACAATAATAATTGTGTTAGAACACAGCCTTTTGCTAAAATCACTGTTCAATGTCTATACAATATTTCCTTATCTCACAGTAAGAAAACGTATGTTGAGGTGTGTTTGCCATCACACTGCACTGAGAAGAGGTTCAGTTGCTTATCTTCCACATTCCATAAATAATTTTCTTTATATCTTTTAAATATGGTATTGATTCTCATATTTATGATCTTTAACTTTCTGTTATTAAAGTTAACTGAGATCTTTAAGTGCACTTTGTCAAATGAAATCGTGCTACTTTGAATGGCTATTACACCAATTTTTGTACTCTTCACAGAATTGACCACCAATTAAATTAATTGCTTTCTCTTTGACCTTGGATTTTTGTCAGTAATAAAGATCCCTGTAGTATATTGCTAAAAATCTTCCAGTTATTTCCTCTTTCCAGATGTCTTTAATCAGTTTTTATTGATCAATAATAATTTTTGTTTCATTGGTAGTAAGATTTAAGATACCAAGTTAAGTGTCATAATTATGACTTTACTTGGAGTCTCCTTTTTATGATTTGTTTTGTTTTGAACAGAAAGTTGACCATGACAGTATTGTAGGGAAGGCTGTGACATGACTTATTCATTAGCTTGAAGATCATAATTTGTCTTTTACTTAGGAGGAAACTTTAAAAAAATAAGTATGGATTTTAAGTTGCTTATATCTCAGTCCTCTCCTTTTTTCCAGCCAGGATGCTGATATATAACCCTGTAGTTTTTGCTTTTCTGTTAGATTTGAGACTCTAGAAGTTGCCAGTAATAGCAGCTGTTGTTGCATAATAGAGAAATGGAATGAAAAGTTTTAAGTGGAAACTAAATAATAAGTAATATTGAACCTGTATTTAATAAAAAATGGAACCACAAAATATTCAGAAGTTTTAAAGAGTTAATTTGTACAGCTGATGTTAGCAATACTGACCTATTAAGGATGGTTATCAGTATGTTTACAGTTTATGTTTTTTCTCTTTGTCTCTCTTCCTCTCTCTTTCTATATATTATAGTATACGATAAGTAACTAGGAGGAATGAGAGTTACTTCATTACCTTTGATTTTATAAATTAAAATATCTTGATTTTGATATTTTTCCCACAGTCTGCTTTGTTGATTTCAATGAACATGGGTATGCCATTCGCTTTCTGAAGAAGAGTGAGTTGGTAGTTCTGTAGGTCTGAAGCAACTGTTATCAACATGTACAACAGTTCAAAGTTAACATGCTGTTCTGAATGTTCTTGTTTTAGGTGGTAATGGCAGTTGCACAGCTTTACTGGCATTCAGCACCAAAATCTGAAGCTGGTATTGTTTCTAAGTCCTTGGTGCGTTTACTGCGTAGTAATAGGTATGTCAATTCCGTGCTTTACATTACTATGTCTACTTTTTTGTGAGGGTTTTTTGCAGATACTTTTTTAGCCATAGTTATAAGAATATAACTGTTGTGGTATTAGAGTTTCATGTAAAAATTGTCCTGTAATGTTAATTTTTACTTAACAAATGAAGATCATTAAAAGCAATTCCATCATTTTCACTATCACATCCAGTGATCATTCAATATCATGTTTCATTCTTAATTATGACATTCATTCTGAGAAGAATCATAGCTTTCTACTTAGTATACAAATAGGGGTAGTACTAACTAGTTTGCTTAGTTCCTTGATTTTTTTGAATTACTGGAAGTTATTGGAAATTTAATTATATTGGAGTTCCTTACTGTCTCGCTAGGCACTAAAAACGTCTTCAGATGTGTGTTTTCTTTTCTTGTTCTTTATATTAAAGACTTGTTGTTGACAGACAAACTAGGAAACATATTTGTTAAAATAGCACTTGGATACTGCTGAATCCCCTATGTTTCCTTAATCCTTGGACTGTTTTTAAAGAATTTATGAGTTTAAAAAGTTTATGTGAAAATGATTTATTTTTTAAAGTTGGTGACATCAAACAGACAAGAAGCCGTTAAAAAGCCCCTCTTCTGTTGTGTCTGACAAGATTACTTGTCTTAGATGGGCTTTAACTTTTGTAAACCCAGTCACCATAGAGCTCTTTCTCTGTAAACATCTGCAGTGTGCACATGGCTAGTGTCTTTATCATTTAAAAGTTACTAAAGCTGTACATTTGGGCTTGATAGAGTATTCGTGTTTTTATTTCAGATAAAAATGAATCACTGTTATTTTTGTGTTTGGTTTTATACTACACTATGCTTCCCATTCTCTTTATACTATACAAAGATAAGTAAAATGGCTAAAGCAGTTTGGAATATGTACAGGTTATGTATAGAACTAAATTCATAAGTTGAAGGGATTATTTTTGCGTATTGTTTATTGCTCATTTATACTCAAATTTCATAAGAGAAGTCACATCTTTCCTGTACCTCACCTAATGCCTAGAATAGTGCTGGTCTTCTGATTTTCCTATATTGAATGGCTTGTCCATTCTCTGTTACCAGTCTGTGTGGAACACTTTTGCTATTAGACCCACTTTGAAATAAGCTTTTGCTGTTTGCCCTTCAAGTTATGTGCCTATGGCCTTTAAATTAATGTCAAATATCCTATAATCTAGTTAAGGTGAGAGTGCCTGGAAGAGCATTTTATAGCAATTTCTAGTCTTGGTTCATCATGTGTAGCTAACTATTTCCATGTACCTTTGTAAGAATTACATTAAAATAGGTTTAAAAGATATTAAGTACTTCTCTATTATTACTTTTCTTTGTAAGCAACAGCTGTAATTGCCACAAAGCTATTAGACAGTTTGGAATAAGAGGAGATAATGGATGTGATGATTTCTCTATTAGGATGTGATTTGCATCCTGAAAGAATTTGAGCACTCATGGTTCAGAAAAATTGCATGTAAATTATTACTTAGTTTTTAAGCAATTGGTGGCAGAAACTCTGTGGTTTAAAAGCTTTCTACTAGTACCTAAATTTATTTTTTTTCTCACTCCTGCTTTTAAACTAATACATTAATGATGAGAATATCCTCCAAACATGTTTAATGTCTTTGTATTTAGAATTTTACATAATTCTGTTATCTGTGTCTTGACAAAGTCTGTTTTGTTAAAGTGCTGGTCTTTATAGATGTGCATGTTTTCCAGTGTATACTCTTAAGTCACAGGAGACCCTGAACATTTTTGAAAATTATTAGGAAATTTTTTTTAAGACACAAAAGTCATAGCAATTCTTGCTAGTTGTGTAAGGATTAGCTGTTCTGACTAATACAGTCACTTCCACACTGCAGATAAGGCCCATGTGGTTTTGTTCTCAGGTATGTCATCCTGAAATATTTACATTTCAAGGTGGTAGACAAAATGTGAGGGTTTTGTGAGCTGTTTCTGGAGATGCCAAAATGGCAATGTTTCAAACAGATTTTTGGTTTTAAAAAAGCCCAAGGCCTACAAGAAGCACCATTGCTCTGATGTTGGTGATTTTTTTGCATATTGAAGTTTTTAAAAACGAGATTCTGGTTTCATGATGCATCTTCCTGTGTTGATCAAAATTGTGAAATGATGAATGTGATGAGGAAATTGTAGCAGTTGACAATAAACTTCTTCCTTCTGTTTGTGCCAATCAAATGTATCAAATAAAATGACTTTGGATTCAAATAGAATTGCACTTTCTTTGCCATGATGCATTATTCTATGTATCTGTAATTTTGCAGAATAACTCTTGTTTTTCTCTTCAAATTCTAGGGAGGTGCAGTATATTGTTCTGCAAAATATTGCCACGATGTCGATTCAGAGGAAGGTATACCCTATTTAGAATTTTCTAAAGCACGTTTTATATGAAACACAGGAAAGCTACTTAAATATGTTCTGCTTTTCAGGGCATGTTTGAACCTTATATGAAGAGTTTCTATGTTAGATCAACTGATCCGACAATGATCAAAACACTGAAGGTGAGTTTAGAAGTAAATTCATCCATATACTGCTGGACAATTCTGTTTGCAACAGGAAGGTAAAATTTTCTTGCACTCATATGACACACATCATTCTGTGCTGTTCCTTTTTACACTAAGAAGTGTAGAGTTGTGGCTTTTAGTGAAGTCCACGAGTGTCTTTCAGGCTTGTCAGATTATCTCAAAGTTCTCTTGTTTTCATGTTGTAGTTGGCAGATGGGTTATGTTTTCCACTACAGCTTTTGGTACCTTTCAGTGATACACTGCAGTACTATTTTTATCTAACTAGCCATCCAAACATTTAGAGTTTGACTGTCTTCATGGGAGGAAGAATGTTCTCAAATGAAAAGAAATTAAATCACACAGCCTTTGATACTGTTGGCTTAAACATAGTTTAAATCTGTTTTCCTGGACAAAATGGGACAGTGTTAGAATCCCAAATTCCCTTTGAAGTCAGCATTCAACATGAGAAGTACTTTAGGCTTTCCTCAAGGCCACATCTCAATGCTTGTTTTAAGATGCCATCTTCTTGTTTTCTCTATTCTTGGTCTTTAACAGTTATGAAATCCTTGACAAAACAATAGCTAAAAAATTGTCTACTGTCTTTTCTCTTGTTTTGCTTTAGATTGTCATAGGCACTTCTGTGGAAGGAGTGAAGGTACAAGTTTCTTAAAGGAACATTATTTTTGCCTTATTTTTTTTTGCATCAATTTTATACCCTCATTACATGTGCAGAGTGGTGTAGTCCAAGATGGCTATGGCCAACCCACCGTATTTTTAATAGTCCAGCATTAAATCTAAGTAAATTTGAGGCAGTTGGAGACAATAAGTCTTCCCCACACTTAGTGATTACGAAAAGCGTTGAGAATACTAGTAAGACTTAGTGTTATCCAGGAAAAGTCACTCCTGAAATAATTTGGAAGTTGATACTTTTAAATTCCCATTTTAATTGATAATGCAGTGATGAATAGATGGAGAAGTAGAAATTTTAGTTTTTCCCTTCATTGTCTCAGTTCTTTCTTGGTGGCTTAAAAGTTTAGGCCAACTTACACTGTTACATACGTAAGAAAATCCTGTACTTTTCTTCGCTCCCTACCCCCATAGTTCCATCCTATCTGCCTTTAAAATAGGAGGATGAGACCTATGGCAGTATTTAAGATGTAGGAGCACCCTGGAATTCATCTGCTCCACTGTTTAGATTTCTGTTTTGTTCTCAGTTCTTTCCCAATGTCAAATTTTCTTTTTTGATGACTGCTTAGCTTGTATTTTAACCAGAAATGCTCAGTTATCATTTTCTGTAAAGTTAAGGATTTTTCCAAAGTTACAAACATTACTTTACATTTATCTATGTTTGATCTTCTCATTACTTAAATAGTTCATATATGAGTATGTTGAAAAGCAAAACACCAACGAAGGTATTTGTGGGATTCCATTGATAGCCTTCCTGCTCTGTAAAATAGTATTTTTTTTTCCTGCATATTCCTCTATCCACTTGCTTTATATGTTATGCTAGAATATCTATCTTTAAGACCCTTTGGTGACAAGTCTTTATCAAATTGCTTCTGAAGTGCAAGTGGATTGTATCAATTAAGTGTCCTTGTCTGTGCACATCCAGCAAAAAGTACCAACAGTTTTCTGAGGCATGACTTCCCTTGACAGAGGCAGAGTAGTCTTTTTCTTCAGTTTACCTCATTCAGATTATATAGTAATTCTTTCTTCTTCAAAGTTAAAACAACCCAGAAGGATAACATCTTAACAGTGTGTGCCAGGTGTTGTATATCATCCTCCTGTTCACCAGGAACAAAGAAGAGACCTCTCAGGATCTGATGTTGTTGATGTAGATTAAGATCTGAGGAGTCTCATAGATGCAACTGTTTCTTTCCTGATTTTTAAGATCTTTTATTGCAGTTCAACTGGATATAACAGAAACTTTATTTCTCCCCTGCTGGAGTTTTGATTTCCGTTATTTCTTCTTACGGTGTCACATGCTTCTTATACGCTAGGGCCTGTTGTATAGCATTGAAAACAGTGTTGCCAGAAGTATTTCAAGCCCATTTGATATGCAATGCAACATGAAGGCTAAAGCTCATACAAAATGCATCACTGAACCCTAGAGTCCTGCTTTGAAAGCCTGGTGTGTACTTGCAAGGAGAATGTTCCTCCAGAGTGCAGTGCTGCTACCAGTTTATACTGAAACCTGGTATACTCTATTGAATTCTAAGTGGTATTTTTAGTAGTATTATCTTTTATTTATATACAGTAAAAGCATAGTGTATATGTAGGACTGTTTGTAATATTTTAGCTTTTGATAAAATATCTGATTTTTTTCTTGTAGCTTGAAATCTTGACAAATTTAGCAAATGAAGCCAACATATCTACGCTGCTTCGAGAATTTCAGGTTTGTGCAAAGTGTTGCCATTGTTGGATGTTTCATCTAGATTCTTAGTCTTAAGTTTTCAAGGGAAAGTGTTTTCCATGATAAAATGTGTTTGCAGTGGAAATGAAACTGTCTTGTATTGTAATGGATAATGGAGCTTTTTATATGTGCAAAGGAGTTCCAAAGTTTCTCACTCTCTTTCCAGCTAGCAAAAATTAAAAAAATAAGTGGTGAGAAAAACTCAATCATTCAAAATTCTTTAAAACAAACTCTACCAGCTTGACTGACACTGTAAGTCACTAGATAAGGTCTTAATTTTACCAATATTTGGCCATTAGCACTTGCCAAACCTTCTGTAAGTCATTTGAAGTAGTATTATCTGCAATATCTGTATATATATCAGCAAGATGTTCTGCCTGTATTGTGAAACAGTGTCTGTCCTTCTTTCTTTCCTCTTTGCTTATGACATTTATTATCATTGCTTCAGTTCTCTGGCTGGATTTCTCTGAAAGTTACTGGTTCTCAGGCAGGTAGGTTATTCATAGTTTCACAGCTGCTCGTGGTTAAATGAACTGGAACCCCTCTGAAAAGAAGGCTCATCAACTCCTCCAACCTTGCACACAAAGTGATTGCTGGTTTTGGGTAATTGACCCCTGTCCAAAGCTTTCTTGAAATCAGAGTTTTGTGTGGCCATGGATGACCCAAGCCAGCAAGAAAATGTCTTCTAAAACTGACAATGAGGTGAAAAAGTATGACTTCTCATGTGCAGTGTAGCTTTCTAGATTGAATTTGTTATACAATGTGTCTGTCTTATGAGGATAATATGATAAATCTTTGGTTGACAAGACATGTATTGACTAATAAAAATCCTGTTTCCTTAGACTTATGTGAAAAGCCAAGATAAACAGTTTGCTGCAGCTACAATTCAGGCTATAGGCAGATGTGCGACTAACATCACCGAAGTGACTGACACATGCCTTAATGGCCTCGTATGTTTGCTGTCCAACAGGGATGGTAAGTGAAATGTTGTGTTTGTTTTCTGAGTAGCTGATGGTATGAAACCTTTTCTTAATGAGAACCACACAGAGCAGATCATGTTAAAAAGTGTATGGCAGTTGACTTTTGTAAGAATTCAGCTGACATGCCTGGATAAAAATAGTGATTCTGGTGCTTCTTCTTGTTTGAAGCACTTCAAAAGGCTGTAATAATCACTGGGTGCTTTTTTTCTCTTCTGTTAGTGAAATAAATTCCTTGTGGCCTGCAATTACATATTTACTTTTTTATTTTCCTCAAAAGGCTGTAATTAAAGTGTGCTGTTGTGATTATCATAGACAACAGTAGTTACTATGTTTAGTTGTATCGAAACAGCCTGTAGAGGGTGCTGAAAGCTTGGAATTTTTTTTTTTTTAGCGTATCAATGACTAACTGAAAAAACATATTAAACAGTTTTAGGATAAACGACCCCAAATTTGGCTTGATTTTGTAGCCTAGCCTTCTGTTTCCAAGTCACTAAGGAATACAGCAACAACCAGATCAAGTTGAATGAGATATAGCATCACTGTAAATCAATACCTGATAAAATTGTATGTTTTTACTAGTTACCAGTGAATATTGCACAGAAGAAATCAATAAGATAATCAGAAGCTTATTCTATAATGTCCAGTCTACATGAATATGGTTAAATGTTGAAAATAGTGTTAAAAAATACATAGTTAAAAATAATAATGTCAGGAAGAAGGAACAGCTTGTTTTTGAGGTGGCCTGGAATAATTAGAGTTGTTCAGAGATCACAGGTAAGATCTAATCTAGGCTTGGAAAAGTGACATTAATTCCTCTCTATATCTACTGGACATATTTTTCATGGTAATCCTAAGATCTTTAATAGAGACACAATCATTCTGTGACCTGCTGATACACTCAGGTCTTTCTCTTCTTTGATTTATGAACTACAAGTTCTCCTTCTCTCTCACTGTACCTTGTATCAAAAATTTCCAAGAGTCCTCAGTGTATAGCTTGGTAGTTTTAATATATGTAACTTTCATTTCCTAGTGCTCCAGACCTTATGTTCCTTTATGCTTTTCTGGTTATCAGCTGTGTTTACAGTGTCTTCCCATATTGTGTTACCAGACCATGTCTGCACAGTGCAGCTTTTTGTATTGCATTCAGCAATGACCGCATTAAAAATAGAGGCTTCAAAACTTGCTCTTGATTCTGCTTAATTCTACTAACAGTCTTCCTCTTAGGTCAGCAGGCTTCTTTCAGCATGTATAACATCCCCCCCACCCCCCTTTTTTTTCCTGTCTTAAATAAAATAATAAAACTATCACTTCACAATACTGAGTTTGTTACTTACTCCTTCTTTCCATTTTCTTGCTTTGTTTTTCTTTTTGCTGAGAAGGAACCAAGGTAAGAGGAAAGGGCTTTTTTCTTTTATCATAGTTTCTCGATTTAGTATTTTCTTCAAAGTACTTCCATACACACACACACACATGTGCATGTGCATGTATACAAAGTTCTGTATCAACAAGATTAGCTTTCTTGACTGTTTCTAAGTAGTTGTTAAGCAAATAAAATTATCTTCTTGTGCTTACTGTTCTGAAAGTATGTGTTGAAGATCTTTTAAACTTGGCAGCTGGCAATGTGCTTGCCATACTGTCTTTATTCCTTCTTTCAAAGAATGTGTAGAATGGTATAATTTACATGGTACCTCTGCTCAGGTGGCAGGAAATTAACAATAGTCACAGCTTACTGAACGTAAGAAGAGTTTTGGCCATGGTAAGGGAGAAAAAAGGAGATTTAGCATGCATGGGATAATAGATTTTAAAGTCTTGGTTAATCTTGCTTTCCTCCAACTTTCACCCTTAAAGTGTGCAAGCAATCTGTTTATTATCCTAGTTATTCCATGGTTGTTTGAGGCCCAGAAGCAGTTCTGCTGCCTTTCTTAGTGTAGAAGCCCAAGCTGGTAGATCCAGCAGGTTTTGAAGTCAGCTCTGCTTTCTCTGCGCTGTTTTCTTATTATGGGAAATTCACTTGAGCGTGGAAGAGAGGTGACCAAATTAATTCCACCAGATCAAAATAGAATCTTGAAGAATGAGCCTGTGGCAAACCACCTTCTAATTCTGTGCTCTTGTTGTGGAAAGGGCTTTAATTTAGGTACAACCCAAGAGGCAAGATACCTCAGCTGTATCTGGCACAGGAACTGTGGCATTAATCCTTCTGGATCTTGGGTGCTGAGGAGCAGAGTGTTGTTACACAAAACAGTCTGTTCAGGAGTCACTCAGGTCCAGCTGAGATAACTGTTCACAGAGCTCTTTGAATGTCTCATCATCAAACTTTCTAGTTTCTGTATGTGCTTCTGTGATTCAAATGTTTTTCTTCCCTCAGTAGGGGAAATTTGACATTAAACAAAGAACTCATAAATATGCAAATAAAATTTCAAAAGCAGTTCTCAACTTCCCCAGAGCCTTGTTTCCGGAAACCATGTTGAGACCTGAGACTTCCTCTTCTGCTGAGGGAAGTACAAAAAGTCATTTTGCCTCTTTGATGTGATATTTGGCACTTGAGTGATGTGTTTCCTTTCAGCTATGGTCTTGATAATTTCAGCTGACTGCTGGCTCCATGATGACATAAAAGTCATTTTAGATGTAAGAGGTAGATGAGATAATAGAAAGTCTCTTTTTGTCTGTCTGTACTACATATACTAGGGATCCTGCATGTTTCTCTCAGATGAGTGACTTTCATTTTCAGTTGAAAGCTGAAGGTTATGCTTAATAGAGAATGTAAACACAACTGTAGGATGTATAGGTGAACCAGCTTTTATCCTTTGAATCTATACAAATTTGAACAGTGTTAGGGAAAGGCAAGTCATAAAATAACTGGAACTCTTCATACATCAGGTAACCACTACCTAGCTTTTGGAATTATGTTAGAATGGCATAAAATAACACCAACTCCTTGTAGTGTTCAATTTAAATGTATTAGTGTGGTTTCTGAGTTCTTTTGTTTATAAGAGTGGGAAAATTAACCAGGTAAAAGCTGAGACTTCAGACAGTTCTGAAAAGCAGAAACTTTATGTTTGTCTGAATACTTCCCTGTAATAATTACCTTTTAACTGTAGTTTAAACTATTTGCATAGCCTTCTAATAACTCAAATAATCACAAAATTATAGAATGGTTTGGGTTGGAAGGGGCCCTTAAAGTTCCTCCAGTCCAACCCCATGCAATGAGCAGGGACAGCTCCAACTAGATCAGGTTGCTCAGAGCCCTATCCAACCTGGCCTTGAATGTCTCTGAGGATGAGGCATCTGGGCAACCTGTGCTGGTGTTCCACAGTGCTCATCATTAGAAAAAAAGTCTTTGTTATATCCAGTCTGAGTCTCCCCTCTTTTACTTTAAAACCATCACTCCTTGTCGTGTCGCAACAGGCCCTGCTACGATGTCCATCCCCATCATTCTTACAAGCCGCCTTTAAGTACTAAAACACCACACACAATAAGGTCTCCCTGGAGCCTTCTCTTCTCCAGGCTGAAAAACCCCAACTCTCAGCCTGTCCTCACAGGAGGGGTGTTCCATCCTGATGATCATTTTTGTGGCCTCCTCTGGCCCCTCTCCAACAGGTCCATGTCTTTCCTGTACTGAGGGCTTCAGAGCTGGACACAGGACTCCAGATGGGGTCTCACCAGAGGGGTAGAATCACCTCCCTTGACCAGCTGGTCCTGCTCCTTTTGATGCAGCCCAAGACAGAATTTGCCTTCTGGGCTGCAAGTGTGCATTGCCATCTCATGTCCAGTCTTTCACCCACCACTACCTCAAAATCCTTCTCCACAGGGCTGCTCTCAATCCCTTCATCCCCCAGCCTGTATTGATATTGGGGGTTACCCCAACCCAGCTGCTGGGCCTTGGGCTTGGCCTTGTTGAACCTCATGATGTTCACATGGGCCCACTTCTTGAGCTTGTCCAGGTCCCTCTGGATGGCATCTCATCCCTCAAGTGTGTCAACTGCATGACTCAGCTTGGTGATGTCTGCAAAGGTGCTGAGGGTGCATTTAATCACTTTCACAGCCTTGCTGTGAGGTTCAGTTGGCATATTCCTTCCAAAAGGAGCTGATGCAGTTTTGTTCCTTTTAGGAATAGTGATTATACATATAGATTGTGGATAAATTAGTCTTCAGTTGTATGTTTCACACTCTGCCAAGTATCAGTTACTGTAAGTGAAAGAAAATTTGACTCAACATCAATGGTATCAAATATAGTATTTCAGAATGCAGCTTTTGAATAGTCTCTGGTAATTCAGTTCTTGCTAATGTCTTTGTATGAGTATCAGTTATAATGTGGCCAAATTCTCAATTATGAAGAAGCCTGTAATTCACTTACTGTCTGCTACATTGTGAATGTTTTATATACATCATTATTTGGCAAAATGGAACGTTGTATGACAGTATATTTTAGGTTTTTGAGAAGTTGTCATGCTTCAGGGTCTTCAGAGATTATCCTACTCAGAGCACTCGTTTCCATATTGCTTCAGAATTGTTTGAAGTAAACTAGCGATGAACATTATACCAAGATTTTTACTATGACTTGTGAAAGTTGCTGATACCTCTCTTTTAGTCTTTTTGATTGGTAATTCAAGCATTCCTGATCAGATTTTCTGTGATATTTAGTCTTTGTTTTATGAAGTTAATTTACCTTTATGACCCTCTAGATGTAATTTACACTCTGTTTTTAAATTATTGCAGTAATTTATCATTGCCTTGTATGCACTTTGATACGTCTAACAGTTACATTTTTAGATTTTCCTACTGCTCGTGCAGGATACCAGTTTTATCACACCACCTGTCTTTTTTCTTTTTGTCTTTTTTTTTTTTTTTTTGTCTTTGATCTTAAATGCATGACCTGTATTTTATGTCATTTTGGGGATTCTTCATGTGCACAAAGCAAGCCTCAGACAGCCTCTCTTCAATCCCTGGTCTAAGACAACTTCATTTTGATTTTTTTTTTGTACTTTCCTTTTTAGTATCTAAACTAATGTAAAAGGAACCATACTGGTTAACTTGCTTACAGTTCTGGTTCACTTATTTGAATTTGCTCCCACAGATGGCATTAAGATAGTTCCTATGATGACACTTTATCTGCTGCACTTCATTTTACCATTTTCAGTTCTACATTGTCAATAAGTGTTTTTAATAATGACTTCATGTCCACTCAGTTTTTTGGGTTCAGTTTTATTTTGCTTAACCCTTCTCCATGTTAAGTAGTATCACAAAACATTCAGTGATGAAGGTTGTCATTAAATTGTTCCCCATTCTAAATATTCCAGATTGTAATTTTAAAATTTTGAGAATTGTCTTCTTATTTTCATACCTGGTAAAACAGAGTCTAAATTAAATTGGTGTGGAGGATTGTACAGGACCTTGAGATATATGAAGTAGACATGTTAACCTTGCTTCAAAAAATTAGTCTAGAAAAATGACTGAGATGTCATGTCGAATAAAGGATGGCACAAAAAGTTGCAATAAGATTTAAGCATTTCAGAGGCCTATGGCATAATGATGTGTACTGAGAGCTTTTGAAAAGCCTTTCTCCATAAAGAAGTTTGCTTTTCTAGAAAAAAAAAAAGCTATTAAAAAAAGCTATACAAAATTTAGACATCTTTAGATATCTCTTCCCCATTCTTTTGAAACTTCAGCTTACTTAATTGCTGAATGAATGGTCCAAGTGTCAGATTAATTGTCAAAAGGTAAGAAAACCTCTGTGGTGTTTAACAAATGGTAGTTGGGCTTTTTCTTTGTTTTAAACATTGATAGTTCAGGGAAATATTTACTCTCTTTTTGTAGTAGAAGTGAGAATTAGAATGATGTTGAACTTTTTCTTTTGGTTTCAGCTTTTGCCATGTTTGACTTTTCTTCATCTTTTCTTACAGCATGAGTCTACTCTTGCATAGAAGCTTACCTCTGCACCAGTGGTTTCTTTCAGCTTCAAAAATTGTACATTTCATACAAGTTGATCAGGCTGTGAATGTTACTTGTTACACTAGTTAAGCACTGCAGTGCATGACTTTGGCGTAAACCTTACAACAGCTTGCTATTTAGAAGCTTCATTTGAGATTAGGTTACAGACCTGAGAGAGTCTGTTTATAAGGTGAAAAAGCCCAAAGGAAATGTTTAGATATTTCTCTGCTTATGGATGAGCTGTTACTTTTAACACTGTGCATTTCTTTTAAAATTAAACACGTTTGTATTTTTAATACAGACAGCAAATTACTTATGAATATGCATAATTTCAATGAAAAACAGATGTTTTTTCATGCTGTTCCTCAATTTGAAAAGGAAAAATACGAACTGCATCTTTACTAAAAGGCAATTTCAAAAAAAGCATGTAATAGGATTATATTTTCACATTTAGAATATTTCTCTGTCCTCTTTTTGCTGCTTATAACTTGATTCTGGAAGCTGAACTTGTATTACTTAGTAGAGTGGTTTACATCTTCATTACTGAGCAAACAGAATTCAGTTGTGCAAAGCATATTTTGAAAGCTGATAACATCTTTTATAATCAATTATTTATGCCTTTTTCTTTTGCATAAATGCCTTTAAAATTAATAATTTGTTTTGTCTTAAACAGAAATTGTAGTTGCTGAAAGTGTTGTTGTCATTAAGAAACTGCTGCAAACCCAGCCAGCGCACCATGGTGAAATTATTAAGCATATGGCCAAACTCTTGGATAACATTACAGTGAGTATTTGTGCACAATGTCTTATTTTTGTTGTTGACTGATAAAAATCACACCATCTCCTTTGAATTTGTATCATAAATGGAAATAGTTATGTTAGAGAAATGCAACTTTTTCTTCTTTTTTTTGACATAAAATATCATTTTTCGTGATCTTAAGGAAGAGCAAATAGAAGCTATTAGATGACATCAATTTGTGCCTTGGATCTGGGAAGCTATTTTGAAAGAGATCCCTGGAGATGTTGAGTTGCTAGTACCATTAGGTCACGATGAACAGCAGGTTTAGAACATGGAATGGATAAGATCAAATGAAAATAAGGGCAAAGCAGCTTGTTGCCTTACTTATCTGAGTTAGACTTTAGAAAATTTCATTCAAAATCTTCTTCCCTTCACCCAAATCACCTGACCTTTCCATGGTACCAGCCACAGTGCTGTGAGTGTGTTGCAATGTTTATTGAAGTTACATTTTTGTCCTTAGAGTATTTAAGATTCTGTGGCATTTAGCAGTAAAATTTACATTATTGGCTCTTATCTGTCCTTAGATTAAATTGATGTTTATGTATGTCAATATTTACTTCCCAAATTCTCCTCACAGTCCCAGTTATTGATAAAACATTTAGTGGTCCGTCATAAATTATAGTGTAGGGCTGAAGACCATTACCTACCTATTACGTCATCCCCAAAGGTGGCAGATTTTGATTTATCAATAATTATTTTCCTGTAGATTATATAAATAGGACTGTTCAGTTTCATATAATTACACATTTATTGATGGGGCAATAAATAGTTTCTAAATTAGAGAATCCTCTATTTTCCATAGTTGGATTTGGCAAAGAAAATGTGGTCTTCTCAGTTCTTGCTTTCTGAACAGATTAAACATATCTTTAGCCTCAAAGAGCTGATGATCAAACTACATGACTGATGTAAAGAAAATATAATTCTATGGAATCACTCATATCCAGAATCAAAAGAGGCTATAAGATACCTTTGGTAACTACATATCAGATAAGTATTACCTATTTTATAATAATCACCTGTGCTTTCAGAAAATTTGTGCAATATTTTGATTGATAATTACAGTCTAATGGATTGTGTAAAATCTTATTATACGCAGCTTCTGGGATTTCCCCAAATGAGTTTGTCATCTTATTTCCATATGTGGTATAAAAGAAAACAGTTGTTTTCCAAATACTCTGTTTAACAGTTAAGAGTTTTGTAGCTTTTTTATACAATTATTACTTCTGAGTAAATATTCCAAGTGTTAAATTCAGGGAATTTTTTTTGGAAAAGAAAATTGTTTTTTAAAGGTGAATAAGGGTGAAAATAAGACATTTCAGTGCCTGAACTACTTCGACATACTCATGTTCTCCACTAATGAGGTTGTACAGAGTATCAGAAAATGGTAAGTAGTAGAAGAGTGTGTGGAACAGAGTAGTCATAGGAGTAAACTAAAAATCAAAATCTTAATCTGAATCATGCTTTTTATTCAAGAAGGAAGCAGTGATAGTGATGCTTTACGCTCTCCAGGATGATTGTTGTACATCTTGTTTTTCAGTTTTCCCTCTATTTTTTAATAATAACTAGCAGAAATTTATCTTCTTCAATATGTTTAGGATTTCAGATTATAGAATAAATTTGGAATAAGTTAATATTTATAATTTTAATGCATTATGATTGTCCTGAAGTAGCTCGCACCTGTTGTGTTTGAAAATGGATGTATTCTTTCACTGAACCACAGAATGGTTTAGCTTGGAAGGGACCCTTAAAGGTCGTCTAGTCCAACACCTCAACCCATTCAGACACTTCTGAAAAGGATAAGCATATTTTTCACACATTTAGGAAGATGTTATTTGGATCATATATAGTTTGAAATGTCAACGTTTAATAAAGCATTACTGGAATTCCTGGGATCTGCACATGTGTTTTAAACATTGGTCTTAATTTGGCAAGATTGGTTGTGATTTGACATAACACAGTTTCTTGTTTTTTGTCTACTATGTGACATAGGGACACAAAGCAAGGATTCCTGACCCTTGTTACATTGTTATACAATATACATACGTTTACACACACTTTTGTACACTCATAGTTTACACAGAGTATTTTTTCCTGACCTCTTCTGTTCAGTAAACTTGTTCTGGGCTCATTATTGAATTTAAGGCACCTACCCTATTCCTTTGTGCAAGAGTGTAGCCCTGTCTTTAAAGGACTCTTGCATTTGGATGTAGGAGAAACAGCCAAATGATATGATCTGATCTTGAATGAACTTGAAAGTAACCAGAGAGTGGGGGAGTGTCAGCAGAGAAATTATCTGGTGCGTTTAGGGTTTAAATCAACATAGTACTTTATAAAACACGATCGAAAGCATGAACAGAATTAAATATCATTAAATAGAACAGCACTTAAGCTAAAAGTGTAATTTTGATTGTTCTGTCATGATTTAGTTTAGGTAAATAGTGAACACTTTGCCATTAAAACAGACAAAATTGGTGTAAACTGGATGGAGTACATTTTTGGGCTGGTGCCTGAATGTATTTCATTCATGTTCTAAATTTCACTTGTGTTAGCCTGGCATCATGATTGTCAGTGATGAGGTGCCTAGAAATCCTTTGTCGCAAAGTTTCTTTCAGGTCATCCAGTGTGAAATTTACTCATTCTTGTCGTCATCTTGTCTTACTTTTTGTCTTCTTCATCTATAGAAGCCATTTATAAAGTGAAAGGATGGATAGTAAGCTAAATATATCTGACCAACTGTAAGAGATATTAGGAAGTTCAATTAAAAACTAATGAGCTCTTATAGACTGCTGGCTCTCATTTACACTAAAGCTTAGAACTAGATCAGTTTCAGTTTGCCCTTTAGTTGATTGTTTCTTACATATATGAAAAGAATGCTCATTTTTCTTCGTTTGCTTTTGTATGTTTGGTTTTTTTTTTTTGTCTGGGTGATGGGAATCTTGTAGTTCTGGTGTGATTTTTCTCTGGACTTTCTATTATAGTACTACTAAGGCAGCTCAAATAAGGGAAGAGTCCTTGAAGCTTTACCATTTGAAAATGAAAAAACTAACACTTGTCTTTTGCCTTTTTTTCTTGCTGCCAGACTGATATTTCATGTCAATTTCACCCCTCTTTCCAAGCAAAATTAAAACAAACAAACAAACAAACAAACAAACAAAAAATAAAAACAAAACAAAAAAAACCCTAACTATGCAGATTTTCTTCTGGATGCAGAGAATTAGACCTCATTTGCAATTTGAATATCTCGTTATTTTGTCACAAATGCACATAACTAGAATGGCCATTTTTGTACTTAAGCCAAGTATGTTGTATAATAAGGTTAGATGTGAACTACAATAGTTTTTGAATTGTGCTTCTTACAGTGATCTGTAGAATCTTTATATCTCTAACTGCTGCAAGTAATCAGAGTCTTGCTTTGAGAGGAGAGGGTCTGGCTGTTTTTTATTTTTTGGCTATTTCTTTATTTTCCTCCAGACAAGTAATGGGTTAAAATGTCAGCAGAAACTGCCTTCTGGTACTAAGGCTTAAAAAGTGCACTTAACCACTTGCTCAGGGCATATGGAATAAAACATCAGGCAAAGTAATTTACAATCCTGTTTACCTTTGAGGATAATGCAGAGCAGGGCTGAATAATTAAAGTATTATTTCCTGCATTTTTGTCAATTCAAGGTCCCTACTTAAGCTATACTGGAAAAGGCAGTGAAGGTCTAGAAGCAGCTTCATTTCTTGTTTGCTGTTTTGAATGCCCTGGAAACAACGGCTGCAGGATCATGCACTTGGTATTACATGGCTGAGGACTGAAAGACTTAAACAGGGAAAAAGAAGTCTGAAAATATTGTGTGATTTTGACCCCAGATGAATTCAGTGACACAGAAACATTGGGTTCATCAGTTCGACATACACTGTTCATTAAAATGGCTTCCACTCAGTGTTTGATTCAAAAAGTATCTAATTGATACTGATTCTTGTTGCACAAAATTGTATTTAATGTATACAGTATTTACATAGTAAGTTAACTATCTGGTTAAAAGGCAGAGTCTCACAAGAGATTTCATCTGTCCTCTGTTGTAACTATTTTTCAAATTAGTCTTTGTTTAGTCAACTTATTTTACATTCTAAAACTAGCTTATTACACTAACAATTAGATTTAACAAACTGGGAAAAAACTTTAAGGAGTAAAACGCTGTGCTTAAATACACACTGTTTAAATATATTTAAGCATATATAATTGTGATTTTAAAGTGTAGTCCGGTGTTTGACTAGGAACAGTGCAGTACTGATGTTTGTCTTTCATAATTAATGCTGTTACTGAAATTGATCTGCTCTGTACGCTATTTTTGCTTTATGAAAAGACAATAATAGGAAAAGGGATGTTTCTAATACACTGCTGCCCAAACTGTGGTACTTGGTGATCTCTTTTAACAAGTCTGTAATGAAATATTTTAGAAAAATAAATCTAGCATAACTGAAATCTGAAGTTGCCTATATATTCTTATTTAGAGGTATCTATCTGTACAGCAGGCAACTTGAACTGCTCCAATACTGGAAAATTTAATGTACCACTCAATTACTATTCTTTAGCCCAATTTAAAATAATAGATTGGGAGTGAGGTCTTAATGCAGTGTAACCTTTGGAACATTAGAAATAACCTCTTTCCCTTCTGAAATCAGTGTATAGTAATGGCATCAGTCTTACCGTTTTGCAGGCGAACATGTTCGGACTGCATTTAAAGTTTTTATATTTAGCAATTGTTCAGTAGTGTGTTCCCCTCTCACACCGTAAGTTCCAAGACCACTTGAATTTTTCGTCAACATACAAAAAAAGAATCATCTCTGTCTCAATCAGTATTTACATATACTTATGTATGTTAAATCACTGTGTTATAATACTCTCAATACGTTATATTACCTCTACCTTAAATATTATTTCCATGTTTAGAATTGACATTTGTCTCTTGAGGGGGCTTTTTTGTTGTGTTGTTGAGCTCCTATATCCTGTCTTTCCATGATCTGGTTGTTTTCTTTTTCAGCAGAGGCTGCCCTCTGTTTTCCCCTGACAGTCCTGGTTGATTTTTTTTTTGCATTTTTATTTGCAACAGTGTGAAGTACAGAGGCAGATATTGTCAGGTTGACTTTAATCAAAGCAGTTCACAAACTTTTTGGAACAGTAAAATGTGTTTAATAATGAAAATTTATTGCTATCATAATTAGTATTTCCTTAGTATGGCTTAGTGGACCATGTATTAGGGACTGTGGACCATTGTTTGGGAACTGCTATTCTGAACCTTAGTAGTTTGATTGAATTTGTACTTTCAAATTTTATATGTATGCAGGGTAGGATACTTAATAGTTAGTTCCCATTGTAATTCTGAGAAATAGATATTCATGCAGGAACAACTGACGTGCTGGAAAAGTAATTAAAACATACATAAAAGTTGCTAAGAACTAGTGCATTGAGAACCACAATGCTGAATTTCTTAAACTTGTGTCTCCTGTGAATCTTACCTAAGGCAGAACTGAAGCTGGCTTAAGTGTAAGCTTGTTAAAAAAGATCACTGTGAAGTATAGGGCATGATGGAAAGTGTTAGTACAAATGTTGTTTACTTTTTAGAAAAAAAGCAGCAACATTAGCTGGAATTGCAGTTACAGTTGGAATCATCATTTTTTTCTAAGCTACGGTCAGTCATTTGACAGGACCGAATGGTTATGTTTTTCCCTAATATTTCAATATCTATTGAACAAGAGTCTGTATAGCATGGAAGAGCACGACAGTCTGTAGGTGCTATGTAAGACATCCTTCTGCCTAGAAGAATTTTCTCATTGCCTGCTTTCTTCCTTCCTCTTGAGGAAGGAAAACAGTGTTCTCAGGGATGTATGCAACACAGATGCTATTTTCAATTTGACCACCAAGTAATGTAGGCTTGCTCACTGTTGAGAAGAGTGTGTGTATATTACTTCATTATAACTCCTAACTATTTCTAGCGAAACTCTGCATGTAGCATGAGCTTTCCTTCTGTGCTTTTCCATTTTGCTTCCCCTCCATCTGTGACAGTACTGTGCTTCTGAAGTCAGTGCCATACACTAAGAGTTCATCTTAAAACTGCTACTGCCATTTATTTCAGTGCGACAGTCAAGTAGCTCCCAAAGAGTAAGACCTGTGTGAAGTTTCTGGTCTTTCCAGTTAAGGGTTTACATCCTATTCAGAAATTGAGAGCCCTAATATTAAACTTGTGTCTCTCCAAAATCCTGTGTTCAGCTTGGACGTTTGCAGAAATTTGAGTCTTACTGTTATAAAACTTTAAATAAAATGAAGGAAAGATAGCAATAGTCTTAAATAAATTATTGTGCTTTTAAATTAGATAGGCAGGATTTGGGGAAACTGTATTGTTTGGAACTATTTCTATATGAATATAGTCATAAAAAGCATTGTTTTATTTCAACATGGTGTTCAGTGTATCCTGGTGGCAAGAATGCTCACCCACACCTTGAAGGCTTGGATTCTCTTCCCAGCTGCCACCAGCCTGTGCTGTTAACATGAACACGTCACTTCTGTGTGGCTGTGTGTCCATTCCTGCTCTGTCTTGTCAACTCATAACGCATGGGTTTTGGAGCAGGATCTGGATCTTACATTTGTACTAGTACGCAGTCTATCACAGTGGCTGTATTGAACAGCATTTAATTTGGGTCTGTATTTCTTGCATGGCAGTTGTCTTTAAACAATATTTTGTTTACCTTGTTACTGAGCACATACATGTACATGCAGGGAAATATAATACTCTTTGTGAATGTGTTAACTTCAAGTACGCAATGTTTTCTCAGGTTCCGGTAGCCAGAGCCAGTATTCTCTGGCTTATCGGCGAATATTGTGAACGAGTTCCGAAGATCGCACCTGATGTCTTGAGAAAGACAGCCAAGACCTTCACCAACGAAGATGACCTTGTGAAGTTACAGATCTTAAATTTGGGCACAAAACTCTATTTAACAAACTCAAAGCAGGTAAGCTTAAACTCAGAAGTGTATGTATTTAGAGTCAGAGTAGGTTTTGTACGGTCTGTAGATACCAGTGGTGACTGCTTTTGTGTAAGTAACCAAAACTGGTCCATATTATTCTATGAAGAAAAGCTGAACATCAGTTTTCAACAAGTCTGATAGACTAAATCTAACTGTGAGTCTTTGAGTATGTGCTGGATTGTAAATACAAATGTAGCAATGAGACCACTCTTTCTTGACTCTTTCTTTCTTGGGGAAATTGTGGATTTTTAAATTCACGTAAATAGGATAGATTTGTAAATTGTGTCACTAATATCAGACTGGAGATTTTCCACACGTGATTTGCTGTTTTCTGGATCTAAGACAGAGTTTTCAAGGGAGTACTGCCAATTTGATTAAGAAGCTGCTAACTTTTTGTTCAGGATATCTAGAAGGAGCTGCCAGTAAAAGGCCTCATTATGTCCTTCCATCAGTGCTCATCTCAACGATAGTAACTGCTTTCCCTTTTTCAGCATTTCGTATTATTTCACTTTACATTGTGAAGAGGGTGGGTTTTGATCATCTCTAGTAATAAAGATAATCTGAACAGGTCAAATACTACAAAAAGGTGAACTTAGATCTCCATGCAGCTGAAACAATAGCTATGAAAGGTGCCAGCTACCTCCGTCTTCTCAATGACAGGACTCTGAACTTTGTTACTCTCTGGCTATGCAGTATTGCATCTCAACAATAATTTTTCACTCTAATTCCAATTACTACTGTAAGAGGTTGTAAAATCAAAGATTTTTTTTTCCATATGTAGGAGAAATACATTGTCTGAGATGTGAACACTTTCCTGGGCTGCTAGAGCTCATTGTTTTACAACAGCTTAGACAACACAGGCTGTTGTACCTCTGCCTTCTCATTCCTTGGTAGCTATATCCAACTGCAGGCTTGATCTAAGACTTTATTCTGTAGGGCATGTGGGAGGTGAACTATCTTGCCATGCATTCAGATAAGAATAAATGTTTGTCCTATGCTTATACAGTCTATTATGGGACAGTAACAAAAGGCAACTTCTTTCTGTCAGTGCTCATCTTAATAGAAATGCTGATCGAGCTAAGGAAAGTTTGGTTTAATTAACTAAAGTGTCTCTTTTTGGACCATTACATGATATTTACTAATTTTCTGTATAGTTTTTGTAATTTTGGTCTAATTTTTCCACACCATACTTGACCAAAAAGCCATTGCCTACAAGGAGACAATGATTTCTGTGGTTCTCTTCTTCCAGTTTCACATCTTAATACACTATGAACTGTCATTATAAGTGTTTACTAAAATATGCTAGCTATGATAGAGCAGAAAAAACATCTCCTGATTTATCTACTGAATTATGCATTTTGTCAAAGGGTGTTTTCCTCTATTAGTTTTAGGTTGTTGATATATAAGTTGTCTTCTCAAGTGGTCAAGATATTCATATACAAAATTAAATAGAGTAGGTGGTTGACCTGGCATGATTCAGAGCTCCTTCCAAACCAGAATATGATGGTTTTGCCTTTAGAAGCTGGCAACACTCTTCCCATACCTACGTCTTATTCCCAGGAGTAGCTCTTTATGCAGTATTAAAACTTTTCTCTCTGGAATGTCTGGAGTTCCTAAATGTCCAGCCATTTTTCAGTCTAATTTTTCAAACTTGGAAGGCAAAACTTATACACTTGACTGCTCAGTTGTCAGTCTGTCCATCTCTCTTCATCCCCATGTTTTCTCCCTCCATGTTCTACACCACCACATAATACTGATTTTAATCCTTTACTAGTTTCATCCAAAGCCAATGGAATTATGAAAATCTCAAAGATACAGTGTCACTTTATTGAAAAGTAGTGGTAGGATAGCTAAGAGTGACTCAACACCAACCAAACAGACAAAAAGAGCTCTTTCCCCAGGTGAGGGCAGGTAAAACTCATCTGTTAAGTCTTTTTTGGAAAACAACACAAAATTCTGGAGGAAATAAAACTTAGTTATTTTTTCCTTTTCTGTAAATATCTTATTTTATTGGCTAATAATTTCCTTAAGTATATGTTCAAACACTTAATGCAGCATATTCTCAGTAATGCGTATTAAGATTCAGGGTCTTTTATAAGAATTACCAACATCTTTTAAGCCCTGTGATCACCCCATGAATTTTCATAGAATCACAGAGCCAATTTGGTTGGAAGAGAACTTCAAGATGAGCAAGTCTAACTGTTAACCTAACTCTGGCACTAAACCGTGCACCTAAGTACCTCACCTGTGCATCTTTTAAACACCTCCAGGGATGGTGTCTCCAGCACTTCCCTGGGCAGCCTGTTCCAATGCCTGACAACCCTTTCCATGAAAAAATATTTCCTAATATCCAATATAAACCTCCCCTGATGCAACTTGAGGCCATTTCCTCTCATCCTATCACTTGCTACTTGGGAGAAGAGACCAACACGTTTCAGGTAGTTGCAGACAGCGATAAAGTCTCCCCTCAGCCTCCTTTTCTCCAGTCTAAACAGCCCCAGTTCCCTCAGCTGATCCTCATCAGACTTGTGCTCCAGAGTCCTCACCAGCTTTGTTGCCCTTCTCTGAACTCTCTCCAGCACCTCAATGTCTTTCTTGTAGTGAGGGGCCCAAAACTGAATACAGAGTTCCAGATGTGGCCTCACCAGTGCCGAGTACAGGGGGAGAGGGTCAGGTTGGAGCTGTTTATAATTTAAGGAAGAATTTCAGGTTCAATCCTACTTGGATAAATATGTAATAAGAACAGGCTTTCCTCTCATTGTCTCTGTTGTTTGGTAAACTTGCTTCCTTTTTTCATCACTCAGACACATAAAAATTGTTACAATTATGCTAGATAGCTGTCTAAATGGGACTTGTATAAGAAAATGAGTTATGTAGAAAACATATATCTAATTGCCTTAGCTGTTTCTTGCATATAGCAGGAAGAATAAAGAGATTTTGATGTGTTTCTCTTGTGTAACACAGGAGTCCCACCAGAAGAAGCCTTGAGTAGTCCTGCTGTGTAAATAGATATATCAAGCATGGTTCAGCACAACTGCCTTATATTATGTATCTAAAGAATCAAGTTACTGCAAGCCAGTGATATTGTAGAGTGGATAGTTAGTTGTTTTTTCTCCCATTGTAGAGCCTCATCTGTTGGTCATACATGTATGACAAAATTTTTCAGGTGAGAGTCTACCAAAAGGTTAATTACTACTAATATAGGGTAGGCATTGTGTTTTTAAATAGGACTATTGCCACTAGAAAATTCTAAAATGTTGTTGAAGGATGAATTGAAGTATACTTTTCATATTAACCAAACCAAAGTGTACTAACAATAGAGTCTAACAGTGTGGAGATAAAAGAAATTATATTATGCCTATATAATGAGCATGTCCAGATAACATATGATAATAAATGTATTACATCATATGTCAGAAGACTTTGTCTTACTGTTCTATGAAGCAACCATGGTGTGCAGATTCTGTCAAATTAACATTCTTGCTGAAATAATTTTCAGCTTCTTATGGATATTCCTTTGTTGGAAAAACTGATGTGTATTCATTAGTTTACTTTTTGTTTTTAATTAAAATTAATTGTTTCTATTAGCTACCTCCATGTAGAAAAGCTCTGCTCCTTGTTTGGTTGCATCGGCGTAAGACAAGAAAGAAACCAAGTATTTTCATGCTGTTTTCATGAAAACTATTTCTACTATATATCGTACTTGCAAGGATAATTATTGTAGATATGGCGTATTCTTCCATATACCTGTGGTGTTCTTTATCTGTATTGTATGATACAGAAAAGAGATTTTAGGGGAGAGAAAGGAAGGAGGAAAAGGGGAAAGGATCATGGAGAAAATGATCCCATCAAAGACAATGCGATCTTTCCAGACCAACTCTTTATCTAACTCCATCAATACTCACTGAAAAAGTGCCCGCCATGACAGCAAGGCCCTCAACTTCTCCCATCCCTATAGCAATTCACAGGCAAAGACCACTGTGCTTTATGATCCATTCTGCTGAGCTTCTTCCCATGACAGCAAAGAGTTTTGTTTTGTTTTGTTTTGTTTTACAGAGAAGTGATGGCAAAGCCTGTAGGAGGTACCCTCGTGTAGGTTTATTCATGCTACCTGGGAACCCTCCCTTCCAATTCCATTTAGATTGAACTGCGTAAGTCCTGCATGAATGCAGGTTATGTATGTTCTATCAGATGCAGCTGTTTAAAATTTTATACCCTGATATAGAAATAACTGCCAATAAGTTGTGAAATACATATGGCAGAAGTTTTACTTTTCCCAAAGCTAAGACAGTATCTTGAGGGAAAAAATGTCTTTTCACAGAACCATCCTTGGGTATCAGAGAGAAAAAAAAAGAAATGAAAGGTGTTTCACTGACAGGATTTTTTTTAAATGATTCTTTTACTATTATTCTAATGTAATTTCTTCAAATGTTTGGTACCATATGGTGTTTTGTGAAATGCTTGCATATATTGCATTGTATATGGTTAAAATTAAAACAATTTTTTGTTTTCTGTGTATTTCACTTACAGGAGTTAATCAATATTCTGAAAAATCATTTTTACATCTCTAGAAAAAGCTTTAACTTGCATCCTCAAGGTGGAAATTATTAAATTCAACTTTTGTTAGAAAATTTCACATAACAAAGTGGGCTGATTATTTTTTTTACATGTTTTTCCTTTCACATGATTGAAACTGTGTTATTGTTGTAACAATAGCGTGATAAACAAGATATATATGCAAAGTTGTTTCTTTGTATAAAGAAAAGAAATCTTCCTAGTCAAAACATTTTAACCCTGTGAGATTCATTCATTCTGAATCAAAATATTAAAGAATTAGTTCCTTAACATGGTAGATTATTTTTGTTCTTTTTCCTGTTTACTTGTATATAAAGGAAATGGCTTCTTTCAAATGTATATAATGGATACAAGTCTTTTCAGCACTATTGTTCTGGTTACACTACAGTATTTCTAAGATACTAGGAAAGTGTCCCTGATTTTTTTTATATTCTTTTTTTTTTAGTTTTAAAAATTCAGCTGAGTTATTAAAATTATTGAATACATGTTAATATTCTCAGACATCGAATTAGGAAGACCTATTATGCTGTAAAAAGCTGTGAAAATATAAGTTGCTCTCTTACATAAATAAATAAATGACCAATATTACTGGAGGCTTTAAGCTTCAAGAAAAAAATGTGAGAAGTCTTTTATCCTGGGTTTTAGAGGGCATCAGCAGCTTGCTTTTATGAAAAAGTAACAGCTAAATGCACTGCAAATAATTTGCAGTAATCCAGTTCAGTGATTCATGTGTCTGCTTTAATGGGTCATAATTCAGGATAAAGTAACTGAGTGCAGTCAGAGTGCAGACACTGCTTATGCCAGGGACAGTATCTCTTCATAAAACACACCTCAGCAGAAGCAGTTTGCCAGCCCCCTAATACCCTCTGATGTTTTGATGTCCTGCATATTTTTCCGATTAAGTTTTGAGTGCCATGTTTTTAGTTGTATTTCCACATTCATTATCCTCACGTAGACCCTTCAGCGGGTTTGCCATATATGATTATTTTTTTAATGATGCCTTTCTTTCCACTTCAGCAGTTTAATAATCTAGCACATGGCTGCTTCTCAGTACTCAGCATTCACCTCCCCAATACAGAAGAGGACATGTGCTTTGGCTTCAGAATTCCATTTGCAGCTTTAGAAATGCATATTCCCTGTGGAACAACATTTGTTTGACATAACCATTCATTTTTATTACCTCTTTAAATATGTTTATCCAGAGTTATCAATAATCATAAATAACTTGTATTCTGTTCTTGTCCTGTTTTTTTCTGCAGACAAAATTGCTTACCCAGTATGTATTAAATCTCGGCAAGTATGATCAAAGCTACGACATCAGAGACCGTACAAGATTTATTAGGCAGCTTATTGTTCCGAATGAGAAGAGTGGAGCTTTAAGCAAATATGCCAAAAAAATATTTCTGGCACAGAAACCTGCCCCATTGCTTGAGTCTCCTTTTAAAGGTATAACTGCCAAAATCATTTGGTAAATGTTCATTGCATAAAGGAATGTGGCAGCCTATTCTATTTCAAATATGCTCACAAATCGTGTCACTTAGCAAATACAAATGATTAATATGCAAGGATATTCACCCTGCTTACTTGCTTTTCAACAAGCAAGGTTTGCATGATGCAAACACAGTGCATTTCTCTGATGGTAGACCCTGGCAAACTGATCCTTTTCTATTCATGTGGATTTTAAATTTGATTTAAATAACAGAAGGTGTGTCTTTTGAGGAAAAGTGTTCTTCTATTTAGGAAAATAGCTCTAGTCTTTTATCTGGACTTTAATAGAAGATTGTTAATGCGAGTGTTGCAAATGTTTTATGAATGTCAATATTGAATCTCAATAGATTAGGTTTTTATTATTTTTCTCTGAAGTCATAATTTTCTCTGTGCATTTTCCATGTCTTTTTACATGTAAAAACCGTTGTCTGTCTTCTCAAATTAAAAGGTTATCAGGTTACCTTAATTAAAAATGCTCTGTTATTGTGACTATTTGCAATTTTAATTTTCGTACTTACTTAGTCCCAGTTTGGAAGCTCTAAAAGGAGCTCCATTTTGAAGAAAAACTATTAAAATTCTGGATGTGTTTGTGCCAAGACATGTATATGGATTGTTTAACTGTGCTGTCATTCTTAATATTCACAGTAAAGTAATTTTTAGAGAAGCTACATTTCAGAGCAACACCTCTAAACACACTGACTGATTAGCTTTTTTATTGACCATTATGGGGGAGATTATTGTAATCTATGGACTGAAATCAGTTTTTTGACCTATGAAGAGCTTCCTAGTTTATATTTATTCCATGACATTTGAGGTAATATAATGGCAATTACCTTTAGCCCTGATTAAGATTGCTCTTTGTGGTAGAGCTCATGGTGTTTGTGTATCTCTCCCCTCCCCCCTCTTTTTTAATAGATCGGGATCATTTCCAGCTTGGCACCTTGTCTCACACGCTGAACAGCCGAGCTACCGGCTACCTGGAGCTGTCCGATTGGCCAGAGGTGGCACCTGACCCCTCTGTCCGAAATGTCGATGTAGCCGAATCGGTACGTCAGCATCATTAAAAGTAACTTGGCTGGATACACTTGTCAATATAGAATATTAGCCTAAATTACAAGTATTTAAATAGTATGTGTATGCTGTACTGAAAAACGTTGATACCTGTGAACATCCCTGTTGCCTATTTTAGCTTGGAAACCTGCGTCATGCTTGCTCTTTTCACAATGAGAGAGGTGTTTCAGCTCTAGGCCACTTCTGTTTCACTCATGGATTAATTGAGCCTTTTTTCCCCTTCTTCTTACTTTTGATTTCCTGTGTCTTATATTTGCCTTGCTGCAGTATGTTATTTGCTGTAAATGATGAGTGTAGCTGGACTACCAAAGTAGGACGTGAGCGGAGGTTTGTTCATGTACAATTCCAAGTCTAAATAGATAAAAACAAGTAATATAAACGAAAGCCAGTGGCAGGTGGAAATATTATGTATGTTTCAAAGTGTAAAGTTTGGAAGAGACAAAGATTTACATTTAAGATCATCTGGAGAGAATTAGGCAAGTTTGTAATAGGAAAATGTCATCTATTAGTGCACTAGTCGGTTGTTGACATTACAGGGCTGGTCTTCTACTACTAATAGCTTTTTGTTACTGGATTGCAAACTCTGAAACAAAGTCATATTCTGGTATTGCATTTGTGATTTATATGTCAGTTACCAGAGTCCTACTAAATGTCAGTGAAAGCTAGTACAGTAACAGAAATATAAATGTATTGGAAAGTAGTGTGCTCGTGGTGCTCTCAGAAGTATGCTGTTGTAACAGGTAGACCCAGAAGAGCACATGGTCCTTCTCGTGAGCCAGCTTCTGCAGTAAAATGCACGTGAATTAATTTGCCTGCAAGATGTTAGGCATAGCATAGGTAGGGAAAATTCTAAAGAATAGATATGACTTGTAGAAGCTAGTGAACAGCATTGTGGTATAACAAGCATTTCAGTATGACATCTACCTTATATATATTTCACAAAAAGAGGTATTTGTGTACAAACTTGTGAAAGCTTTTATGGTGAGAATCTGAAGGTAATCAGATAAAGTGAGGGATTATAAATGACAGGGTTGTTAGGAAAGAATGTGTGGAGGTGCCTTTGTCCATAAAAACAACAACAGGAAACAGATCAAGTAGAGTAACATCCATCTACAGCATAATAGAAAACATTTTCCTCCAACCATTTAAACCTCAAAACACACATGAAAATCCTTTGCCCCCCCCCTTTTTTTTTTTTTTGCAAGTATTTTCTGTGGAGAGTGTCTCGTTGTTAATTTTATGGTCCCTCTAATACTCCATGTGCTCACACAATTATTATTTAAGCTTATTTTTTAAGCTGCAATCCACAATTAAATTGTCGTTCATATCCTAAAGAATATTGACTTTTTGAAATACCAGTTGCTGGGTGGAGCATTGCACAGTTTTAGCAGCTTTTGGTGTTTTAAGAGGAAGCCAGTGTGTCCCTAGAGCCATACACCATTGCAGGTCACTGTTAGAGGTTTTTCAAAAGTTCGTCTTGTTCTAGACCCGAGCAGTCACTGAGGCAGACCTGTATCACTCTGTTGATACAGCTGTTTGCCTATTTGTCTTTTTTTCCTGGCTTGAGTTTTGCTTCTGCTTCTCTAATAGTAAAGGGGGATGTTGAAAGAAAAAAAAGTCTGGCCGAAGTAGTGCTGTGTTCTGGTGTTCTCTTAGTGGTAATTACAAAGAAAGTGGAATACTGCTGTAACTGAAGCTGCCTACTGGGTCCACATCTGTTTTCCCTTAAATCTTGGCTTGATAAAGGTGGTAACTAGCCGTATTTACCCATCATTCTAGTCATAGGCTCAACGCAGCCAGATCTAGAGATAAAACTGCCAGACTTCAGGTTCTTTTGGCATATAAATTTATTTATGGTTACTGATGCTTTTAATCTCCCTTAGTAAATCTTTTTCTAGGCACTCTAATAGATATATCCTCTTTTATAGGTATGTACAAAACTTCTAGTTCTTCTAATTGTATAAAGTAAGAGGAGTTTAATAGTTTCTCTTGACTTGCCTAGTGGATTTATTTACAAACTGCTTAATACTACTACTGTGAGTGTTTTTCTTCACCATGTGGTGTGTATATTTTTGTATTGCTGGTTGTAAAAGTAAACTTAAGCTGAAATTTATTTGCAGGCAAAGGAATGGACTGGAATTCTAGGTAAGACAAAGAAAGAGAAACCTGCTGAAAAGTTCTACTCTGAATCAGAAGAGGAGGAAGATGAATCTGCCAGTACCGGTTCATCAGGTGGGCATTTGCAAAGCAACTTGCATCTGTGCTGCCTGGACAATTGTGTCTTCACAACTGGCCACTACTTAAAAAGAACTGGAAGAAATTAAAAGAAAAAAAAAAAAGCCAGACTTGTGTATAAAATCAGGAAGTCATGGAAAACTTTACATTCATTGTAGCTGTGCAATAACCGCTGATTTTTACAGATATTATTATTAAATGATTCAGACTTTGCTCTGTTGCCCTGTTAAAAAAGTTACTATGCTGTTTTCATCCTCCTTTGCATCTAGTAAGAGTAATGAGAGTTTGTAACTCCAACTAAAACCCAAGGCAGCTAACTTTTTGTGGAAAGAGAGCCCATATGCTTGGTTGTTGGGAACTGTAAGTCTTGAATGTGTTTTGGAATGGATTTTTAATGAAATTTTTATAGCATATGTTGGTGTGTTGGTAAGTGGGGGTGATGATAGAGAATGTGACTGGCAGCTGCCTGTCTAGTGCAGTGAGCAAAGGTGCTTTTGACCAGTCTCCCCCTTAATGCAAGCCAGGCAGTTTCCCAACATATCCATTTCAATAGACGTTAATATAGTTCAGAAGTAGTGGAGAACGTCCAAACTTAGGACACAGAAACTGTTTAGCATTTGAGACTTACAAGAGTTATCAGCATCTAGTTGAATGGAAGAGGGTCACCGTAACATCTGAATATGGAGCTTCATTTCTCTCATTCCTAAAGCAAGGAAATATACAGAAGTGCTTAAGAACTGTATCACTGATATTAATTATCTCTGAAGCAAGAAAAGAATATATTCACTTCAGATATTTGGATATTTGGTAACTATACGATTAATTATAGGACGAATAATTTGTTTAAATCAGTGATTCAATTACCATCACTATCAGTATTCAAGAACAGATTATTTAATTAAGCCATTGGTTGAAAAGATAATCTTGCAGTTAACTGAACATATAGATTAGAGATTTTGAGGTCACCTCCAACTCCTGATAGGGTTATGTAATTTTGAAGAATGCATATGCAATTAATTTATTATTGGACTTTCAAATTTGATAAAGTGTAATACTGTAGGCTGAAGAAGACAGGTCTTTAACCAACAAAATTTTTTCAACATTAGGGGGAAGTTATTTTCTTCTCTGCTTTTAACACAGAGTAAATAATGCTAGATATAGCAACTGAATCTTAAAATACTGAAACATTTTTCATTTAAAACAAACTTGGATTCCTAAAATACTAATTATGTGAGATATTTTGAAAAAAAAAAAAGGGTTATTTTTATTTCAGAGAGCGAGTCTGGGAGTGAAAGTGAGAAGGAAGATAAGGAGGAAGGCAGCAGTGATGACAGTAGTGGAAGTTCTTCCAGTGAAGCATCTAGTGACAGTGAATCAGAGAGCAAAGAAAGTGCTGCAAAGAAAACATCTAGAGCTGCTGCTGAAAAGTAGGTATACATTTGTATGGTTTTATTTTTTGGTGGTACTAGCTTTTAAAGCACTCTTCCTGTAAACAGGCTGCTAAGCCTTTAATTAGGCTTTTTGGGCATGTATTGGCCAGAGAGTTATGTCTTGTGTCTCGGTGTATGCCATTAACATCAGTGTATGCCAGTAATACTCAGTGTATGAGCTGGGTACATATTTTCATTAATCAGACTATTCTTATGTTTGGAATTAATTTCTGACTTCAGTAAAATCTTGGGTGGCTTTTTGAAAATTGATGTAACCTTGGGAGGCTGAATAAGTGATCAAACAGTTGTGTGAAACACTTAATTACCTTTTGCAGCAATTTTGCTGAGAGCTAAAATTAAGTCCTTCAACACTTTGCCGTTATGTAACTAAGACAATTGATTTTTCTAAATAATGTTACATTAAAAAGATTATGATCCAAATATTGGAGGCAAGGGCTGTGAAGGGAAACGGTCATAAGATATTTAAGTGTTAGCGCTTTTTAAGATTGCCCATTATCAACAGCATTATTATGTATTAAAGTATCATTAAAATTTTGAGTAATTGGGGCTAATACCTTGGATTGTATGAATCTGTTTCTTCCACTGCTGTCAGCAAGTGGCCTCTGCAGACATGATCGCCCTTTACTCTGTAGTCTGCTGCCAGCTCACTTGATGAGTTTGCAGCTCAGCTCAGTCGTGGCTGACAGCGCTGATTGGGGCGCAGTACGCACTCTGCTCCTTTTATTACAGACAGTAATTAAAGCCGCTCGCCTTGCCACTTCCATAACAAACACAGCATAATGCCCTAATTATGACTTTATTAATTTAAGTCAGGATTTAATGATTTTAAAAGTGATTTATATTGTTTTTCCTGTTCAGAACAAATGAAATCTGTAGGTTAAATTAATACAGGCTTTTCATCATCGCAAAGTTAAAAAGCTAGTTACCAGTAAATTCTTTTCATTAGAATAACATCTGAAATTTTAAGCAGTAAGGTAAACAATGATTACCCATCAAAACTGGCTGATGTACAATAAAGTAACATTTTTAATCTTCAAATATAGTTTTAAAGATAAGCTAAATTGTTGAAAAACAACTTACTTCATTTATATAATGGGTTCACAACAACTTATTTGTTGATGCAACTACAGCTTCTATTCAATGGTAATTAAGGAAATATAGATAATTTTGTCAGTACCTGTGTTACACGTCATGAAGAAGAATCTTTAAACAGTATATGCTGATGAATTTTTAGGTCTAGCTCATTGACCTCAAAGAAGTTTTTAAATGCTGTCATATTGAAATGTAATTTTGATAGTCCATATTTTCCAGCAGGATTTTAACAATCAGGTATGCTACATTAGATTGTTTTTGTGAAGTGTACTCTTGTTTCATTTTTAGCTTTGCAAGCTTCAAGTTTGATACTTTCGGAGAAAAGAACGCTTTTCATTAAAATTTAGGGGGTTGATTTCAACTTCAGTTACATGGATAGGCATTCTTAGCATCACTTAAATATTAATATTTATTTTTAATAATGTTGATTAAGTTTGATTTTGGCAATTCAGTCTGGGAAGTTTTGGGGAGGAAGAAGGTGTTGCCCTGTTTTCCTTTCTGTCATGTTAGATTTTTCAGTTCTCCTTGTTGGTATTTTTCCCTTCTAAAAACATTGCTATCTCAGACAGTAATGCAGCATAGTACATTCTTTTGTACAGCACCTACAGCTAAGCAAAAATGTATAACAACTTAATTTGAGTCCAAAGGGACTCTTAGTAGTTGAGTGATCTGGATTTGTTTAATTATTGTTGACCTTGTTACCCTTCAAGCACTTTAGTAACCAATTTATTGTCTTGAAGAGGAAGCTGAATCATGTACTGTATGAAACACCTGATTTGGAATTATAAAAGAGTTGCTTGCAGATCTAAGAAGAGATTTTCTTTCTATATGTGATACTAATTTATCTGTTCCACAATAACTGTTAGAAAACAGTTTTCATTTCCTGCAATATTTCCAGATAGTAACTCCTCCTGAGGAAAAAAGGATAGTAGTTATTATTAGAAGCAAACAAGGCAGATTTTAATAATACTCGGTAGCTGTTAGCACAGAGCAACATAATGCAACATTGCTAGAGTGAACAGAACTTCACTGTATAAAGAATAGTGTCTCCAAAGTCCATTAGCTCTAAGGTAACTCAGTGTGACCAAAGATTTCAGAATGTAGTGGTCCTTCTGTACAAACTCTTTAATGGGTTAAAATATTTGAAGATACTATAGGTCTTATTTCTAGGTGGATTGATTTAGAAGAATTAATGAAGGAATAAATTCAGTGCATTGAGTTTTGTTTTGTTTTGTTTTGTTTTTTTTAAGCAATATTACTTTGCAAAAAACATAACCCATAAAGATTCTGTTAATCATAGGTGGAGTAGTCTGAAAGTTTCTTTATACAAGAGAGAGTCTGCACTTCTTTCTGAAATGTCACAACTTCATTTCAGGCAAATAATACTTTTAATATTTAACATGTACATGTTTTTGTTTGGCTTTTTCATTGGATTAGATTATATGTGATGATTTATTATGTAATGTGATAGAATAATTTTGTGTACCCTTAAATAACCTACTACTTCTGCCATCTTAGCTGAGTTTTTTATTGTGAAAAAAATACTGGCTTAAAACTCATTTAATAAAACTTTGAAATGTTAACTTGGGATATTGCCTAAGCAGATACCTTTGGAGGTTTTACATGTCTCTTAACATTTATTTTTTTCATTATGTAGTGATTCAGAGAACATTAAAAGGAAGGCAAAGGGGATCTCCAAAGAAAGCAGCACATCTGGTTCCTCTGATACAGAGTCAATTTCATCAGAAGAAAGTTCTTCAGACTCCAAGTCAGAATCAGACTCAAAAAGTGACTTTGAATCTGGAAAATCTAGAAGTCCTGCCTCTAGTAAGGTAAAATATGTTTTTTAAAAAACCCTTATAAAATAGGAAGAGTTGTATCTAACCTTCTCTATGTGTTTCCTTCTCTGGGAATGGGGATGGGTAGTAGTTATATGGATTTCTGAAAAAACAGCATTTCTGAAAAAAAGATTTTGACCTTTCATGAAAAGACCAATCCCCAAAGGGTTTAATACTTTAAACAAGTAAGAATATTTTATAACAGAAAGCATATTTTGTTTTTTATTCCATTATATTTTTACTCCACAAATAAGAAGAAAAATAGAACCTAATTATTTTTTTTAGATTACTGTTGAACTAGTGAAAGCATAGTACATGGGTAGTTCGCAAAAATAATATCCTTATTTGGGATGGTAATTATATTAAAATGGCATTTTAAGGTATAACTAGTACAGGACCTGGGTCTGACAGGAAGCAAAACCAAGAAAGAGATGTTAGTACATTGTTGCTTAGGAGCTTGAAGGCATTCTATTAGAACCACTAGCTTTGGTTTAAAATTTCCTGTTAAAATTGGGAATAGTGCTGTTAATGCATTTATACTTGAGGTGTATCCTTAGATAACAGAATTAATATGCTTAAGTAATCAGCTTTTTATTGGTCTCTGTGTTTGAGAGGAGTAAACCTTGTAAAGGATTCCATTGCTTCAAATTGCATTGGCTTTCTTACAACATTTATGAAGTAGCAAACTTTCAAATAAGTCTTTTATAAATCGGATTTGGAAATGTGTGAAGATGCAAATGTGTGAAGATGTGAAAGTGTTCAACAGAGCCATTAATGTGTCAGTTAAGTTTTAATTGCTTACCTTAGTGAAGAAAAAGAAGTTAAAAGTTCATTATACTAAAGCTAGCATTATAGAGCTAGCAGTAAAAGTATGAATTGGTTTCTCTTAATCTACCTACCTTTAATTTTAATAAATAAATAAATTATAAACTTGGGCTAGATCTTTTAAGGTGGAAGAGTGAAAGAATTTCTGAAACTCATTTTTCTCATATCAAATATTTCCTGTGCATTTATTTCCATATATTCTTATTTAAAATTTGAAGAGTTCTGCTCTTGTAGCTTAGAAGTTTCCATTTTAGTACTGATTTGTGGTTTGGAAAATTAAGTGATACTCTGATGCATTTCAAATGAAGCCAAGACATTTCTGTCAGGACTTCTGTATAGATAGCTGAGTGGTCAAAACAGACATTGTTTGTTGCATTTAATGGACAGATGTGTTTTGAACAATTAAGAGAGTAGGCTATAACTTTATTAAGCTGTTTTGGTGTGCATTTCCTTTAATTGAGGCAGTAAGGCTCTCTGTTTCTCTAGATCTTGAAATGGCTTTGTACGTGGTCTCTGTTTTGTAACTTTATAGGTCCTCCTAAGAGCTCTGAGTTGTAACCTTAACTTTTAACCTATTCCCTTCTTCGACTAAATAGAACAAAATATGAAGTGGGATTGTAGCATTTGAGAAGTGGAGGTCTGTTTCTGTGATTTGATCATTGTGTTCTAACCAAATACTACACTGGGTAATGCACCTGTGTCCACATTTTTGTAACAGAGAAGGCAAACTGGATCTTGCCAAAAAATGGTAGCACAACAAAAGTAACCTAAATCCACTCAGAATAAACTTCCTTGATGCTATATGGGATATGAATTAATTTTAACAGTTTGCAGCTTCTCATATTAGCAGAGTATTTTTTCACCAGAAACTAGTAGGTACTCTGACCTGCTTAGTCCTTAGCAGCCACTGCAAAACCTTATTCAAACAATCGTGTCTTCTCTCTACTTCATTTGTCCATTTTTCTCAGGATATCAGTCCTATTGTTCATTATTTCTTTGACTACCCTTCTGGTTCTTTTGCAGGTTATGTGAGGACTACTAGGATAAAGCTTTTTGTCTTTTAAAACAGCAGCTGAGAATGTATGACGTCAAATACACTGCATAATATGAGAACCAGAATTTCCAAGAAGCTTGAGATTGTTTTGTGGAAGTCAATTGAAAATTGTCAAGCCCTTGGATTTTAAAAGAAGAGAAAGAGAATTGCAGTAGTCCTGAAGTCTTACTTGATTAAGAAGCACCTAAAAATAGTTGTGTTGGGAACAAAAAGTATTTATAAGGAATTGTCAGAAGTCTTGATCAGAGTCAAAGAATAGAACTGAAAAATTTCAAACCTTTTAAACATCACAAAAATATTAAAACAAATAGCAATGGGTTTACATGCATGGTAGCAAGAAAAGGAGGAGATTATTGAAAAGACAGCATAGAGCTCACTATGCAAAAGCTAAATATCTGTGTTCCGTAAATTATTTTTCAATAAGAAATTATCATATTTGATGTAAGGGCAACAAGCAATCACTGGTGCACAGTAAACATCAGTTATCATATATGAAGGGGGGAGGGGCAAGTTAATTTAACACTCTTGAACAGAGGACTGTTTCAGTGTACTATAGTAATCTCTAGAGCCATGAAGTTAGTTTCCATTTAAGCCAGGCTGGATGCCTCCATTTTTATTTGGGGTGTTTCTGATACTTGGTTATATTCAGAGGTGTAATTGGATGAGGGGATGATGAGAAGAATCACCGGTATTTTGTGTCAAAGGTGACGGTTATGCTAACTAGCTTAACAGATTTTTTGGAGAAATATGTGTTTTGAGCCCTGTGATGATAGGTGGAGCTAACTGATGATAACATAGATAATCCCTTCCAAACTGGAAAGAAAAGCAATTGTTAACAAACTTTAGAGAACAATATAAAGTCTTGTATAGAACCCTTGTGTAGAGGTACAGTTTACAAGAACCAGCCATGTTTATTTTATTTCCAGGATGATGTTAGGAGTTTTTCTGCTTCCTACTTGACTTCTTTTCAGAGCACCCAGGAAGCAGATGGTTTGAGCCAGGATCTCAAAAATATGTGGGTTTATTCTAATAGATTTTTATTGGGAGAGCCATTGCTTACATTATTCTGCTACAGGTTTTTCTTTATTTGGTCAGTGTATAAGGGGAGATGATTCATTAGGATTTCATTTCCCTTTAAATAAAACTTAAAAGATTTTCTGAGATATATATACTGATAAAGAGAGGTCATTAGTAGGCTCTATTTTTATAGCTTCTCTGTCACACATTATGAATTACATTACATAGCTGATGTTTTGGGTGATGTTTACCATTCTATATGTTCTGTTGGGTAACATTGCTATGCTCAGCAGGATTTTCATAATAAAAAAGATTCAGTTACACTCAGATGAGAGCTTAATTTGTACATACATCCATGCATTTAGTAGCATTAAAATGGGTTACAAAATCTTTAGATTATTTTTCCTGAACACATTATTAATGCTTTCATATTTTTTCTTTTGAAGAATAATTTTGAAAAAGCTGTTGTGTTCACTGTAATTGAGCTGCAGTGAATAGAAAAGTCAGTCTCTTGTACTGCAGTGTTTTATATCATTTTGAAATATGGGTAGTTTGAGCTGTTCAGATACATATTACACTGTAAGCACAAATATTGTAGAGCTTAAATACAGATTTGAGGATGATACATGTATAAGTAGGTGTCTGTACAGTGGGATTTTTAAATCAGCTACTGTTGACCTCCTTATACAAGTATAATACAGTCACTCAGCTGTTAAAAACCTGATCCACTATTTAAAAATATACAAAAACAAATTGTCTATCTTTCTGCCTGATCTCTTTTCAAGTGCTAACACAATGGAAACAGTGGGTGATCTGTTAATGCATTTGGATTGTCAGTGATGGTTTTGTATAAATATTGGGAGAATAAGAAATTCGCACAGCAAAATATGATTTCATCTGCCTTTTCTCTGCAGCTCCATGGCTCATGCTGCGGTGTGAAATTCTCATTTTACACACTTTGCAGGCGGAGCACATGAATTATGCATTGAGCAAGAGAAATCTCCTGCTTCAAGTCCTATATGCATTTACCAGGTTCCATCTCTATTACCAAGATGAATTGCAAATGGAGAAATGTTTGATGGAATATAGCTTAACTTCTTTGTTTAGTATTCTGCTTTTCCCATAGTGGGCTATCCTGGTAGGAAACTGTTTGGTTTATATTGTAGACTTAGTTTTTAAGAAAAAAAAGATGAAAAATTATGTTACAGAGGAATGCCAGACATGTCAGAGCCTTTTTATTGTCTTGATTTAGAATGCAAAGCTTTTTTCATTCAACAGAAATATCTGTTGGTAGTGTTTGTTGCAGTCATTGGCTATTTATTATTACTAGAAAGCCAATCAGTTTTCCTTTCTTGAAAAACCGAATTAAAAAATAATCATGTTTGTAATAGGCAAGACCATTGTAAATAGATTTCTTTAGTGTTTTCTACAGAATTGCACACAATTAATATATATACACATATATAGAAATATACGTATAAGTAAGAAAGTATTTGTGTCGTTTTGTATATATTGCATACAAACACACTCATATAAGTAGCTGAGTATTTACTTAAGCTTAACATACTGGACTGAAGTAGAAAATAAGATATGATCATACTTTAACATTAGCTTTATCTTGATTCAGTTAGCTTCTGATTTTACATTTCCCAGATGGTAGGATTGGGGTTTTTTTCTGTGTATGGTTTTGGTTTTATTTTGTTTTTACAGTAAAGTGATGTACTTAGCTACAGTGTTCTGACAAAGTGTGCAGTGCAAGTTTTTCTCACCAGGCATTACCTTGATGTAATGATTCTTTGCTTGTGCCTTATCTTAGGGCTATTTTATTTTATTTTGAAGTATAAGAAATAAATTCTCTTGAAGGGTTTTTCCCTCATTTTAAAAGAGTAATTACATAGTAGATTCAAAATAATATCAGTGCAGAAATGCATTTTATCTTACAAAATTATATATCAAGCTTTGCGGTATGTACTTAGTAACTACATTAGAATAACAAAATAAAGAACAGAAAAAAAAAACTAAATGAAGCATACTATTGGTATTATTTGTGACATAAAATGTCATATTTTGATTGTCTTCAGTAAACAGATGAACAGTAAGAGGGTTTTCTTGCCTCTGACTCCTAAGTTTTTTAAACATCTTCACCTAACAATGCTGCCACTGGCAGAACTGAAGCATATACAAAATCCTTCTGCTGTAGACTCTCATGTGGATGATCCACTTTTCATAGACTTTAATTGGTTGCATAATAAAAGGAAATGGAGAAATCCCATCTCTACTGGAATTATTAGCAAATATAGAACTCTAGCTAAAAATCAGCTATGATTAAGGTTCAAAAGGTTAAGACAGAACTGTATCATATGGATAAGTGGGAGTAGGGAGTGAAAGAGTTTGGAAATTCAGAGTTCTTTTAAAAAAGATATAAATTCAGGGGTAAATATTCAGCAAAATATGCTATTAAAAGACTTGGAATTCATTAAAAGAATTACGGTGGAATTCTTTTTCTGATACTTCATAGACATTGAAGTAGAACCTGTAGCTCATTAAGTATACTCTTTATTCTTATTTCACAAATTTAAAAAAAAATAGCAAGAAGAAGCTTAATGATTTGCCAGTAATGACACTGGAAGAGAAAGTGAAGTCTGGTAGCTGGGAACTCAAGAGAGCAGCTCCTGAAGCAGATACTCTTAATCATTCTGGACAATGCTTATAAGGAATGGAATAACATTAGCACCATTTTAAAGATATTTTGTAATATTTCCTTTGTCCGGTCAACTTCTGTGTTCCGGATAAATCAGCAATTGCAGAACACTCAAATACCTTAGAGAGAAGGACCATTGCAATAATTTTTAAAACAGTAACTTCTATTGGTCTCTGTCCACAAGATTCTTCTCCTCCCTGAATATCTAAAACACATCTGTAAGGATCAGAAAAGCAACTGCTATTTGAGCCCTGGGTTTGTTGAAAGAAAATGATGAGCAATGTCATTTTGGCCCAGGTCAAGCTTGATAGTCATTGACATCAACAACTTCAAATAGTGAGAACATTAGCTAGTTTCTTCCATGTTCTTTGGAGAGAACCAACAGTTGCAAAAAAGTAGACTCAGGAGTATTGTTTGTTTGCAACTGACCGTGAGGCTGAAAGACTGGAAGGCAGGGAGTGCACCTTTAGAAAGGACAGGTCATTTTATTTTCTGATGATAGTCAAATAGATTCTAGCTACTGAGTTTCTGACAGGGCTCCACACTCCTGTAGGAATTTGTATCCTGTTTGCCTGAAGAGTTTGTGACAGCTTGCAAGAAATGATGAAGAAATTGAAACCCGGATAAGCATACAGAGTTTTCCTTATTTATTTAGACCTATTCATGTATTAGAAAAGGTAAAAGAATAATATATGTATATGCATTAATATATGTATATGCATTTGTTGTCACATGCTGTTGAAGAGGAAACTGGTAAACTAGAAGGTTCAAAGAAGTGTGACTGCTGGAAAGAATACATTTGAAATACTTACAAGCAATGTCTTAAGGTGTAAAAGCAGTGGATAAATTCTCCGAAAGAGGGACAAAGCCTTCTGCCCATTGACTGAGACAGAGAGAGCAAAGGCAGAAAGGGTTCTTCAGTGGATCCAGATGAAGGGTGCTTAAGAAAGGGTGGGAATAGCATGGTGATAAACTGGCTGATGTGCATCCAGGGGATAATGTGTCCAGGTTCTGGCTACATCTAAAAACCAGCCCTTTTTACTAAGCCACCTAATAGAAATCCATATTGAGCTGTGACAAACTAAATTCTCTGTAGGTGTGACCAACACTTACTCTTATTAGATTTGTTTATAACTTTTTATTTAACTATACTAAAACAAATTTTGTTGAAATATTCTGTTTGCCAGGTTACTTTTGTCTTCACAAAAAATGCTTCTGTCTCTGTTTTAATGATCTCAACAGAAATGTCTGATCTGTCACCAAAAGTTTTCTTTGAGTAGCAGCCGTAACTGTATTAAACAAAAACATGGACTTCAGAGGAGTAAATGTAACTCAAATGTGGAGTTTGGGTTCAGCTTACCTGTAAAAAAAAATCTTTCTCACTGGGTACTGACCCCTGAAAATAGATACTTTTTTTTTTCAGCAAAGAAGATACACTTTGCTTCATAAAAGTATTAAAGACTTTTATTTTGCTGATATGGTATAAGAGGAAATATTTGTGTATTTTGACAGAAAGAAGAAAAACCAGTACAAGATAGAAAAGTTCCAAATAAACAAGATGTGTATCTTTTAGATTTAGATGACTGTAAGTATCTTGATTAAAGCCTCTTTTTTCCTGTGACATAAATTCAATTCAGTTAATTCAATGAATTTTAAATGTCTGAAACATTGATTCTGTTCATTTATTGTACCAGCTTCCTGACAAAGAAAAGCTTAGATTATTGACTTATTTTTATGCATAATTATTACAATATGTGATTTTGTTTGTTTTAGAATTGAGAAATAGTTTCAAAACTTAGAATGTATTGGTATGTAAAGCATTAATTTTGAGAATTTTTGTGTGTCTGGACTTGTTTTCTCTTAAAGTGAGCTTATTTTCTCAGGTGCCAGTGCATGTCATTCATACAACATCTGTGCAACCTATGAACCAATTGTAGTACCATAATAAGATAGTAAAAATTACAATTTTGGAGAACAGATTAAATTGTAATATTGAAAGGGAAGGGCAGAGCTGACACTGCTTTTTGGCTATGCTTTGTAGTACCATTCTTCAAGTTTACTCCTACAGGTGCAATGCATGTTAGAGTTGCATTAATATGTACTTTGTACATAACTTGTAAATGAAAATGTGCTGCATAATATGGATAAAATAGACGTAAGAATGGGAAAGGAGGACAAAATGTTTTTAATGTAAATAGTGTAGTCAATATATATATCCATTTTATTTACATTCTCATTGAGTATTGGGGCTATATGTCTGAAAAAAATCTTCTGCTATTAAGAAACATATATACAAGGATGAAATAATTAAATCAAGATATAAAATGTTTTTACACGTCATGAAAATAGCTCTTTCTCCTTTCTAGTTTTTTAAATTTTCTAAAAGCTAAGTATCCCTTGCCTTTTTACTTCTAGTCTGTCCTGTGACAACTCCTGTGGCAGTTCCTACAGCAGCTGTTTTGTCCCCAAGTGTAACAGCTGACCTAGAGGGATTAAGTCTTTCAAGTTCATCAGTCATTGATGTAAGTAGCCTTGAAAAAGTGGGATGGGTGTGTGGGGTGTCTTAATTAAAGCACTTCACGTGGTTTTGAGGCAGTCATTAAAGTGATTTTTTTAAAGTTCTTTCACCCATAAAGGTCTTGAATGAAATTCTGGTTTACGTACAAGTCTGGCAACTTTTTTGATCTGTAATAATTACGTGCTGAGGCATTCTGAGAAAAGTGTGAGTATTGCATGTCTGAGAAGGATACCTTCAAGGATTTTTAACCTTGTCTTTCAGTCTGTCTTTTTCTCTGCCTGAGGGAAACTTTAATTCACAAATCAAGCATCCAAACTATACGAATCTTTCAAATCATCTGGTTGCTACACTATCAAAAATATACTACAAGAAAATCACATACTTGTTAATCCTCAGTCTGTTTGTTTACCATACATGCTTCCGATTATGATATTTTACTACTTGGAAGTAGTTTTTCATGAGTATACGAAGCATAGCCCCTGGGTGCAAATAAAAAGGGTATAGATTTGCAATCAGTGGTGTATCAGTATGTGTCATGATTCATTCTGTTAGCGCTTTCTGCTTTGTAGCGCTTTCCATTAGGGAATCTCAAAACTATAGGTATAATTAAGCTTAGCAAAGTCATGGAAGGTAGAGGGCATTTGTTTGTTGGGGAAAGGATGGTAATTTGTATTCTTTTTTGGTCATTTTTCTTTAGTCATTTTGTATTTCCAGTTTAAATTTACAATTTAATAAGGAATTGCAGCAGTACGACATGGTATACTTATCCTTGTGAAAGTGGATGGGAGTGATGAGAAAAAATACCAGAGGCACAGGCATTTTTCAGCCTAGCCTTGTTTCTACTGGGGCTGGTATATAGAACCTACACTGTGACTTTAATAATTACTGGTAAGGTACTTTGTGCTGATTTGACTCAAGAAATAAAGTACCTTAGCTGATGATTCAGTTTCATATTCATGGGCTTTAAATTTTGCTGTTGAAAAGTTAGACTTTAAGATAATGTGTTGGATACTAGCCTTATCTAAGAAAATTGTGATGCCATTTGAATTTCAAGCAGAGTGGTAGCAATCTGTGGACAAGCAGTCACTTTACCTGATGTGTAGTCATTCTTGTGTCACACAGCCTTAAAATGCCAGAAAATCTCTTCCATGTTGTTTTGCAGTGTAGTACGCAGTGTTAGGTGCAAAGCCTTAGTTTAACTATAACTGTGTTGTTATTCCTGGGATTGCAATACCACAATTGCGTTTTTGCCTGCCTTTGTGGCTTCAACAGTTCGAAATACAGGCAATCATCAGTTTTCCTGGCTCTGGGTTAGCTTAAGAATGAGTCTGGTTTCTGTGCTTTACTTCAGAATTGCCATTTTTGAAGACAAGGTAAAAACAGCTCTCAGTAATATCAGATACTTGAGAACACTCCCTGTTTGCCAGTGTCTTCAGTCCTTTCATCATCTACAGAACATGAACACACGTTCCGCTCTCACATTCATACCTGCTTTCCTCATGGTTGCCACTATGCGTTTACTAAATTGCTTCTCCCCTTTCTTCAGAAGGTAGCTGCAATGAAATAGAGGTGTTAGATAGAAAGAGATCGAAGGTGTATGCTAAACAGGGGAAGAAGTTCTGCATGAAAGGGCTGATTCTGCAAAATATCTCTTTCTTGGTACTGCTGAGCTCCTGGTAAAACATGTAACCAGCAAAGAACCTGGAACATTTTGTCATACTCCCTGCCGTGTGAACAACTCAAATCACACAAGAACTGATTGTTGCTGCCTGGATAGTGGTTACATGTTTTGGGCTGTGTTCTCTTTTCAGATCTACTCTCAACTTTTTTTGTCATTGACAATAATAACAGAGGTACGTGAGGTCCTTTGCTGAGCTTTGTGCATCAGGAGGGAAGAAAAATTAAACCCTAAGGTTAAAACCTGTTCTTTCAAATGATATCCATATATTGTAAAAAGTCTTGTGTGCAAGTAGTTAAATAACTATTGTCACATGTTGTTCAGCACCATCAGATTATTTTCTAAAAATGGAAATACAAAAATGGTTTTTAAGACTTTATGTGAGAATGTTCCTCTTAAAATAGTATTTTGAACTTAATCTGTGATTACTGTTTCTAAAAATAAGGAGGATAGTTGTCATACTTCAGAAAACTTTTTCTTTCTTCAATGGGAAAGAAAATGAATTTAACTGCAGGGCACATGCCAAACTAACAGTGAGAAATTAATTTATCACTAGGCAATGGAGAGCATGGAGTAAAAATAGATAAGTACAGTATATGACCCTAATATCAAAGAAATGTAGCAGCCACTTATCTTGGAATATGTCAGGCAGTCTATTATTCAAATCAGTCAGCACTGTAATTGGATACAGCTTTTAGAAACTTTTAACTCCAAATTCATAGCTGCTGAACATTACAGAAAGCATAAATACAAGAATGGTTTTACAGTAATGGTATCGGTCTCTTTAAACCTACAAAACCAAAATATCCTTGAATAGAAACTAAAGTGCTCAACCTGATGCTTTGTCCTGTGGTTCATTTGTTTTTATGATTCATGTTTACATATAGCACATTTCCCCTTCATATAAACGCACACATGCATATTATAGTTTGTTCCAGGAATAACAAAATTATCTGGTAATTTATGGACAACTTTTTTCCAACTGGGTGCAGAACATAGTAAATCCTTGTGCATCCTTCTGCCCTGGTACCTGTAGTCCATCTTCAGATGGCTCAACCAAAGCCAGGTAACTGAGGTTGCCAGAGGCTACTATGGGGCTTTTCAGGGTGTCCACACAGGAGAAATCAGACTGAAGTGAGAGAAGAGTTGAAAGAGAAGAATTGGAGCAAAACTCATGGATTACATGAGGACAGGGAGGGTTATAACCTGCTGCAGGAGATAATATTTTGAGCAGGAATGGTGAGATGAGGAAGAGAAGTATGGTATCAGAGAGAAACCAAAGAGGGGGTGATAATCTGTTTCTACCCGTCACACAGCTGATGAGAAGAAAAGCTAAACCACCTGTTCTTTTCTCATGAGGATTTTAGATGGTAAAAGTGTAAAAGCAACTGTACTCCTCAATGTCTAGAGCCCTGAGCATGATGCATATGGTAATTAACTGGTAAAAATGACACATAAGAAGGAAATGACACATAAGAAGGAAATGCTGCATTGGTGGCAAGAAATTTGTTGTGATTCAGAGCAGTGTTAGTGCAAGGAAGAACTGACAGCTGGAGATGAACCCTGATGGTAGCAGCAGTTGAATGGGGCAAAAAGCATGTGGATGTATGGGCTCAGTTAAGTAGGGTTTGAGGGGAGAAGATCGTTTCCCCTGCCCCAAACAGAGGATAATTTGGGGAAAAAGTCAAGAGTCTATAACAGAAGTTCATGATAAAAGCATGTGTAAAAGACAGGAAAACTCTTTTAGTGAAGAGGTACTTAAAAAATATTTGATGCAACCATTTAGGATTGCCAGTAATTCTTGTGCTTATGGAATTATGGTATAATTGTGGAAGTGATTCAGCTTTATTTACTAAGGTTTTATTCAGCATGTTCTATCTGTTCTCTTGATAGTAGTTATTACCAATGATATGTTTTTATTGTTTCCTACTACTCCAAGTTCCACCCAAACTGTTTAGGAGGGGAGAAGTAAATCACCTTGTTTCCTGTCTCATGTCTTCCTGCAGAACTTTTGACTGAGATCCACTTTGAGAACTTCTTTAGAGTGGTGATGCATAGAGCAGAAATAATAGCTTTTGACAAAAGTCAAGGTCAAACTGCAAGCCTGTCAAACCAGGTGAAAACTACATTTAATTTCAAATTGAGCACACTTAAGAGAATTCCTTGAGAAACAGTAAACATGAACTCCCTCAATACTCAACTAGAGATATTTTCAGAACAGGATAACACCTTAAATGGTATTTTAATTTCTTAATACATAATTTCTTAAGTCATTGAGGTGATCCTTACAGGGGAAAACTTTCATGCTACTTAGGTTGCTTTGTCCATTTAGGGTGTTTGTAATTCCCCTATAGCAAATGTTAAGACTGATCTGAAGTATATTATTTTCCTGTGTGAAGGATCTCCTCTCAGAACTACTGGGAACACAAGGATTGCAATAATGGATCATATTGTGGCTCTGTGCTGATATGCAACTTGTAGGAAAGGTTAGCATGATGTGCGTAAGAATTTGCAAAATCCTGCAGTAGAGAAATGAGTGATAGTTCTGCTAAATAATTATTGGTGTGCATTCAACTTCATGAGTTTTTTTTTTTTTTAGGGCTTTGTTAATATAACTATCTACATTTGTGATTTGTATAAGCTCTGGTCTGAGTTCTTACCTCAGGAATGGCTGTATCAGAAGCAGCATTCACTTGTTAATGTAATGAAAGAGATGTGGTGCAGTCACTTATGATAGCAGTGGATGGCATGCAATGGTTTGACTAGATTCTTGATACTCTTCTGCCTGTGTTCTTAAAGTCATTTTGATTAACTGCCATTGTTTTTTAAATAACTAGTTTTGCATTTCTGTAAATATATCCAGTCCCTCCTAGGACACTTCTAAAATTTTTTACTCAGACAAAAGATGTTTCTTTTAAATCAGTTTTCAATGTTAGCCACATCCTATCTTCTACCACATGTTTCTGTGGTTTTGTGTTAGGATAACACAGCCTTACTGTATCCTTTACATAATTTTATTATTTTTTATAGTTTACCATTTGCCCTGTTGTTTTGCAGCTCACTGTAAGAAACATCTTACCCTTTTGGAGTTGCATCACAGGAAAGTTTTTTCCTATGCATTAAATGTTTTCATTATACTTATTCTGAAGCCCAGCCTTTTATCTAAAGATTGAAATTGGGAAGCTTTGCTGGGGGAAGGTAAAGGGGGAAGTTGGACACAAGATAGTCTACATGTGTCCTACCCCAGTGCATGCTTATAGCTTATTTACCTTCTTGATCACACTTGCATATTGAGCAGATATTTTTTTGGAGTTCTGTGTAGTTTTCTCTCTGGATTTGTTTCTTAAGATCATAGAATCATAAAATCATAGAATGTCCTGAGTTGGAAGTGGCCCACAAGGATCATTGAGTCCAACTCCTGTCCCTTCATAGGACAGCCCCACAGTTCACACAGTGAAGATGGTGCTTTCCCCACGTGGAAGTTTGAAGTATCTGCTTTGCCTCCAGTTTTCCCTGCTCTGTGCTCTGCAAGATTTATAACTACCGTATAGGCTTAATTGAAACCAGTTTTGATAAATATCATATTAGTAGGGTGCCTGGGAAAGTTTGCACTTACGAAATAAGTGAAAAGTCATAGTCTTAAATTTAAGAGTTAAAAAGCAACTTTCTCTTAGTGCCACCCAAAATTCAGCTTTGCAGCTGATTAGGTGTGACTGATGGTTGTAGGAAGGTGGCGTGGTCCAGTGGATACAGAACTGGGTGTTACATATGGAAAATGAGTTCTATTTTTGGCTTACTACTTGCTGCATGATCTGGAGGGAGTAACTTAATCTTTTAGTTTTCCATCTGAAAAATGAGGATAATGATGCTTACCTTGGGAAAGCACTTGGAGATCTACAAATGAATGTAGCTGCTCATCAGCAGATATTAACTGTTGCCAAGACAGAAGAAGGAATGGAACAAAGACCTCCTGCATACTTAATTTCATTTTTCTGTGTTTATGTAAATTTGTTGTGTAAGAGGGTGTTCTTAAATTGGTAACAGTATATGTGTCACATGAAGTACTTGAAAGTTACAATGTCCTCTCAGAAATTGCTTCCACATACTTTTAAATACGTTAGCTTGAAAAAAACCAACCTGCTATGACACTATTTTTTCAAGTGTGATTTTGCATTTATTCTTTAATTATAAATCCATTTATCATTGGTGACGTTTATTAGTGTTCAAACCTTAAAAAATGCCCTCATGTGTTTATTAAATGCAGTAATACTTAGCAAGCTCTACACTTAAGAACATTCAACTTCTTTTCTTTTAAATAAATGAGATCATTTAATTTGAAAGTTTGAACATGATCTTTCTGCTGAGTCAGAAACAAGTTTCTGATACAAGACACTGGCAGAAACAATAGTATGCCCAGTCTGAGAGGTATATTGTATTATTACTATGTATAATCTCATTGATTTAGTAGATTACTGTATGGTTTAATAGTAGATGTTCTCCAGAATTGGTCTTTTGTTTATACTTTAAATATATAATGTATATGTTATATGACTTTACTATATATGCTTTAAGTTACATAATTGTATAATTATATAATGTATAATTAGTTAGCAACTTGCATATTAATTATATTGTATTCTGAGTAGCCAGGTCTTTGATTAACAGTAATGCTCCTGATTCAATCCTATTTTGCTGTTTTGTTATCTTGGAGTGAAAAAGATTGAACCAATATTCAAATATTGTGTTTAAAAATAAAACTGCTAAAATTGCAAAGTAAAGTGCAATTACAATATTAAAAGCCTATTTATAAAATAGAAATTAAATTGGGAGTGAGTTTATTGCAAAAAAAGAAACTCCTTTAGATAAGTTACTGTGATGAGACCTTTGATCTTTTTTTGCCTTTGGTTAAGTCAATACTGTCCTAAAATGAGTCCAACTTTTTTGAGAATTAAATGCTTAGATCTATGAGAGAATTTGAAGTATTTTCTTTTTCTTTATAACATGAAAAATACATACATCATACTCCTTAAAATGGGACTGCTGTAAACAGAGTTCGTGCTAGGTGCTTAAAAGAATGTGTGTGTAATGCATGATGATGAGTCTGTAAGTTTTTCTTTAAAATATGTAGTGTGGCTAAGTATGTAAAATGGAGTGTGTCTGTATGTGTGTTATGCCATATAGCTCAGACAGAAGAGAGCAGTAATCAAAGCTTTATTTTTGTTTTATTTTGTCAATAAAACCTGGCTCTTAAAAATTTCAGCCACATCTTTCTAAGGTAACGTTTACCTCCTCACATCTTTAGCATCTATCAGACATGACATGGGACATATTCATTGACCCTAAAAATTTTCATCAGTCTCATGCACTGGAAGGGGGCAGCCCCAGCCAGACAAGAGGCTCATTTCAATTTTAACGGCTGTAATTAAAGGTTAATTCACTGAGTCAGGATTAACGAGGAAAGTACAAATGATAGGCAAGCAGCTGCCTTTATAATACAGGATTAGAACAATGCAATTACAATAAGAATTAGAAAAAATCAACTTCCTGAAAAGGTTCTGTAATGAATGAACTGCATTTCTCTGTTCTTAATTGTGGTACTTAAACATGAAGACTCTGTGCAGCACAGGTTTTTTTTGTTGCAATAACACTTGATCAACAGTGTGTCTAATAAGATAGTATGCCAACTCCACTGACAGCAACTGTTGATAAATTTAATACCGTGCTGTACTGAAAACCTTCAGGCTTCCTTTTATATTAAGCTATATACACTAGCCACATAGATAATTGCTTCGAAGTTTGTGATTAAAGATTTATTTTAGTTACTCTTTTGCAGTTGCTTCTTTCTGCCAGTTTCTTTAAAATACCTTAAAATTATATTGGATTTTTAGAAAACACTTACTTTAAAGTTTCCCTTTACGTTATCCCCACTCATGTGGTATTCTTAAAAT